>NC_133226.1:21492119-21812744 GCF_040436345.1 Pagrus major
CCGACAAAGTGACTGACCTTTATTGCCATCTCTGTGTACCATAACACTAGCATGGCTTAAGACTATGTTGGATTGCCATTTTGTACAGTCATTCATGGTCCCAAGAGGACAAAGCCTTGAGTCTGGTGATCCTTTTGGTTTTCATCTAGCAACATTTTTAGCCTTTGTCTCCAACACCTGAAAAAAACTTGCATTCCCATCAGCCATCAGCAAAACTTTGCATGCGAACGCACTAAATTAAGACGATGAATATGCCTGCTGAACGCCAGCGTTGTCACTGAGCATGTTAGCATCTTGAAATTGCATTTAGCTCAAGGTAACACAGTGCCTACAGTCTCATAGAGCTGCCTGCTTTGCTGTAGACTCATATAAAGACATATCTCTGGTTTTAATTTCATTTTAAGACAGTCCTTTTTGAATTTCAACTAAGCGAGCCACAGCCCCTCCGAGCAAGAAAAGCTATCTAAATAAAGTGATCGGAATAAAGTGATAGCCCATCTTGTGTGCCGAGACTTCCCATGTTGATGTCTTCACTGTTTTGCTGGCACAGTTGCATTTCGTGCTTGGACAGTGCGGTTGGGATCCCACAGGCTGTTCTGTGAAAGATATTGAGTAAGCTGGCATATCTGAGAGTTTTGGATAGAAATGAAAGGAGGTAAACCGTAGTGTCTGCAGTTTCGGATGCCAGATGGCTTGAGGTCTGAATCCTTGCGAGGAGGAGTTAGCTATAGCTGGGTGGTCATTGGTATGCAGCTTGATGTCAGTGGGAGATGATCACAATAGTCACGAAACAGAGTGGACCAGCGGTGTTGGTTTGTAAGCTGGAAAATGACATTGGATCGGGAGGAGCGGAGAGTCAGACTGAGCCCAAAGTCATTGAAGTTAGAGAAGTTATTGTGGAAACTAGAAGGACTATGTTAGCCGAGAATATTGTTAACTTTATATTCACAGGAGGTGACAAAGTTCCCTGCTGACTGAGAAGAAGGAGAGGAGATAGAGGGGGAGGGGAGGGTTGTGGAGAGAAATGAGAAAGAGAGATAACAGTTTCTGTTGGTTTGAATCAGAGTATTGGATTTTTGAAAGGTAAAAGTCTGATTGAGCTGCTGAGATGGATGCAGAGAAGAGGAGAAAAGAAGAAATTCAAAGCAAAACAGCTCATCCATGGAGCAACATTTGTACCAATTTTTCAAAGCCGACATCAGAGGAGAGGTTTTTTTCTCAAAATGCTGCTGGTTTTTGAAATACAGAGCAACACAGTACATGTCTTGTATTTCCTCATATTGTTGCCAAACATGGTTCTGCATTTCTTGCTCATGCATTTCACCATTTTGATAAGGTTACGCAAAACTGGGGAGTGTCTGGAAGAGGCACTTTGATGAAATGAGAAGTTATAATGTCTTGTTTATGTTTTCGTTAGTTAATTTATGTACAGCATAAGAACTACAATGATATTATCCAAGTTGATCTATTAGGGTTTTGTCTGGATCGTCTTCAAATTTGGGCCAGACATTGACTATACTCACACGGCGGCCATTTCCTCTTACTCATGGTGTACAAATGGCGTACGGCTGTGTTCCAGGTAGCAAGTCGTATAAACACAGGTGACAAAATGTTATAATTTATAATATAATAGATGACGGTTAGTGAAATTTTGTAGGGAGGTGGAGTCATATTTCAGCATAAAACAAAATTTGCTCACCTGTTTAGACAACAGCTAACATTCAACTGCTTCCTAAGTATCGTTACCATTTGATAGTTACATGATATGATAGGAAAGACTATAATATCAGGCTACATGTTGGACAAATGTATTTCAACCTGGAAGTGAAACGCACCGTATATAATGGTAATGCTAATAAGAAAGTGGCTAACGTTGCTAATGGGTTATCGAATATGTTGTTTAACTTTGAAATATGGCCTGATGTCCCTCCAGATTTTCACTACCCATCATCTTTTCAGAAGTGGTGAAATGAAAACAATTTAAGATTCCCCACGTTCAACACAGCAGCAGAACATTATCCCAGCATGAGCCGGAGAAAAATTGCTACTTATGGTCCATTAATTTCCCCCTCAGAATTAAATTAAAATTTTGTTTTGACTTGTTATGACCAAATAAGGACAGCCTCAGCTGGACATTGTGTTTAAGCTAATTAGAAAATGTTAGCATGCTAACAGGCTACAATGTGAACATGGTAAATATTATATTAGAAACAGTGTTCTGGGGACCTCATTAACCTGAGAACAGCTTGTTCATTTAGTTATGGAAGAAATACATATTTCTGAGTTTGTATTATCACCTTATTAATATTGTTAATACTTATTCTGAGTTTGAATTTCTTCCACTTTAGAAGGCTAGCCTATGTGCAGAGTATACATGGAGTCTGTGGTATTCCACAAAAGAAAATATTAACTAATTCTTTCTAAGATAGAAGTCAACATCATTGGGCTTTTAAGTGTTTAACTTTGCATGTGTTTGTCTCCAGTTACGTGATCAGCACGCTGGAGCTGATGGTGGCGGAGGACTACATGATTGTGTACCTGAATGGAGCCACGCCGCACAGAAGAATGCCTGGCCTCGGCTGGCTGAAGAAATGCTATCAGATGATTGACAGAAGGTCTGCTCCTATCCCCTACACCTGTTATCTGATAAGACAATGGTTTCTCATGACTCTCAAAGATTTGTATCACAAGTGAAAGTGAAAATGAGCTCCAACGTGGACATACCTAACATGTGATATATTGTGTTGTCTTCAGGCTCAGGAAGAATTTGAAATCCTTCATTATTCTTCACCCGTCATGGTTTATCAGGACCGTTCTAGCCATTACCAAGCCCTTCATCAGGTACGATTATCCTGTTTTTACTTGCCATGCTAGCTATTTGCAAAGGGGTGTCCAGAGGATGGATTTTAAAAAGTTTGGTGATCTCTAGCACGACCATTTGATATTTTTGGTTTTAGTGAAATATCTGAACCAGTGCTATCAGATTTGTTTCAGACATTCACATGAAGTTTTTATATGTCCGATACTTTTGTTTATCACTTAACACCTGCAGAACTAATTGTATGATTCTCATTATCTGTCAGTGCTAATTAGCTAATGTGGGCATGTAAACACACTAAGCTAAGCTTTACAGGTGCTAAACATTTGCACATCTGCATTGAAAGTGTTAGCATGCTGATGTTAGCTTTTAGCTCAAAGCATTGCTGTGTCCAAAGTTTGCAAGCATGGCTGTAACCTCTTGCGTGACGTGTTCGTTGGACTACTGTAGCATTACTACTATTAAACTATTGTAGTTTTACTTTTAAAATAAAAACAGACAGGAATGGAGTGCTATAGGGATGACCTACATGATGTTTGTAGGCTAACCCAGAAGTTGGCACCATCCTGGTTCCCTTGGCAAAAAGCCATTGGGAGGATTGTTGTTTTCTTCTTATGCGAAGCCGGTTCTCTTCACTGAGCTTTTACTTGTACCTCTTTTAATGTGTCATCACAGCGCCAAGTTCAGCAGTAAGATACAGTATGTGGCCAGTTTGGATGAGCTGCAGAAACTCATCCCCATGGACAGCATCCAGATCCCAGAGTGCATCATTAGGTGAGTCCCTCGAAGCCCCCGAACACTGCCGCACCACCTCCGCCTCCTCAGAGACCCGAATTGTTTTTTAAAATGCCTTCTTATTCATCTTGTCATTTGAACTCTCACCTCTAGACTTGACAAGGAACTGAAGGAAGCAGCCGAGCACTCAAAGTAAGCATCGACTCTCCTGCCTCTCATTACTCCCCCTCTGTGGAGGCAGTGGCCCCTGCCTCAGTTTTATCCTTGGCTGGAGCGCTCATTTATCAGATGGCTCACTTTTAGATCACAGGGACTTTTCTGCTGGATGAGGACCAATTGGATTTGGCTATGCTTGCAATTACAGGAAGGAGACAGAAAAAAAAAAGTTGCTAAAGATGCTAAATGCATCTCTTTATCTCATTTATCATTACGGTAAAATAAATGAGCCAGTCTTTATTGCGGAGTGATCTATTACACTGATAATAAATGCAGGAACAAAACTGTAGGATTCACACATTAATCTCCGAATGACAAATTGTGTATTGAATCATAAGTTGCACGTCTTTAAATTCACTAAATATCAGTGCATTGCAACAATCAATTCTGCTCTAACAACCACTCAACTTTTTTTCCCCCCCTTCATTCAAGAGTGAATAGTTTTCTGCTGGGACCGGAGCCAACAGCAGCAGGCAGAACAGAGTAAGTCCTCTTAGACGTTTAAGTTCACACATGGAAGAGAAATGGCCTCGTGTCAGCAGTCTGTCACCCATACATAAACATACCCGTCTTTTAATGCCTCTGTTTTGTTCTTTCCAGCAGACCAGACGCGGCCGGTGCCAGCAGCTCTTAAACTCAAACATCCTAAATGGATGGGTCACCTCGATGTTCAGAAGTCACTGTTGTATTTTACGGATTGGAGCTGCAAAACAAAGGAAAAGGCTTTTTAAGCTACTGTGTGTGTGTGTGTGTGTGTGTGTGTCAGTGTTTGTCAATTAGACACTGGAGTTTAATATGAAAACACAACTTACGATGTTTCCCGTAAACACTCAGATCTCATTCTTTATGGCTGCTGTAGCACCTACTGTATCTTCCACCTGCAGTCCGGAGAGCTGAATAGTCAAGTGTGACGCTTGGCAGCACTTGCAGAGTAGCATCATTGTTCACGGTAGGGTAGGAAACGCAATTACACACCAGTGCACTGCGCAAATCCATTCGTAGAGTCTGTAGTGTTGTAGTTGTGTGTGCATGAGAAGCAGTGAAGCAATAATATCACCCTTTATTGGTCACACTCTCAGTATTTCAGATAAATAAGTGACTAGTGTGTCAGCAATCTATAATAATGGCTCAAGGTTTTAGCCAGAGAATACCCTCGTGCCATAGATGATCACCAACTACTGCATTTAAGTCCTTAATACTTGTTCTAAAACTGGAAATTAAATATTTAAATAGATATTTTAACTTTATAGAGTCTATCTGAGAGCGAGGAGGAATTAGTTAAAGGTGCAATATGTAAGAATTTAAGTGGAAAACTGTTGAATAAAGAACAGTTTGGACAGTTCTGATGTTTCTGTACACCGTTGCAGAGATATTTGCTGAAGTAAGTTAGCGTGCTAACCAAAGATCCTGCGCTAGCGGTGTTAACATCAACATTTCTCTCCCAGTCTTGACCACTAGCTGCATGGCTAACTGAGCTAACTGAGTTAACGACAGCAGTAAGGGTTACTCTCGTGATATTCGAGTATGTAAATCTTACATATTGCACCTTTTTATAAATATGAAACCAAGTTATCAGTGCAATGTGAGAGCATGTCCTTTCTAGCTCTGCAAATGTGTGTTAGTGTGTGCGTGTGAGTGTGTGTTTTCAGTCAAATCCATACACATAAAGTGGGAATCATGTCTTCAGCTTCTCCTGGATCGACAGGAACAAACCTCAGAAGAAAATAAAAATGGGATTTCTGTAAAGCACAATATCTTCTGTGTGTGTGTGTGAGTGTGTGTTGTGCATCAGTGCATGTCCCCTCATACATAACTGATGTTCCTCTTACACATGAGTCCTCTACTTTGGTGTATTGAGGCTGTGCAAAGCAATCATGGATCACTGTCTAGTAATTCAATAAAAATGGAGTCAAGTCTGAACGTTGTTTCCAGTCGTGTTTGTTAGTTGTTGCAAAATGACAAATCAGTCAGTTTTTCTGAATTGTGAAGTCACGAATTACTTGTTCTCCGATGCATTTTTTTTTTTTTAAAGACTTTATTTAAACAGAACCACATTTTCAAAATGACAAGCAAACACTTGGGAATAAAGAAAAGCAAAGGAAAAACAGTGATTAATTCAATTTAAACTTTTAATCCAACACCACAACAATTTAAAAGATGAATAATATGATTAAAGAAACTGTCAAAACTAGTAACTGATCATGATAAATTATGTTATATATATATGCGGGAATTCATTATACTCCAAACTAAGTCTAGAAAATCAACCTTAATTATGTAAAAACTCTAAGGATGCAAAACAATGTAGGATTGTCTGCAGCACATTTCATTTTGTGAATGGATAGCGATTGTAAAATGTAGCTCAGTATAAATAGCTTCTCATGTCTCATTTGCTTCAACTCATATCCACTGAAGGGTCTGTCCCTCGGGGCAGGAGGAGATAAACAGCACAGAGGGAGGAAGAGGAGTGAGGAAGAGAAGAGAAAGAAGTGTTTCCATAGAGAGATTCTTATGCTTCATCTGAACGTGTAGCTCTCATCATCGTACTCCAACTCGTCCTCGTTGTCCTCTCCCAGCTGTCCGTACCGGAACTTTCTGTAGACGGTGCCGTCCTGGCCCATGTAAACAATGTCCTCGTCTTCATCGTCATCGTCGTCATCATCCTTACTCCCCAGGCGACGTTCACCAATGTCAACCAACTCAGCCTCCTTGAACCGACCGCCGGAGGAGCTGGCGCGGCCGCTGTAGCCCGCGGAGGAAGAAGAGCTGTAGCCGCCGAATCTGCTGCCACCCCCGTAGCCCCCGCCAGAGCCCAGCTTCTCATAGCCTCGGGGGGTGATGTCCGGGGGCGCACTCTTGGAGCGGGAGTGTCTGACGAGGAAGACGACAGCCACCAGTCCAAACACCAACAGGATGCAGGCGATGATGAAGACTGCCAGGTTACCTCCGGCCTCCTCTTCCTCCTCGTTCCTGAAAGCCAAGTTGGTGCTGAGGACGCACACTCCTGGAAATCCCACAAAGACAGGAAGTTTAGACACCAATGTCCTAGTTACAGTGCTGTCTAAGCATTTCTTTTGCTTGACTAGTCTTGAGTCATTCATTGCTGTGATGTGCTACTTTGGCTCTAGTTGTAACTAAAGTAATCATAAATGTAGTGGAGTAAAAGGTAAAATATTTGCCTGCAAGATATGTGATATAGTACAACTACCTCAAAATTGTACTGAAGTATAGTACTTGAGTTATTCTAAGTGCTGTATCGTAGGCAACTGGACATGTTTCAGTTTGTTGAAGACGTCTCACCTCTCATCCAAGAGGCTTCTTCACTTCTAACTAACTGGAGGGGAGTTGCAGGCTTTTAAACTCTGTGTGGGAGTGTCCTTACAGAGTCATTACCGGTGTGAGCTCTGAGTTTCAGAGTCGTCAGGACCACTTGTGAGTCGTTGACCCAACCGGCCTTCATGTGGGTTGCTAGGGCTAGGTGAGCCCAGGTGTGAATGGTTGTTATGCTGTCTGGGGAGGGAACTCAGTACTGCATTGTAGGTGGGTGATAATAAGTAATGTCGTAGGCCACCTCCTCTGTTCAAAGACGGTCGTTCCAGTTTGACATAGATGGATTTAACCGGTTGGGTCAACGACCCACAGGTGGCCCTAACGACTCTGTGAGGACACTCCCACACAGAGTTTAAAGTCCGCGACTCCCCTCCAGTTAGTGAGAACTGAAGAAGCGTCTTGGATGAGAGGTGAGACGTCTTCAAGAAACGGAAACAAGTCCAGTTGCCTACGATACAGCACTTATGTGTACCGTGACCTGGATGACTGAAAACCTTCATCAACAGTACTTGAGTAAATATACGTAGTTACATTCCATATCTAACCCTTTCCCCTGGGTTTTGCCTCTCAGGCTACATGTGACTTATTGCTGCTGAGACAAACCAAGCAATGTGAACGCCTTGCCCTTAAACTTTGGGAAATTATGACAGCCGTTTTTTCTGTTCTCTGGCATTTTACAGACTACTTGATCAATCAAATAATTATACATTTAATCTGATTTATCAACAATGAATGAGTTAATTAGTTCCAGCTCCAGTTTCTGTCACTTTTCCAGCGATATATAATCAACACAGAGAAGTTAAACCGACAGATCAGCCCTCTGCACAACCAGAAAATATGATAAAACTTTTCTCAATGTCAGCGTTGACCTGAAAAAGCAGAATTCTGACACTTAATCCCAGTCACGACCTACAGCCTACCTCGAGTCTCAGTGCAGTTACAACAGTCCTGCTGCTGTGTCGAGGCCTCCTCCTGCTCCTCTTCCTCCTCATGGCGGCAACAAAGCAGACAGCGCCCTCCAGCTTCTAAGATGGCCTGAGATGGACACACGGTGCAGTTGGCTGGACCGGGCCCCCGACACTCCAGACAGGAGCTGTCGCAGTCTTCGCAAGCGTGGCCTGAACCCTAATGAGGGGCCGGAGAAAGGACTGATATTGAAAAGACGACATACCCAGACACACAGCAACAGCAGGAATCTTACTTCACAACCGTTGATTCTCCGCTTCTAAAGACATGCAAAACTTCCATTTCTAAAAGTAGTCTGTTTAAGAGATGCACTGCCTTTCAGCTTAATCAATTAATATGCATCTACCTGCCAGACAGTTTCAATTAGTTGCCTCACAGCATGAGCCAGGAGATTTATTTAGGAATCGTGACACAGTAATCATTTTCAGTCTGCGCTTTGAGATTTCTCCTGGTGCAGTAATAAGTTAGTCTAAATTACATTATATGATACCCGGGGCCAAAACATTATTAATAATTATTTTGGCGAAGCAAGGACACGGCGAGGACTTTTTAAATAAAAGTTAATATTTGTGAAATTAAAAACTAAGTGTGGTTACCTTCATTACAGGGTACCGGCCGACATCGCACATGGACTCACACATGCCATCTGAGAGCAGGTATCCAGGGTAGCAGGAGTCACATGACTGGGAGTCTTTTCCTGCAGATAGATGAGAAGTTAAAGCGTCTGCGTAAGTCTGGTGGTATTCTGCATTTTAGAATATCAAAATCAACTTAATCAAGTTTTGTCCGATATGTATGAACCACACCGCTGCACTCGGTGACATGTTTTCTGCTGGAAATATTATCTGGTACGCTAAATGCGAGACTGAAAATACTCCCCGACAAATACACCATTTATTACTGTTTGAGTAATTTACTAACATCTTTACTTTTTCTTACCTTTACTTTAAATTTACTGACAAATGTTTGGCAACTTAATAAAAATGAGGGCATATATGTAGACTTGTTTTTAAAGAGTCCCGGTGCTGCCATAGAGAGAAGAAATATATGCCTGTATCGACACCACGTTTTTCGTTCAGTCAACAAAAATACAAACACAACACCTTTTGTTTTTCTCCCAATTTTCATGCAGTATTCATGCCGTTTAATCAGCATCTTGATATGCTACACGTGTCAGGTGGATGGATTATCTTCGCAACGAAGAAGTTCTCACTAACACCTCTGCTTTGCAACAATTTCAAATCAAAACTTGAGAGAAATAAGCCTTTTGTGTGCACAGAAACTTCAACTTGTGAAAAAAGGAGAGCAAGAACTTAACTGTGTACATTGAGAGCACGTTGAATAAGTGTTTTTATATGTTATTAAAACTTTTCCCAGCGTCAGGTCACGCCGCTTTTTTCATTTGACTGACGGTAAATGCAAATTCCAACAGCTTTGCCAATTTATTAGCATAAAATAAGAACACCTTGTCGCTTTTTAGCTCTCAGGAGCCAACATCCTATGGCCAGTCAGGCAGAAAATAACTCTATATTGCTGTTGATCTACGTTCAGCGTAATTATATCAAAACAAAGACATCAGGGTTGATAAGTGTGCTTTCAGTCTGCCTACATTAAAGTGGACTAACCTGACATCGGTCATTTATTCTGTCATTAAGACTTTATTTAGCTGTTTTGGTACTCCCTCCAATGTGACGTTACTGTAAACTAATTACATCGCTGAAGCGGACGACTGTCGCTACTTTAATAGTTGTGTGACCTTTTACTATGAGCCAAGAGAAGTAGCCTAGAAAAACATGCAGGTTTTAGCCCCACTTCCACTTTATTTAATGCCGTCTGAGGTTCATTATTGACTGGCATTAACATTAAAATACTCTCTGCTCCTGGCGGCCTTTCGAGTGGACAGACAAGTGAACCAAACTCCGTTCTGAAAACAGGTGTTTTATGGTCGGGCCATATTTTTCACAGTAAAAAATGTAGTTAGTGTTACGGCCCAAGAGCCGTCAGTGGTTGTGTGTGGGTTCGGCTGCTCTCTTCTGTGTGCTCCTGTGTCCTCCAGGTGCTGCCCTCCCCCGGTGATTGTGCATGGCTGTCTCCAGTTTCTAATCAGGGGAAAGATTTAAGCTGGGGCCAGTGGGTCATCCAGCAGCGTCCACGCTGTGTGTGTTTTCAGAAGACGAGAGCAGCGTCGACAGACTGAATTGTTTTCCTGTGTTTTCGGTCAACTGTGTTAGGAGAAACTGGTTGTGTGGTGCAACCGGCAGTTTGTATTATAATTTTGTGTTCTTGTAGAGGAAACCTCTGTTTTTCTGATTTGCTTTGACCTACAGACACAATCTGCACAAATGGTATTTACTCAGTAACATCTTTAACTAATGAATGAACTGATGATTGAGTGTTTCGCACAGACGGACACGCTATTGACGTGCCAGGTCCCAAATTTTCCCTTCTTTTTTTTTTTTTACTGTCATTAATGCTTTGGGGACGTACACCGAAGAAAACATAGGCATGGTGGGACTAGTTTTTTCAATTTGGTGGAGACATTTTCATGACGCTTTTCACCCAAAAGCCAGGGAGATGGACCAACACATTGTTGCTTCTGGTCTTTCCTTGAGAATTGTTGACGATAACACAAATATAGAATACTGCCAGCCTTGTTCTTTAACTTTAGATTAGATAAATAATCTTTAATTGTTAATTGTTCACATAATTATTCCAATATTGTTGAAATTAATGCCCTCTTGAAGGACATTCAGGACACATGAACCTGTGCTATAACATAACACAGTCTGAGCAGTCCACCGCTTTCAAATCTGCGGTCCGTGGAGAAAACAGAAACATCAATATCTCATCGCCTTCATGTAATCTGCACGTGTGTTCATCTGCATCACACGAGATAACTGCTGAGTGGACACTCGTACCTGAGCACGCCCTGCAGCTGGCGTGGCAGGGCTCGCAGGTCCTGTGCGCTGCGTCGTGGTAGAATCCCTGCGGGCACGAGGGGAGGCACCGGCCTTCTTTCCGCAAGTAGATGAGACCCATGGCGCAGCTCAGGCAGCTGTCCTCCCCACCCCCGATGCACTCGCCGCAACTCGGGTCACACTTCTCACACATCCTCGAGCCCGCGTTTCCATAGTGACTATCGGATGGATGGCGAGAGAAAGTTATGATAGATTACATTCAATTAAATTAGACGAGATTAGATGAGATTCTGTTTGTCCTCAAAGGAGATTCCTTCCCACAGCTACTCAGTCACATATAGCTATAAACAACAGTAACTACTCAGACACCATGAGAAGGGGAGTGCAGGCAAAACAAAACACTTCAGACCGGCACAGGCTCTGCATGATAAAATCAAACTGATATTCTCTTTTTCACTGTGTGCTGAAAGTATCGAGGGTGGCACGTCACAGGAATAAAATGCCTTTGTATCCCTTTCCTGTTTTCTCTTGAGTATTTAACTGCACCTCAATTTAACGGCACATTAATTTAACACTCTCAATCACTGCACCCCAAATAAAATCAAGTCTAATTAGCATTTTACAGGCCACATGAACGGCTATTTAAATCTCAGGCTAAATTAGCTTCTACTTCCAGAATGCACCCCTGTCCAGCTAACTAAAGGCAAGCAATGCTTTAGTGTCTACAGTGACATTATGTGACTAGGCAGATCTTTTATTAATGACAACCTCGCGCGACCGCACTTAATGTGATGGATGAGCGGCACAGCTGGACGGTGAGCAGGTTAAACTACCTGTGCTGGCAGGTCTCCACACACTCTTTGCCCTCACGGAATAGGTGGGTTTTGCATGCGAGGCACTCGTGGCTGTGCTCTCCGACGCAGGACTGACAGGAAGGGTGGCACGGCTCGCATTTCTGCCCCGACTCGTCCTCGTAGTAGCCGGTGGGGCATTCTGCCACACAGGTGCCATCTGTACCAACAGACACACATGAATATAATGCGGCTACACAAACAACAAACCATCCACAGAGGCCTGAAGAGCTGTCCAGGACACGCAGGCTTCAGAGGATTCACAAACTCGACTCACTGAGCAGGAGATGTCTCTGGTTGCAGCTCAGGCAGTGAGATTTGCCGGGACCTGAGCACCTGTGGCAGTATTTGTGACACGGATGGCACTCCCCGTCCCGGTCCGCGTACTGGTGAGGAGAGCACTTGTTGGCTGATGGGAGACAATGGCTGTGGCCGTCTAGCTTCTGATCGTCTCTGCAGCTGGTGCAGGAGCCAGCGTGGGGCCCGGAGCAGGTAAGACAAGAGGCATCACAGTCTAGAAATAAAAAGTTATCACACCTTCAGTGAAGCAAACCAAGAAGAATCAATATTTTCTTTTATGTAGTAGTTAATAGTTTATCTGATACAGTTACTAATAATCTGGTGATGGAATGTAACTAAGTACATTTACTCAACTACTGTACTTAAGTACAATTTTGAGGTACTTGACTTCACTCCACTACATTTTGGAGGCAAATATTGTACTTTTAACTCCACTACATGTATCTGATTACTTTAGTTAGTAGTTACTCTGTAGATTACATGCTGCATCAGAGCCAAAGCCACTTACTATTTATTTAATAAATGTATTTTATCTGCAATTGGGTAAATACAACACGGACTCCATTAATCAGAAACGTGCTAAATACTGGATCTGATAGTCCGCCAGTCCAATAATCACTCAACCAGATATAATTTACTGTATAATTTACTTTTGCTTGCTTTTTTGCTTAAGTACGTTTATTGCCAGAAAATTTCTAAAGTATGTTTACGGTCAGATATTCAAAACTTATACTCAAGTCCTCTTTGTATAGGTGGCTTTCACTTTCACCAAAGTAATATTTTTACATGATGTCGCTACTTTTACTCAAGTATGACCTTTGGGTACTTTTTACAAGGCTGTAGTTAGCTGTAGTCAGTAATCTAATCCAAGTATCACAATATAAAAGTAATGTAAGCTACTATTAATTGTATCCTATTTATGTAATCCTGTAACATGTATTCTGTTACTCTACAAGCATGCTGATAATAAACATTTACCGTCCTAGGTAAAAGACTTGAATAACATATTTTTTTTCTATTTTTTCTATAATAAAACGCCTTACCTGGTAGTTTCCACCTATTTGCTTTTATTGTTTTTACTCTGTGTGCTTTTGTTTGCTTGTTTTTATTGTTTTTTTATGGCCTCTTTCTGCTTTTCCCTGTGTTATCTGTGAAGCACTTTGCCTTCGGGTATGAAATGTGCTATATAAACACATTTTCCTTGCCCAGGAATGCCGATTAGGTTATCAAAGTGTGATCCGTGAAAACATTGTCTGCAGCCTATGTTCAGCTCAGATGAAAATAAATATTAAAACCCCCCTCTGTCCATTCTCAGTACAACAATGTTCTTCCCTTTAAATGTCTTACTGCTGGCAGCTACTGTATGTAGCAACAAAAGTGGGCATCGCCTACAACATTTTCCTGGGAGAAACACACCACGCTTTGTGTTTTTGAATAACAAAACTAGAGCGATGTGTCTTTCTCTAGGGAACTGTCTTTGCCGTCGCTGTTTTGTTTTCAAGGTTTGACAGCTGCCTGTTACCCGTCTGAAAAGAGATGCTATTTTAGTCTGAGTCAGGAAACACACTCCGGCATAGTAGAGAATATAATTGAGAAGATGCATGAAGGACGCTCTACAGGACAGAATATGTTGCATCGGCGAGGAGAAAATGAAGTTTTAGGAGAAACTGATCATCTCTGAATTTTTCACACGCCTAAAAGAGCAGGAGTTCTGAATGTATAATAAGAAAAAAGTCAACTAATATTTACAAAATCACTGAATCTCAACTTAGTTTTCATCAGAGGAGTGCATTTCTGCCTCTCAAATTATTCCTGAGTTAACAAAACTTGTGCTTTATGTTGCTGCTGTACCTTTACACTCTCCTGTTAAAGCGTCTCTATAGGTATGAGACGGGCAGGCTGCCAGACATGCTCCATTATGCAGAGTGGCCTCTGGGTCCGTACAGGCATCACAGTCATTGCTGTTCGGGCCGTCGCACAAAGCGCAGTCGGGGTGGCAACGCAAACACTCCCTTTGCTCGTTGTCCTCAAAGAACCTCTCGGGACAGTCTAGCACACACAGGCCCTCGTGGAGAAAGTGATACTCCTCACAGCCTGCACAAAGAACAGCTTTTAGTACTGAATGGAAGAACAATTTAGTACAACTCTTTGAAACTATACCCTAAAGTCTTAGTGAGGAATGCAAGAGGAAGAAAAGTCTACTGCACACGGTAGTTGGAGGAAAAAAAATCTGACTTTGTTATAAAGACACACAACAGATGACCACAATGCAAAGTGCCAGAAAATCACAGGGAGGTCAGGGGACGGTTTATTTGTCACACTTTCACCCAGACGACTATAGTTTGGGTCCCACTCGAGGCGATGACCGTTCAGTGGCGACTGTTTCGAGTAAGCAAAACTCGCCCTGAGCGTGATGTCAGATGAAAATGGCTGCCATGTGAATATGGTCTATTAGGATACATTGTCAGGGTACTATGAATGCCCCGTACATTGAGACATTTCAGTTGGGATCAAAATGGTGGACTGACCAACTGGCACGCCTAGAGCCATGTCGCTACTGCGGCTAAAAATATCAAACGCCACACTTACAGGTCATAGTAACACAATCTGCAGAGAGCTATAGAGATGTACCAGCACATTCTGGATTAAACAGAACCAGCTCCAGCAGCTGAGTTTGTTCCTATCTGCATTGTGTGTCAGTACCTGTGCACTGCCCGAGTGGGCTGCACTCCTGACAGGCCGAGGGGCAGTGTTGGCACTCCCTGTCCCGCACAGTGTGCGCTGGAGGACACTCATCCACACACTGGTGCTTGTGTAGGAGGAGAGGTTCTTCACAGCTGAGGCAGTGCGTGGCGTTCTTCACACATGACGCGCAGCCCGCCGCACAGCTCCGACACACCTGGCCCGCAGGATAACCCCTATGAGGTGCCAGACAGAGATCAGTAGACACACAGATACAGGTACACTGGGGTTGTTATGCATGTTCACTGCTAGATCTACACATCTAGATTCTGTTGAAATCACATCAAGCTGCTTAACAGACATAAATTAGACGCACCACTAAACTGATACATTGCTAGTTAAGACCATGGCAAGTATAAACCTGACATGTGTCAAGTTGGACTGGATATATCTTTTATTTTTTATCTAATATGCTGTCATGAATTTGTGCTGCTGCTGCTGCTGCTGGGGTAAACAAGACAACTGACATTTTGCTCTGCTCTGCTCCGTGCTTCTGTCTACAGAGGACTGCCAATAATTAATCCAGACAATCACGTAGTTATAAAGTATCGCTCAAAAACTGCTCCATAGTCGGCAGCAAATATAAAATTAAAAAAGGGCCCTCATGGCCAAAAACTTAAAGTGGTCGTCTCGGCGCTAATGGAGCATGAAGGACCTCTTCTTTCAATATCAAGGATGCCACAATTTAATGGCGCATAAACATCAAGTAGGAAATGTCAAAATCATGGCCGTCAAAGACACCTCTTAACGTTTTGCTTTTGGCTCTTCAGAGATCGTGCCTCAACACGAGTTTGCAAGCAGGGTTAAATTTCCCAGCATTGTTTTACCATGGATGTATTATTCTTTTTTTTTTATATCCACAGAATATTCTTGCATTTTTATTTCATTTTATATCTATTCCAGTGATATTTTAAACGTCATTTTGTCTGTTCTTTGTCATTACTATGGAAGCCCAGAGGGGCAAGTGAGAAAAAAATATTTTTCAGGAGAAAGAAAAAATTCTTGCGTGCATTTTTTGACAAAAAATTTCTCCATATGTGAAACTGAGTGAAAAACCTGTGAAATAATTTTAAAAAAAATTCAATTGCCAACACCCCCTATTTTTTTCACCACTTCTCAAGTCAAAACAATTTAGATCAGACTTGCGATCAGCAGAAGAAAAAAATAACTTGCCTTGAGGGCTTCTGTACATACCATTACCACTTTCATTCTTTATTTATTTCATTTCATTTTATTCTATTTGATTTTTTATTCTGTACTCGGGTCTAAATCATAAATGAGATCTCCACTTCCTGATTAAATAATGTACATAACTATGAAACGAAAAACAACAGTGACAGGATGAACCCCTCACCTGACACACTCTTGGACACACTGTCCATCCTGCAGGAAAAACTGAGCTTTACGAGTGCTCTGACAGCGAGTGCAGCGCTGAGCGTCCACACACTGTAAACAGCCTGGAGGGCAGGCCTCACAAACACCGCTCAGCCGGCTGGCAAAGAAACCCCCCGGACACTTTGACACACATGTTTGCTGTATGGTCAGAAACCGGCCTGGAGGAGGAATAAAGAGCAAACATCATCACTGCTGCGGTGTAACCAGGAAAATATTAAACTGCTGTCGCGGGCTTCATAAGTGACTGACAGACCTTGTGCACATTTTGTACACTGATTCTTCTCGTCTCCAGAGCAGGACTCACAGGACGGGTGGCAGTCCTCACACGCTCCATCATCTGGAGGTTAAATAAATGACACAGTCGTAACAGCAAGACACGGCAAGAGGGAAACCTGCCCCTGATCCAGGATCATTGTAGTACGCATCACTGTACAGGCTAACAATGGCACACATTCTCTCCATCCATCCATAATAAAGCAGGAAAAAACTGTTACTGGACGATATATTGCAACAATAGTGCTAATAGTCCAATTCATACAGCCAATAGTTTAACATTTTTAGAAACAAATTGTCAAGAGTGAGCTGAGAAGACTGATACTACTCTCATGTTTGGAAGCTAAATACGAAGCTAGAGCTAGCAGGCAATTAGCTAGCTTAGCCTGGCCACAAACACCTTTAAACGGTACCTATTAACACATTATATCTTATTTGTTTTTAAGTTAAGTCCTTCTTTTGGCCTTTTATTTTGACATACATTTTTATGTCTGATCTAGAAAGTTGCTTTATTAATAATTTCTTACTTATTTACTTACAGAAATGTACAAAAGACAAGTTGTGGTTTTTTACGAGGGTTATATCTGTGACAGTAGGAACTGTTGTTCGGGTGTATGTTGCAGTGGGCCTGTTTTGTGGTTGCACTTAGAGGGATCAGGGAGGAACACGTAATGTGAACACACGTGCCTGAAAATGTAATAAAACTATGATCCGGTTGGGTGAAAATAATGAAAAAGACATTAGCATTCAACAATATGTGCTGGAACTATTTCCTCCATTAGTCTTGCCGAGCAACCTTGAACTTTGGACAGAGCTCGGCTAGCTGTTTCCCCCTTTTTTTCAATAGCCTGCTAGCATACAGAAACAAGAGTTACTTTACATTTACCTGACACAGATTCTTCCACCTTGTAAGTAAGAGGATTCAGTTTGTATTCTCAACTTTCCTCACATTAACGATGCACAAGTGACTGAAATATTGAGTCATGATGTATTTCAGGAACCATTTCAGCATCAAATAAGTGTGGATTTATGTCTTGAACAACAGCAATTAAAAAACCAACAAGTAGGAATAGTATGTAAACCCATCTTCACAATCTAAATCAACTTAACACGGAGGCCCAGTTGCATCCCGCAGCATGTTGCTGTTCAAAGTTTCAAAGCTTGAGACTTAAGGTTAAGTTCCTGAGATTCAAAGTTTAAGAATAACTTTACTTGTGTGTGTTCATTTTCAACCTTTGTATTAACCTATGTACTTTTCTCTGAGTTATTTTAGTTCCTATAATTAAGATGTCTAGCTTCACACTAATTACCATATGTTGTTTAAAGGTCTGTCCAACTAATTCCACGGAGGAGCTAAATGTTCAGCATATACAATCAATTATTTCAAAGTCCGTATCTGGCTGGCGTTCAGTAGTTCTGACCGTTTTGAGTACTTAAGTTGGTACAGGGTTCAGGGACGGTGGCACACAGACCAATTACCCTCCAAGATTTCTTTTCTGCCCCTGTGAAAGTGCCCAAATCCCTGATTCATTATGGGCAGACAGTTGGATTAGTGGAATACATAAGTATTAGTCTCACCGCTGCGAAAGGTCTTAATGGGACAGACCTCATGGTCAGACACACACTCTCCGTTTTCCAGCGTCTTCGCCTCCTCACAGGACAGGCAGTCATCGCCCTCTGGGCCGCTACATGTCACACAGCCTGGGTGACACTCCTCGCAGTCATTGGTGTCTTCGTCGCCATAGAAACCATCAGGACACTCTGAAACACAACTCCCCTCTGGGGAAAATAAGAGAAGTTTCTCTGGTTTCTGGAGATCTATGTTGTATGTAGTCCACTTAGCAGGGCAAGTTCACAATTCGAAGTACGTGTACTTTACCTGAAGTATATTTCCACCGATTTTCACATCAAAGTACTACTGCATTAACGCTCCTCAGCTCTACTTGAGGTCAGCGGCTTTACATTAGACGCTACCAGCAGAACAATGGAAACTTAAGCAGAACTGTCTGCAGTCTAGTTGCATTGTGGGTAATGTAGGTCAAGGACAATAAAGTAAAATGTATGGAATGAATAAGACAACATCTCTGGTTGTGCTGCTTTATACTTATAATTAACAACATATTAGAGAGAAATGTTGCACTTTTACTCCACTATGTTTATTCGACAGCCACAGTCAAGGCTGTATGACCAATTGAGGATCTGCCCCGGGGCTCCAAAGACTTTACCACGAGGCATTTACTATTTAGTGGTTTGATTAATTGCAGTTTTGTTTGGTAATGTGCACCACTAAAGCACAATATGAACTGAAATGACAAGAGCTTACAGCGGTGTCTGCATTTTAATTTGAGGTCCTCTCTGGTCCTCCTCTCTTGTACAGCTGTCAAAATCCAGTTGAATCCAGTTTTAATACCTCAAATCTGTGGTTTCCACACAGCAAAGGGCGAGCCGAAATCTCAAGGCACACCTGTATTTACATCCGTGCAAAATAGCCTCTATAACTCATGTTATCTAATCACCCTGTAAATATACATATTAATGGACTAATTCTCCCCTAAAACTACATAGTGCACCTTTAAATAAATCTGTTAATATCATGCTTACAAGGTGTATGTCAGTGTGTAATCTTTCTACTCTAAGTGAAGGATCTGAATACGTCTCCCACCTCTGTAATTAATACACCATGCCTTCACGTCTTGGGTCAAGGGGGGGGCAGTTTTACCTGATAAGAAAAGGTCGGTCTCACACCAGTAGCACTCATGTTCATCACAGCTCACACAGTTGTCATCACATGGAACGCAGGTCATCTCCTCTTCCACGCTGTACGTCTTAGCCGGGCAGTTTTTGTAGCAGCCATCCTGAAAACTGATAACAAAAGCAGCAGTCTATATACCTGCAGTTTCCCCTCACACACACACACACACACACACACACAAACACACTGTACTCTCACAGCGAAAAAAAGGGCCCTTTTTCATTCTAGCATGGCAGTGAACTGAAAGGCAGAGCGGGTGCAGAGAGGCGAGATCACACATGGAGACAGTGAGGCACACAGCCTTACTTGTAAAAGCCCTCAGTGCAGGACAGGCAATGCCTGGGGTTATCTGTTGAAAGCAGACAAAAAAACTCAGCTCTCCTGTTAAACAGCAACTACCAGGAAAAACTCCTGAACACGGTCGGCGACACACTGGGAGGAGAGCTCGCTCTACTGTGGGCAGCGTTCGTTTGGGCCTCTGAGCCGTGACTTACACAGGACGCACTTCTTGCAGCCCTCCTCGCAGGACATGCAGTCGTCGTAATCTGGATCCTCAACCTCCCCTGAGAGAAAAGAGGAAATGCGAGTGTCAAAGAAAGAGAGAAACATTTAGAAATAGAGGGTGAGAGGGCGAGTGATCTCTGGTGTGACTAAAACGCTTTACAAGGTCATTTTTGACACTTATAGTGCATTAATGTGGCGTCGGAATAACCAGAAAATTCCCCAGGGGGGAACTGGGAGAATTCGTGTGAACACACCCTCAAGTCAGAACAACAAATCAGAAAGTCAGCAAAACTATGAAACCTCACCTGACTTTCCATCAGTTGATAATGACTGAACTGTAATTTTTGGTTGAATTTATCCTTTAATAAGCTCACAACATGATAAATGGGTTCATCCCAGCAGCATGTGGATTTAGGGAGAGCTCCTAAATGACGCTGTGAGCCTGTTTACCTTCTCCACACTCCAGCTTCGCGCACACTCCGTCGGAGACGTAGTAGGACGAGTTACACTTGAGGCAGTGAGTTGGGCTCGTGCAGAGCCGGCAGTGGTCCGAGCAGCGCTCACAGCTCCTCTCTTTGGTGTGGTAGAAGGCCTCGGGGCAGGCGTCCAAACACTGGCCTTTGTACAGGTAACGCTCCAATCCAAACTTATCTGGAGGAGAAACAGCATATCATGGTGTGAAGAGCGGTGATGTTGAACTTTCGCTGAACTTTGGCTTCTTCAACTTCCCAGCACCAAACAGCAGGCAGCACCAAAGTCATCCAGCAGCCGGTGAACAGAGTGGAGCATTTAAAGCTAAAGAGACAAATATTTCATCAGAAGTTAGTGGAGACCAGATCAGAGACAGCCATAGAGTAAATATTGGTATTTGATGTGCTGCTCTCGACTGTCTCCTGTCTCCTGTCTCTGGTGCATTTCTGATGCCGAACTTGACAGACAGGAAAAAAAAAAAAAGAATAGAAAGTCAAACTCTTCTGGCAATTGGAAAGGAGATGATCACCTACTTTTAGCAGGTTAACCTGTCTTTAAAAAACCTGCATATGTACGCAAATGTTGGTGTGAAAGTGTTACACACACAAACAAACAAACAGTTTATACTGTATACGTGCTTGTTCAGGCCTCACCGGTGTCACAGCTGGTACAGTTGGCAGCTCCTGCATCCACACAGGCGGCACAGGTGTGGTCACACAGGTGACACCGGCCACCTGACCGGAACTTGCCCTTGGCACATTCCTCGACGCAGCGGCCGTCATCCAGAGCCCTGCAGCCGACAACAACGTAAAAAAAACAACACTTTTTCAGCTGCGACACCACAAAATCAACAGACATGAATTATGTCTATGCAAATGAGCTGAACTCATTTACATCCCAGCAGGTAACATATGGCAGAGTTACACAGATGAAGCTGAGCGTGTTGACACAGGCAGAGCGGAGGGAGGGTTGGCGATGGTTCGTTAAACTGAGAGGCAATGTGGGACTTTTAGATACTGATGCTGATTAGTTGAAATTCTGTACTGCATACATATGCATGCATCTATACATCCACACAGATATAAACAGTAGCAAAAACCCTAATCTATTCCAATTACTAACTATATACAGTAAATTAGTGTGTCTTTTGTCATAGATTGTTAACTGGTTCAATTTTCTTGGCAATGGCAATTTTTAAATGTCTGAATAAAAGTCCAGAAAATGATGCATGACAAAGAAAAGCTCTCTCATCTTGAGAAGTTGGAACCACAGACTGCTTGTTTTTTATTTCAAAAAACAATTTTGTGGAACAATTAATTCATTATCGTAACAGATGTCGACAGTGTTGGGGAGTAACAGATTACTTAGTTATAGATTACTGTAATAATAATACGCTTCCCAGCAACGAGCAGTGCAAGGGTTTACAATTTCAAAATGTAACTATAGTAACTTCTCTTACTATAATAAGTAACGCAGTGTTACTGGGTCGCCAGAACGAAATTTGGGGGTATTACTTATGTAAAAGTAATTTAACAAGTAAAGTAACAAATTGCTTTTGATACCAAGTGTGAGGTAAAGTTATGTTATTACTTTCTAATAAGTACAGAGTAACTTATTACACTTCCTGAGTAACTTGCCCAACACTGGTTGTCGATTAGGACTCATCAGTTAAAGGACCAGTGTGGGGTATTTAGTGACATCTAGTGGTGAAGTTGGAGACTGCAATCAACTGAGCACCCCTCATCCCAACCTCCCCTACGATGGCCCTCTTTAGGGCAGCGTTTGGTTTGTCCTATCTGGGCTATTGTAGAAATACGGAGGTGCAACATGGGGGAGTCCATGGAAAAGGGGCCGCTCCCTCTGTAGAAATAAAAGATTCACTCCAAGATGAAAACATAATTATGAATATTATATTCCTTTTCTGCAAGACAAGACAAGACTCTGGCTTTTATAATTATTTTATATCAAATTCGAGTTTGATGGTAAAAATATGTCTGATACATCATTATTTGTTCTCTGCACACTGGTGAGACACCATTTTCTCCTCCTCCGAGAAACAGCGGGATGTATTCATTTCCTCTCTGACCCTGAATCTGAAAAGTCAAGACCAACTCACCGTGAAGAAACACAGCTGATGCAGTCTCCTCTTTGCGGCCCTGTGCACTTCAGACACGTTGCATCGCACGCGTGGCACTTTCCGTTACTGTCATGGTACTCTCCTGATGGACATGGAGTGAGAGTGTGATGCTGACTGAGAAATGAGTAACCATCTGAGGCGCAGAGGTGGGTTTAATGTCAAATGGCACATATACAACACATATACACACAAACCCTGACTAATAAATATACATAGATAGATATAAAACAGCCTTCATACTCTCATCAAAACATTAGCAGCTGTTGTGTACATATGATATTAATTCAGTTAAAGAAAATAATTGTATTTGTGATGATACAGAAGTTTATTATTATTATTATTATATTATTTATTGGACAGCAGTGAGCCAACGCGTAATAGAGAAAGAAGATGGTTGACTGACCGTCTGTGCACTCAGTGTTAACAACACACACTCCATCCTGCAGGCTGTGACCGCTGGAACAGCTGCTGCAGTTCCCCCGGCTCGGCCCCACACAGGTGAGACAGCTGGCGTCACACCTGAAGAGGAGAGCACCGAGACTGAACACATGCGCACACAAACACACGTACTGACCGTAAAAGAAATAAAATAAAAAAAATCACAGAGAGGAAAAAAACATCCATACAGGCGCTCAAAAACAAATACAAGCTTGAAAACAAGCACAGAAGCCAACCACCAGAATAAGGCCTGCCATCAGCAGATAAACAAACCACCCACACCTGAACACACACCAGTGAGCTCACCTCCTACATATCCTGTGCCCATCAGCTATCTCTGGGTTTGGCTCTGTGGCGTAGAAGCCAGCACTGCAGGAGGGCACACACCTCCACTCCTCCATCAAGTAGCCTTCTGCACAACGATTGCATGCTTCAACACCTGCACCTGATGGCGCAGTGAGGCAGAAGCAAACATGTTTTTAAACGGATGAAGGACACAAAGCTGGACCGAAAACAGCTCCATGTCGTAAGTTTTAAAGTTTTCATACACTTCTGGACCCCCCGACCCTTGACCTGTGCTCTCACCTGCACAGGTAGCGCAGGCCTTGTGACAGGGCAGGCATGTGCCTTCCTGCTGTTCATGGTAGAATCCCGCCGCGCAGCTCTGCTGGCACCGATTCCCCTGCAGACTGGAGAGGGCGAGAGAGCATGTGGCACCGTGACACACACACACAGCCAATCATGTGACACCGTCAAGATGACTCATTGCCTTTTAGACCGCAGACTCAGTTTTCCAACCCACAGCACACCACCACAAGTACTTGGCAAACTGAGTCACAGTACTCCGGAAACTTCTTACTTCTAACAATGTGGTGAATCTGACAGAGCTGTTTTGTCCTTTTCCCGTGATGATATTGCAAAATGGAAATGAAGATCCATTTTTCTTTTGCAGGCAGGAAAAGGGAAGGCTGACACATTCTTTTTTAAATGCAGAGTTGAAAAGATATTGTAGCTTTTTCTAATTGTTAAGATGCTGCAGAGGGTCTGTGTTTGCACAGGGGAGAATCAGTATTCTCAGCGGCTGGAGGAGAAGTAGCAGTGTTTACCGAGCAGTTAATTCAAGCATCATCAGAGAATTTGCCTCACCTTGTGTCTGGTTTGCATTCTGTGCAGATGCTGTAGGAGGTGCACTTCAAGCAGTTTTCACTGCACTTTCTACACATATTTGCATCTGTGGGGGAAATCAAACAATACACACGGAATACACATCAGAGCGATTAATCAATCTTACTCACACACCGCTCAACTGCAGTTACATCAACTGACTATTCATTAGCAGGCTCATGTGCAGCTGGCTCCAAACAATAGACCCTTAAAGGTTCACTCGAGGATATTCCGTCTGTCTCGTTAAATACAATTACAAACAAATATGACAAAACACTCCGAGATTGAAAAAGGCAGACCGTGGTCGAGGTAGAAGTTATCCCCACAGTGGGCTGTGCAGGTGTTGGTCCCCTCGGTCAGGTAATGACCAGGTATACAGGAAGTACACTGGTCACTGCGACTCCCAGTGCAGCTCACACAGGAGGAGAAGCACCTCTTACAACGCCGACGGTCACCCCAGAATCCCCTGGGACACTCTGATACGCACATCCTATTGGACAGACACGGACCAAAGCACATAGAGGACAGGAGGTGTCACTCTCTACATGAGTGGGAGGGTGGAGAGAAATTCTCACCACCATAATGTGAAACCATGGTCAATGACACTTTTGGTCTTCTAAGAAATTAACAGTAAACAACAGCTGATTGTTTGCATTTGCAATATGTGTGAGCCATATGCTCTGCAGCAACAGGATACACAAATACTGTACAATGAATTCTGGGTCTCCTGACTCTACTCTATGCTGTGTAATCATGCTAACCTTGTGTTGTTCTTGAACTTGAGAAAAAAGTGTAAACACGTGACACACTGCTGCGGGCTGGGCCCCTCACAACCATCGTCACTGCATTCTGGGTCGCAGGGTCCTGGAAGGGCAAACGCAAAGTCACAGCTCCATCAGGGCAACAACAGGGAAGTTATTCAGATTTTTGATACTAGTTCCTTATTTACATTAAAGAATGCCTTAACTGCACTCCACTGTAAATCTGCATTCAAGTGCATTTAGCTGCTGTGAGAGAAGGGACAGCTTAATAAATGACTCACCACTGTATTCTTCAGTGAGGTCACTGTCCATCGGCATCTCGGCCGATCGGGCTCGCTTGCGATGAACGGGATACGGCTGCTCTGCGGTGCCGTAAATCACCAGGGACCACTCCTTTACCATCCCTATGGCAAAAAAAAAAAAAAAAGAAAAAAAGGGGGGCAAGATAAGAGGTCTCTCCCGGGAGGCCTGCACTGTATTTCAGCTGCCGTACTAGCTGAACTTTAATGTGTTTCATAATACTGAAATGTTACAGAGAGAATGAGCAGACCTAGTTCAGCGCTGTCTCTCTTCAGGGAGGGAGTATCCTTGATTTTCAAAGTCCACTCCCCTGCTGCCTGCTCCCCCCAGCAGTGAGCCGTCATGAATTCCCAGTTCTGAAATCCCTCAGTGGAGTCGTCAAGAGGCCTAAACCACAACACTGCATAATCATCATCATCATCATCATACTACTTCTACTACTTCTACTACTACTACTACTACTACTACTGCTACTGCTGCTTGTGTTGCTACTACTACTACCACCATACTACTACTACTATGACTACCACCATACTACTACTACTACTGCTACTACTACTACTACTACTACTGCTGCTTGTGTTGCTGTTACTACACTACTATTACTAGTACTTCCACCATTACTACACCTACTACTACCATTACTACTACTACTACTACAGTAACTACTACCATTACTACTACTACTACTACTACAGTAACTACCACCATTACTACTACTACTACTACTACCAACTACTATGCTTCTACTGCTTCTAATACTAATACTACTACTACTGCTGCTGCTTGTGTTGCTACTACTACTACTACTACTACTGCTGCTTGTGTTGCTACTACTACTACTACTACTAGTGCTGCTGCTGCTTGTGTTGCTACTACTACTACTACTACTACTGCTGCCTGTGTTGCTACTACTACTACTACTACTGCTGCCTGTGTTGCTACTACTACTACTACTACTGCTGCCTGTGTTGCTACTACTACTGCTGCTGCTGCTTGTGTAGCTACTACTACTACTACTACTACTACTGCTGCTTGTGTTGCTACTACTGCTGCTGCTGCTGCTTGTATAGCTACTACTACTACTACTACTACTACTGCTGCTTGTGTTGCTACTACTGCTGCTGCTACTACTACTACTGCTACTGCTACTGCTACTACTACTACTACTACTACTAACACTACTACTACTACTACTACTGCTGCTTGTGTTGCTACTACTACTACTACTACTGCTGCCTGTGTTGCTACTACTACTACTACTGCTGCTGCCTGTGTTGCTACTAATACTACTACTACTGCTGCCTGTGTTGCTACTACTACTACTACTACTGCTGCTGCTTGTGTTGCTACTACTACTGCTGCTGCTGCTTGTGTAGCTACTACTACTACTACTACTACTACTGCTGCTTGTGTTGCTACTACTGCTGCTGCTGCTGCTTGTGTAGCTACTACTACTACTACTACTACTACTGCTGCTTGTGTTGCTACTACTGCTGCTGCTACTACTACTACTGCTACTGCTACTGCTACTACTACTACTACTACTACTACTAACACTACTACTACTACTACTACTGCGGCCTGTGTAGCTATTACTACTACTACTGCTGCCTGTGTTGCTACTACTACTACTACTGCTACTACTACTACTACTACCACCACAACTACTACCATTACTACTACCACAACTACTACCATTACTACTACTACCACTACCATTACTACGACTACTACTACTACTACTACTACTACCACTACTACTACTACTACTACTACTACTACCACTACTACTAAGCCACTACTAGTACTACCACTACCGCTTATTACCACGAAAAGTAATAAGTAACAGTTCATCACATGATACTAAGGTGTAGGTCTGTCACTATGATACTATGACGACTTTCACATGGTACACAGAAATTTCACTTAATTTCAGTAAATGTGAAATTATGGATAGAACTTAACTTTAATCGACACTCAGAGGCTCTCTGGTTGCTAATTTGCAGCGTATTTTTAGAATTGCAGAGTTGGCCTAAAGTAAGACACTGCATGCAGCAGAAATTTGCCAGATATTAATTTTGCCAGAAACTTGCCCAAATACCAGTTCTCTGATCCCCTGCGATTTTCTAGTAGTGATTGCCAGAATCCACATTTTTTCCCCTAATGCAACAAGGTGCCAGGCTGATGAAATTTAGCACTGTGCTTTGCTCCAAATGAAAAAGTGTGGCCCACAGATTGCTGCTGCACGTAGTAACCATGAGGTAAAGCCAGAGGGGGAGTGTTGTAATATTCTAGTTTCCACACATCCTGTTCTTGATTGAGCATTGCTCTTAGTTACCTGTTTGCCAGCAGCTGCGACACGGTGCCTGAAGGTGATGTGAGCGTAATGGAAAGGTCGCCGCGATGCCCGTGAGTGATGGTAACACGGACGACGACATGCTCCACATAAACAACGTGCTGCAGGGGCCTGCCGGAGCAGCCTGCGCTCTCATGCACAGACGTCAGCACGGAGCCGGGATGAATAGCTCTGTGAGGAGACGGGGAGAATAAAGAGACGCAGTGAGCAGCAGAGATGAGAGAGGAGGCAGAAAACAAGGGAGAGATATAAGCAGAGGAGCAATAAAGAAAATGACACCCATTAAAGTGTGTGAGAGAAAGCCGTGCGAGAGCTGAGACAGAAATAGATAAAGTGTGATAAAAGCGGAGGAATCAAGGGAAGCCCCGGCTCAAAGCGGAGATCTCTCGCAGTGCGGCTGGTCTGATACCTTCTCAACTGGATGGGGGCCTCCTCCACGCACTCATGCTGCGAGGGAACTTGTTTCCAGCGCTCAGCCTCCTTCACCATGCTCTCAGCATCCAGCAGGCCAAAGCCATATAGGTGGCTCACTGACACACACACACACACACATATACACCACAATAGCTGGGGCATAAAAAGCGCTGTAACTTATAAAAGACATCACACTCTCCTGAGACTTTGTGGGCGTTTATTACTGTTCTTCTCACAGTATCTCATTAGTTTGCATGCACGCTGTTTGATAGTTTCCCTAAAAAGAGCTGAGAGAACATTTACCAAAATATGCTTATCAAGCTTAACTTATCTTCTTTATTATTATACGTTTTGGGAGGATTGCCATTAAAAGACATCATGCAATTATTCATTTCCTCCAAACTACTTGCAACTACTGAAATAGAAAACAGCTTGGAATTAGAAATTTAGCTGAAACCTAGTGGGAATACCTTTGTATCCAGCTCCATTAACGTGCCAGTCAGGAGCAATAAGAGGATGAGATTTTGATGTTCGGACGATAATGTGCTGCACATCCCTCCAGGTTAGCAGAGGGCTGAGAAAAGGTCAAACGGACAATCATTATCCGATCATTACCCGGTCATACCTGTTAACTCTGCCTGCATGTATGGATTTTGTATGTGGGGGAGATGCTTACTTGGCGTCCAGAGTGAGAGCGATGATGCCTGCGGCCACGGAGGAGGAGAGGGAGGTCTCAGATTTAGCCCGGCTGCAGCTCTGCCGTGGACCCAGCGTTGCCTGTCGAGGACACCAGATCTGTTCAGCTTTAATAATTAACAGTATTCACCTGCGGTTATACAGGACTGTGCCTTTCTCTGCTGGGTGGCTCCAATAAAGGAGGCCACACAAGACTTTTATACAGCAGAGTGTTATGATATATACCATCTACCATAATGTTATATCCTTTTGTCAAGCATTAAAAGGTCCCATAAGTAGTGCTAGGTGCTATATAAATACTGCGCAAGTATGAAGTATGAAAAAATATTCCCCCCAGTGTATTGCCATAAACTGTAATCCCATTACAAAATGACGTATACTATGATCCAGATCTAGTGAACTGGCTGGACATTAGCACATTATTTGCTATTCGACGCCATTAACTTTACATAAAACCATGTTTTGTTTATTTTCAAAATGTTCAAGCTTGAATTTCCTCCTTTCATTTTTGATTCTTTTTGCCATCTGGCCGAACACCATTAGGTTTCTTTTTTATCATATTTTTATTACCTCCACCTTGTGTTTTCAGCCATGTCCATTAATGGGTTGGTTTGTTGGCTGGTTGGTTTTTTTCAGCAGGATTACACAAAAACTACTTAACAGATTTCTATGAAACTTGCATGGAGGATGGGTCTCGACTCAGAATAGACCCCATTAACTTTTGGTGCATATCCGGATAAATAGACGGAACCAGGAGGGTTTTCTCACTTTCTTTAGCATTGCGAAATGGGCATTTTTGTTAATATCTCAGGGAATAATGCATTGATCTTGATGAAGTAGATCAGGCGTATTTAGGTGGCTGGTATCTTAGATCTGGTGAGTGTAAATTATGGTTGAGCAGTTATGTGTGGTTTCAGATTTAGAGTGATGGGCTGTGGGATGGATTAAAGGAAACTGACATTTGTTCCCAGCTGGTTTAAGTTTAAGATGGTTTATTAAACTCAACTCATCACACTACTGTGTCACTTTCTTTGTTTTGGATTAGTTTAAATCCAACAGTACCTGTGGGTACTCTGCGTGTACTGCTGCAGCCTGTACTTTTACGCTTCGAGTCTGCTCTTCTGCGTTTTTTTGTTTTATTCTACTATTAATCTTAATTCATACACTTTCATGGTGCCACCTGACCTTCCTGACTTTTTTAAATGACAAATTACACATCAAGTACTTTAAGAGATAGCGTTGTATTGCCAGGTTTGCATATTTGTGGTGTGTGCATGTTGTCAGGTGTGCTAAACAGGAGATTTTGCAGAAAGAAAACACAAGTGGAAAAGCCCTCAGTGAGCCCTGAGGCCAGAGGAGTAGCTCTCAGTGTTCATCCAATTAACTCTAATGAGGCGCCTAACTCTGTTTAACCATGACCCCGGCAAATTACCTGAAGTGAGGTAAGTATCTGCCATCTGACTCCATACCACACATTTATTAAAAAACAAAATTCTGTCTGACGGGGATGTGATTTACATCAACACACAGTCTACTGAAATAAATACAGTATCTGGAGACAACGTGCTGGTGTTGCTCTTTCATTGATACCGTTTCCCAACAGCCACGTAATTACATACTGCATAATTAGTCTTTCTCTGGTGCGCTGCCACGCAAAAACACAAAACTTGCTAATCAATCAGGCAAAAAAAGTAGAAGTAGGACGGATTCCATAGGGAAATCTATTTAAAGAAGATTGTCATTTGGCCATATTGTCTATGCTGGCATGCTACTGTAAGCCTCCTGTGTCTAAGTTTAGCCTCAAGGATGTTTACAAAGGTTCCTACTGTATAATTAAAAGAGCTTCATCTGCCGACGTGCCTTACAACACAGTTCCTCTGACGGCTTTAAGTGTAAATAAACTATGGCTCCAAAAATAGTCGGCATCTGTTGAAGTGAATGGAACAAATACTGTACCACGCGAGGTTATAGAAAAACAACAGCGGGGTCGAACTAGTTAATTTCACTTCTTCTTGTGTCTTGTGAATTTAAAAGTTGTCATTTTACCAGAAAGAAAGTTCATATGGAGCACGTCTGGGGCGTATTTGTTTGATTGACAGGTGTCTCAGACCATCACACTCAACTGCAGAAGTTGTCGCGCTTGATCGCCCAAAACACGGCTCCCCCTCAGCCTGCGTCTCGTTTCCCAAATGTGTTTTTTCTGGCTTTAAGCAGCTGGCATCTCTTCGAGTTCAACCAAAGTTAGAAGTGTCGTCATTAAATATGATGTAAAAAGGGATTTTCAGATGTGTTGTTAAATCAAAAGAGAGAACAAACATGTTTGCAAATATGTCATAAATGCTCCTCCAGCCTCCGAACTTCTGGAAGGGGGTGGCTGTTATGTCTTCAGAGGCTTGAAGGCAACAAAACGAATATCAAAACAGAGCACAGAAGTCAGTTCTTTCGTAATCTCTGTCAACTCGACTGCGGCAAAAGCATTTTATTCTCAGTTTTAAATACGTTTGTAGTTGGAGTTACATGTGAGATGTCGGTAGCTTCAAATATTTCATATTTCATATTGAAATACTTTATTTTATGAGTTTTCTTGAAAAGAACGATACAGGTTGAGACGAATTAAAGGGAAAACAGGAAGTCCTTGGGGTGGAAAGCTCCAGTTAAACACAAGCAAATAAAAATGAGTTATTTTTTATTTCGTTATTTATTATTTTTGGAAACATTTTTTTTCCATTAATGTGCAATTGTGTGCTTGTGTGTTGACAATTTCTACCTTTCTACCTGATTGAGGAGGACCTATTGGCAGAAAAGGAATATAATAGTTTCAAGGTTTTTTTTTAAAATTATTATTCACTCATGAAAACATAATGATGACTAAGAATCGCTGTGTTTTTGTTACCTTAACATGAGACTTTTATATCTACTCAGTGAGCAGGTCCTCTTCCATGGAGTAAGCCATGGTGCACCGCTGTGTTTCTACAGTAGCCCAGAACGAACTAACCAAACACTGGCTCTGGAGGGGGACTTTTTTTTACCAAGAGGGGAATTCAGTTGGTTGTAATCTGCAACCTCACCGCTAATCCTACATACTGGTCCTTTAAAGACTCTCCGGTTTACCTTGATTGTTAAGAGGACACTTACTAGCAGAACACTGTCTATTTTCCTTATTAGAAGTACTGAATTGTATAGTTTACTTTTTCAAGAAAATTCATCTTTTATCTTATCATTATTTTGTGTGTGTCTGTGTGTCTTCATTGATAGGACAGCTGAAGACACGACAGGAAGAGAGATCTGGGACAACGTGCAGCAAAGGGCTGCGGGTCGGCATCAAACCGCCACTGCTTAGCTGCTGTTAAGGATTCAGGCTTTGTACATGAGGCCTGTGCTCTACCAGGTAAGCTAGGTGCCCCAGGAACATTAGATAGAAATTACACACCTACAATGCTATACATACATACCCATCTCAGCACAACTTATATCTTCTGGTACTAAACCAAGACACTGAAGATGTTCCTCGTGTGACTCACAGCCTCCACTCACCATTTCCTCCGGCTCCCCACCAGTGAAAGCTGTCGTCAGTGTGGAGGAGCACTGCTCCAGGTAATCTGGCTGGCTGCCCCGCTGAGTGCTGCTGCTGACAGAGATAGTGTAGATACTGCTGCAGTAGCCGTCACATGAGCAATGGTCACCTCTTAGCCCTCCGCTCCCTGACGCCCAGACGAAAACAGAGCCCCTCCCGTGCCGGCCCTGAGATGAATTGGGGAAGCAGACAGAGGTCTTTAATTCATCAATGATATTTACACATCGATAAGGAGAAAAGATGAAGTACACATAAACAAATATCAAGCGCTTATTCTCGCTCTCTCTCACTGTTTTGACGCCATTTTGTAAAGCAAGACGAGTCAGAGGTCCAGGTCCCTCCAAAGTGGCCCCGTCATCTTCTGGCCCCCAGCTGGCTAAGTAGATATCAATACGCTGTGGTCTGAAGCTCAGTGACTGGGCCTCTGCGATGTCGGTCACATCTCCATCCAGCATACGGATACCTAAGGGCGAAGGGGACAGAAGAGTTATGATAATGTTAAAAAACTTTGACCTCTATTAGTCCTTCGGTTTACGCGCCGTCACATGGACTCACCGCCTATCCGTGCCTGGAAAGAGACTCCAACCGTGCAGTGAGAGTAATCTGCAGCCGCAGCAACCATCCCTGCACACTGAGTCCCATGGCTTGGAAGGAAGGAGGAGAACATCAGAACATGGGGTTAGATGCATATGCATGAGGAGAAAGACGTGCTATTTCCGTTACATCAAACCAGTGAGAAGACTGAATTCAGACTGGGGAATTTGCATATCCATATATGCATGTAATGACTGAAAAATGGAAAGAAAAGCATGCATTAATTAAAAAGGAATAGAAACCGCTAAACAGGTGCAAAGGGAAATCAAGAAATATGGAAGTACTCACTAGTTAGAAGCATCGCTGGAATAATTCGGAGAGGGATCGCGGTCTTGTCCATTCACATCATAACTGGCGAGAGGATCCTGAATCAGATGGATAGTAAGTAGCAGCGCATAATAAGACGCCAGCGGCTATCTGTCTCTGTTTTCATCAGACAAATCACAAAGAGCATTATTCACCAGTCCACTCGACAGTTAAGTGGATCAGACGTTAAATGTCCATTCCAATACTCTTGGCCGGCCTTTCCAAACCTTTGGCCCAAAAGCTCTGCTTGCAATATCTGTCCCAGCTCTGCGCTCTTACACTTAAGAGCTCTGCCAAATTGCTTATGATTAATGTCCCCTTCCCGAGAACGGCGTCCCATCCCAGGGCACTTACATAATTTGGCTCAAGATCCGGATGCTCCCTCTCAATGCCATCATCTAGGACAGACACCACCACACCCTTCCCAGTGTACCCTCTCCTCCAGGCCTCCGCAATGTTCATACGAGACGGGCAGCCTTTGGACTCGCTGCAGTGCTGTGGAGCAAATAGTGGGACATCAAATTCAGCCCTTAGGAGTAAAGAATAAATCAGGCTCTATTTTGGGCTCTGTCTGTCTGGGTTTGTGTGTCTGTGTTTCAGACTTGAGCTCTGTAAAGGGAAAAAAAAATAAAAAGATCTGACTCACATTGTGCCAGAGGCTGTTCCACATTGAGTCATTGTAGTGCAGCGTCCGGGTGCGGCTGGACTGAGGAGGAGCGGTGGGAAGGTGTTTGGTCTTTGGGCCAATAGAGTAGATGGTACTGGTTCTGGGGTTCCTCTTTGTTCTTCTCTGGATAACCTGCTGTTGGAGCCATTCCACCTTAAAAAAGGAACACACGGGGTACTTGTACAGATGTCCACCACTTTGGCTCACGTCTCAGCAACTACAGGATGGATCGCCATGACATTTTTGTTCAGACATGCACGTTCGTCTGAAGATGAATCCTAAAGCTTTGGTGATCCTCTGACTTTTAATCTAGCGCCACCAACAGGTCACATTTTTCACTTCTCTGGTAAAATCTTCCTTAGTAGATGAACTCTTATGACTTTGTTGATCCTCTTCTTTTACTGTGGCGCCCACAAGGTTCACAAATCTTTAATTTGTCCAATATTTCCCTTAATGTCCAAATGCCTTGACATTCACCAACATTCTCACAGGCCTCACCGTTAATCTTGTTTGCAACTTTAAGGAAAATTCTGGTTTGTAGAATCTTGTGTGTACATCTTTTTTTCATAGTTAAGGCCATTATCTCTATGATAATATTTTACTTGCTAAAGTAACTGCTGACATGTGGGAAAATGGGGACATTGCTACAACAAAATCCAACAGGAATTGAAGTAATCTAATTATTTTTTTTGAGAAAAAACCCAAAGTATGCACACCCAAAACAATGGTAGTAGTCTGTAATGGACCGTTTGTTAGCCTCCTGTTTGTCATCCTCGCAGAGGACATATTGTTATGTTGATAAAAGTGTCAGATTTACCATTTTTATTCATTTTTTAAATATGGGATCTTGCTTGCAGAAAAAAAGCAGCGTTCTCATGGTCCGTCTGTCAAATTCTGGCGTCTGAAATTGCTGGCAGATGTGAGCTGTAGCTAGCTAGACTTAGTGGAACAAAAATATAAGATCCAACTTATAAACTGCGATTATCTTTAAATCTGGTGTGTGATATCGGGCATTATGTTGGACATCTTCATCTTCTTTGTGAGGCCGCGATGTGCAGAGTTGAGTATGTAGAAGAGGCCGGTACATGAACATGTGTGTGTGCTTCTGTGTTTGCAGGCAGGGAGGGAACATGCAGCTGATTAATAATCCAGCAGATCCTTCCAATATCCCTTTACCATACCTTGGTCTCCTTGGCGATGCGAGCAGTCACTTCTTCGTTGGGCACATTGGACCTCTTCGCTGTCCCGTGGTGCCGAAATCTGTAATAACTCTTCAGGCCTCCGATCTGGTGCAAAACAGACATCAAACCCTCTAAATTAATTTGTTTTCAGGTAAAGGTGTGCTGTTCATCCTGCTCTGCCACTGTGCTAAACAGCTGTTAAATTATGAAACTGCCTTTGGTGTCTTTCATTAAGGCAGCTACCTTACACCTGTGATAGTTTTTCAGGCGATGGCAACCTGAGCCACGAGACTCCAGCCACACTGCCGCTCATGCGTGTCCACAATGCCGTGACGTAAACAGAGCTTTTTTAATATATAAGAAGAGATCCGCTGGCAATTTGTGTTTGATAACAACGTGTCATAGCTCGGCCTTTTTCTGTGGCTGACAAGAATAAATCGTAGTGCTGATTTATTCTCCGATGTCTCCGTTCTGAAATTTACTTTTGACTTCTGACCTCAGCAATATAAAGCAAAGTGTCTTTCCAGTTTCAAAGGGTTCTCGTTCATATCACGTGTAGCGAAACATGGACTCCACACCTGCAACTTTCATTACACCACCTATCCCCGGGGAGTACATGTGTTGAATTTTATTGGCCTGGGCTCGATAACTCACTCTGTTTTATTTATTTGCTTTATTATTTATTGATTTTTGCTTTTATTTGCTCATTCTCTGGGTGCATCGACGTGTCCTGTCTGATTGATTTCTGTTTCTTTCCCTTTCGTGCACATGAGTGCTGACAACTTCTTTGTGACCCTTATTAAAATGGCAATAAAGTCCTGCATCTTGGTTCTTGGAGGTTTAACTGTTTGGATAATTAATATTTTAAGGTCAGGGTTAGAATAATGCAATGAAGGTGAGAGGTGAGAGAACAAATTAGATTTTTTTGGCATCTTGGTATCCATCTCACACCCACGAACATCCCGACAGGCTTGTAATGTGATGTGTAATGAGCAGCTGCTGACTCCTGATAGAAAAAGTTCTGCAGGACTCCACAAAATTAAAATTCAACAGTCTATATGATTAAGCTAATATTTTAACTTCATCGTGCAGTGCTTAGTGGAAGTTTAGCCCTACTTCTACCGGTTATATTTATCACATTTAGCACATTAATCATCTACTGCGGCTATAAAAGCTACACTTGAACAGTCAAATATGATCAAGTTGAACAGAAATTAAACATATGGGCACTTTTAGTTTCTGCCTGGCAGATGGTGGACAATGGATTCCAAACACAAAGGAATTAAAGGAGCTATGTGTGAGAACTTTACTTAAAACATTCAAAACTTCACTCAAGTTAAACAGAAGAAATAACACATTAAATATGTCTATTCTCCGTTTGCACAGTGTAGTGTGAAGTATATTTGCTTTACGAACTGCACGTCCTTTTGCTTTAGGTGCTAACTCTACAGCATACGTCTAAAGTTATCTCAGTGCCTTTGTCATCCATAACTTGGTGCAAAAACTTGCTTCAAAAAGCTCTGAATATAAACACAAGGCCGCCGTATCAGTCCATCAGAAAAGCAGACATTACTTCTGTGAGGGTTTATAGTTTTGCAGGCAGAGCACAGCTGGTCTTGTGAGAACTGTGGACAGGCCGGCTCTGCCCGCAGCTGACCCGCCACCCGGCCTGTTCGCTCAAGATAGGAACCCAGAGACACAATAACTATCACATCGGCTGAAATGAAACTTCAGTATCGTGATAGACTTAGCCATACCGCCCAGGCCTATTATAATAAAATATTATAATACAATTTATCCTAGTACTTGATTTGGATATTTACATATGTGGCAGTCTGATGACACTATTAGCCTTGATCATTATTAAAAATCGACATCATTTAGTGACAATGGTGGGTTGTTGGGTTTTTTTAGATTCAAGACATTAGTTTGCCGTTTTGCTGTAGATCAACCTGTTCAGTGGGATGAGGCCTAGCTTGAGGCTTGATGACTAAAGGCGTTCACACTCTGAGCTTCACTGTATATCTACGTAGACTTAGACAGAGTGAGAAATTAAACAACTTAAACAAAAATTCAGGTCATGACTGCAAATGCTCGGCACAGAATGCCCCTGTATGGACTTTCTTCTACAGGCCTACAGCATGTTTGATCACACCTACCTGACCCATGTTAGTAAATCCATATTTCTCTGCTATCCTGTTGACAGTCTCCCGGTCAGCTCTTATTCTGATCGCCCAGTCGTTGGTGTAAATCGTCGCATGACAGAAGTGGAGGAGAGTTCCCATCCACAGCGCGTAAAAACGCACCATCACTGCAGAGATACAGAGGCTTCCACTAATTAGACGGTGCCAAGGTGTTTTACGCGTCGTCCCTGCACACTGTTCTCCTGAGGAAAGTGTTTCTCATTGCAGAAAGTTTTACAAATTAAGTCGCAAAGGAGCCAGTTTCACGAGATGCTGCGCAGAAACGCAAGGATCGTCTCTGCTGAAGCTGTCAAGACTTGACTCTCCTTCACAGGGAACAAGCAGCTATCAAGTTACTGCTTCAACATGGGAGCCTGGGATCAGCTGTAGTGTGTCCATTGTTAGGATCCGACCTGTTGCTGCAGCCCACACCGTCCATATGGGACAGCTTCCTGTTTATGTTGCACTCTGATTAAACAGACCAGACAGGCTTCACTCCTCATGAAGAGCCCTGTGATCCCTGTCAAGCCAGTGTTGTAAAAACTACTTCAAGTAAGTAAAAAGTAAAAAGTAAAAAAAAAAGTGACTTTCTGTCTCATATGTTTTACTTTTATCTTATATTTTTGACTTTTTATCTCATATGTATGACTTTTTATCTCATAATTTTAACTTTTATATCATAATTTTGTCTTTTTATCTCATACTTTGAACTTTTATCTCATAATTTTGACTTTTTATCTCATACTTTGAACTTTTATCTCATATTTATTGCTTTTTTATCTCATCATTTTAACTTTTTATCTCATAATTTTGACTTTTTATCTCATATTTATTACTTTTTATCTCATAATTTTAACTTTTTAACTCATAATTTTGACTTTTATCTCATACTTTGAACTTTTATCTCATATTTATTACTTTTTATCTCATCATTTTAACTTTTTATCTAATAATTTTGACTTTTATCTCATACTTTGAACTTTTATCTCATATTTATTACTTTTTATCTCATAATTTTAACTTTTTATCTCATATTTATTACTTTTTATCTAATAATTTTGACTTTTATCTCATAATTTTGACTTTTTATCTCATAATTTTGACTTTTTATCTCATACTTTGAACTTTTATCTCATATTTATTACTTTTTATCTCATAATTTTTACTTTTTATCTAATAATTTTGACTTTTATCTCATACTTTGAACTTTTATCTCATATTTATTACTTTTTATCTCATAATTTTAACTTTTTATCTCATATTTATTACTTTTTATCTAATAATTTTGACTTTTATCTCATAATTTTGACTTTTTATCTCATAATTTTGACTTTTTATCTCATACTTTGAACTTTTATCTCATATTTATTACTTTTTATCTCATATTTATTACTTTTAATCTCATAATTTTAACTTTTTATCTTATATTTATTACTTTTTATCTAATAATTTTGACTTTTTATCTCATATTTATTACTTTTTATCTCATATTTATTACTTTTAATCTCATAATTTTAACTTTTTATCTTATATTTATTACTTTTTATCTAATAATTTTGACTTTTATCTCATAATTTTGACTTTTTATCTCATACTTTGAACTTTTATCTCATATTTATGACTTTTTTTTATATCTCAGATTGAGTACAGATTTTCAGAACTGAAAGTGATGGGGACAAATTGGCCATTTTAAAATGTGGTAGGGACGTGTCCCCAGTGGAAGTGACACCTACTATAGCCATATTATACTTCAATAGCCTGCAATTTTGAAGCACTTATTTCCATTTTTTGCTACTTTATACTGTACTTCTACATCACGACATTTCAGAGGGAAATATCGTGCTGTTACTCTGCCATTTTAACAACTGTAGTTACTGTAGTTACCTTTCAGATTAAAGTAAGAGGAGCTTATAAAATACAACACATTATTAAAGATCAAAATGGTTGTATATGTCTTGCCAGCCCTTTAAAAAAGGCACGTGTAGTTGGGGCCCCTTTGTCGCATGTTTCAGCTCAAGATTTCTTATCAAAACTTCTGAGTTGGTTTCATTTAAATAAGTTTTTCAGGCCCAAAGTGGTCAAATCATTCAACACTTCACACAAAAGGAGAAAAGGCAGAACATGAATACAGATTTATGTAGCAGAACTTTAGTTTCTTAGTCCCATCAGTCATCTCACTACCCCCCTGATTTCTCTTGAGACCCTTTGGAGGAGCTCAAGCCTCAGGTTAGGAAACACTGGACCGAGGCTGACTGTATATAAAGTCGGCACACAGTCACATCGATGCATCAAAACTTAAAATCTAATAATATCACAGGTAACAGCAGCCAAATATTTTACTGATAATGCTTCAGTACTTTTACTTAAGTAGGATTTTGAATGCAGGACTTGTACTTGTAATGGAGTATTTTTAGACTATTGTATTGGTACTTTTACCTAAGTAGGCTTAAGGCTTAAGGCTCGCTTTGCCAATGTGACCACTCTGCTATAATTTGAGCCACATACATAATGAGATTCTCAGTCATGTAGTCACTGTGTAAACTGATCGTATATATGGCCTGTGTGTTTGCAGTTGAAAGCCTCATCCTGAGCCCAGAGGATGTGTTAAGCATTTTTGGGGGGAGGATAATATTTGCCTGCAGGCGATGGATTTTTTAAATTCTTTTTTTGGCCAAATGCCTTTCCCCTTGGCACCACAGCAGTCTGTGCATTGTGAAGTGATATCCCTGCATATAAAAATTCACTGCTTTAACTGGGTCAATCTGAAGCAATCAGAATGAGAAATCCTTCATGCTGTACAATACCACCATCAAGATATTCCTACATTTGAATGTTCTAATTGTACAGATGGGAAAAACTAGAAACTTGAATGGTGATTTATTGCAGCGAGTGTATTGAGAAACCACCCACAGCACATGGCTATGTACTGAACCGTAACAATGCAAATCTGTGGGCTGTTGGCTCTAGCACATGCATGATTTCTAACAACACTGAGTAGTTTAAATGAATAAGTACCAATGCACTCATACACTGTGGTGGAAAGTTAGCTGAGAAGATTGATGCCACACTCACCAATCTCTCTCTGTCTCTCTCTATGTACTCTACGGTTAGCTTAGCTTAGCAAAAGAGCCTGACTCTGCCCAAAGTGTCCCTAAAGCTTGTTAATTAACAGAGACAGGGGCCAGGACCCTCCTCAAGTAAATGTACAAAACCGACCGTTAAAAAATTTAATTTTTGTTTTTATACTTTTTTCTTTTCTACCAAAACAAAAAAATATGAAAAAGGCCTGTCTTGCCCTCGGCTTCACCGGTTCAACGATGAAGCCAAAGTGTGTTTTGTGTCTCGAAATATTAGCTTGTGGATTATTGTTGTGTCTTTCAACTCTGATAACCCATGGTAACCTTGTGTTTAATTTTACAACACTATGAACTGTGGGTAATTCCTTTAGTCAAACTCAGACAGAAACGCAGACTTACCCATAGTGGCCACAAAGGGCTCAAAATGAGAGCCCTCACGCACTTGACGATGAGACAGTGGACCCATCTTAAACCCTTGCTGACTTACCGGCAGTCTGTGAGTCTGTGAGTGACGACATTGGGACTGGGCCAGTCTTCACCAAGACGCTTGTATATTGCAGATGTTACGTGAGCAAAATCCAGGGCGCAAAACAGTCTGATACACTTGTGATTTGCTATATAATATTAACAGCATTAACATACTTTCAGGCGGTGTTGCAGTGAGACTGTTAAGGTGCATTTGCTATATAAAGAGCTGTATTGAAAACCTGAGGAGAAACTGGAAAAGATGAACTAAATGAAATCCTTTGTATTTTCTACAAAGCTTAAGGGCTGTTTCATCATTTAATACTGTCGCAGCCGGTGTTAAATTCTCACCCAGTGCCAAATCACCTTATTAGTGCGTGTTTCTTACGCTACAATAGTGTATTACATGGAGAAATGCAGATGGCTGGAGTTGATGGGAATTTGTGGATTACCAGAATATGTGATGCAACATGCTCCAGTATGTTAATTTTAGTTGTGCATTATTTCGGAAGAACGGTCGCCTGTTTTGCATCACATCAGCCTGCTGAATATGATCGTCCTGGCAGTGTAACTTATTCAGCAGTGCTGCTGTATATTCACGTCTCTTATAATGTTATTTAATCATATTTATACAAAGTCATCAGTACAAATTACTGTTATCTTACTGATTTAATTGCAGGGATGCAGTGTATTGATAGACTGGACAGATCATGATTTTCATTTCCATAATGCTGTCTTTCCTCTTCGTCTGGTTCATTGTACACTTTATATACTTTGACATAACTTAACAGGCTCCGGGCCCAAACATCTAAGACGTACTTCTATAATATCTACTGATGCTGATCTTCAGGGACAGTAATTCCAATTAATGCCACAGCGCTAGTCATATAATTATGTACCCAGAGACCTGCAGGTAGATGAGGTTCATAATGTGATGTATATTACATGTTGTTGGAGGATCCTCCGCTAATTAAGAGGAGTTGAAGGCAGCAGACTCTTGTTGCTGATTTGATGCTGTGGGAAATAAAAGTCAGCACAACAGCTATCACTTCTGATAAGGCAGCAGCTGGTCTTCTGTCAGACTTTACATCAAAATATATGCAAAGCAATCAAGGTTCATTTATTTGTCGTTCTGCAACACATGGCTGTGCAACGAGACGTAAGTTTCCCTTTATGCAACTAGATTTAAAACTCTGTTCACTGTGGAGGAGGTGAGTCTCAGTGGAGGGTTACATGTCGTGACTTCTTGAGGTGAAATATAATGTGTTAATTAACGAGCTTTAGACGTGTGGTAGATAGTTCTAGTTACCTTTTGTTTTTTCCCTTAGTCCTCAGTTGTTCAAAATGTTTTTGATCCATTAAAATTGACACACACATAACACATAATTTAATATCACTTAGACGCAACCTTTGTTCACAACAAGGACAGTCTGGGGAACTTTTTATCAGGTAGTGTTTTAGGGAAAAGCAGGATATTGATTGCAATGACCACTTCTGAGCTTAATTGTTCCAGAGGACTCGCAGGACAACACCGTTCCGACAAAGCAGCCAAGGACTTTCCCTGTGAACCGTGGATCTGAAAGAAAATCAGCATTTTCTTGGACGAGCTCTCTGTTGTGAATCAGGAAAATTAAGAGCCTTAAAGAAATAATGTTCCTGAAGCATTTTCTAATTAGCAGGATAAATGTGCAATGGAGCCAGAAATAAAATGAAGAAAATCATTGAAAATATAATAACTCTGTCTGTTGTTTCATCACATACCAATTCATGGCAATGTCTGAATGAGAATAAGAAGAACCTCTCAGAGCTTCTTGCTTGGATACCAACCTGTCAGAATATTTTGGCATTTATAGTCATGTTCAATGTCCAACGAGTCCTTGAATTGTTAATTACAAAGAACAGGTTCATGATGCAATATGCACTCACAGTTTTTATCATCTACTCCACAATGGAGTAGAAAACAAACCCGCTGAACAAAACAAAGGGAAAGCACCTCTCGGCAAAGCAGTCACAGGACTTTGAAGTTATCTAACATGTCTTCAGAGAGACTGACTTTGATGTTCAGAGCACTCCTCTCAAACAGTGACACATTCCCCTGAAAATAATTGTCAAACGTGTTCCTGAGCACATTGACTGCCCTGCAGGCAGCACAGGCATGAACTCTTGTTTATTCTTTGTTCAAAATGTCTTTTGACTGTTTCATAAACTCTCATCGTTCGGTGTCGGGAGTTTTGCTGCGTGACATTTAGCGGCCTTGTTGATTTTATTTTCTTTTGCTTGTGAGCTGTCACATCTTTTACTTTTGCACAACAATATCAAATACATACTACCGCGTAACCAGTCTCCAAGAGGTTGTTAATCTAGAGATATAGTTACGCGATAACGTCGATATTTCTGTGATCATACACGGTGAAAAGTGATACGCAAGGGCATCACTTTGTGTTGAAAAGTAGTGGAAACGTAAGGGGCTCCGATGAAAAAAACTGTTGTTTTGTTTTGTTTAAACGGTCTTCCACATATGTGATATTAGGCAGTGTAATGACGGGATTGTATGAGGTCAGAGTAGATGATGACAGCGGGAAACCACTGCAGTGCATGAAAAGGGAAGGCTACTACAGAGCCAACGATAAAAAAATACTCACAACAACATCGCCCGACAACATCACATATATATCCAATATCCAATATCACTGCCTTAAACTGTGACAGAATACAAACAACCAAAGTGATATTGTTAACAATATTAGCTAAAGATGTTACGGGGGAGGCAACAGCCAGTTTGAGCAGATGCTAATGGCGCAATAATTTCTTGGTGCAAGCGATGTTTCAGAATATTTTAGTCGATTATGCCTTCGCAAAGTGGTGGCGCCCCGGGCGTAAATGTGTTACGTCTTGTGAAACAGCAGCTCCTGGGTGCAAACAAAGAGCACCAGGTAGTACTTGAACAGAGCTATTGTTTTTATTGTTGTGCTCAAATTTCACTGCCTGTCCCCAAATCCACTCCCCTTTGTGTAAACAGCGAGAATATTAATTGTTACATTGATTGCATTCAAGGCAATCACACATTTCATAAAAAGATTAAATTCAGAACAGCAAACTTATTAACTTATTTTGCAAATAAACCTAATGAGAAGTAAAAAGAAACTGCTCTTGAGAAAGGAATGGAGCCATAAGATTACAGCTGTAATTCCCATCATGAGTCACAAGCTGAATCATGCTGGTTGTTTCTTTATATTTTTGCATAAAACTTTTAAATTGCTGCCATAAAATACCTTTTTTCTGATCTGTTTCTACCAGGAATGTGTGCTTCCTAAATTTCATTGGCCACTGCTGTGTTTTGCCGGATGGCGCCGCATCCTGTTGTGCAAAAGTGTTGCCGCCATGCTGTGTCAATGGGCGGCCATGTTCCAAAAAGCTAAAATCAGTCAGACCACGACCTAATTCAACCTTCAACAGTTGATCCAACTTCTTTCGGAAAGCGGGTTTTGAATGGAGAAGGAAAAAGTTAAGTATAAAAGAATCAACCGTGTGAATGTGGAATGACCCCAGTGCAGAGAAGCGTGTTTCAGCCTTCCTTAAACTGATGTATGAGTGCATCTGAGGTCTAAACAGTCCACTGCTGCTCACATATCTTAATAAAAACATGTAACAGAAATCATTACAAGGGAAGAAATGAGCACACAGTCAAAACTTTGCTCAAAACTTCTGTGCTGATATTCCTCCTGAAGCTCCAGCCATATACATTTGGGAAGATCTTCTGATTCTTCTGAACCTCCTCCAACATCACAGATTCATTCCGGGCCCTCGTCGAATATATCATCCCACTCTTTCTCTTAAAATCTTTGCTTTGAAGTTTTTCTGTGAAGGCAAAATGTCCAAAACTAATCAAAACTTATGTAGTTTATTGACAGATTGTGAACACTGGAACGACTCCTCTGGCCAGTCAGCCAGAGAACCCCTCTAGAAAGAAGTGTTGCCGCTCTCCATGTAGGAAGCCGATCGCATCTCTCGCCTCGCTAGGAGAACCCCGGTGTCGCAGGTCTGCCGTGTTTCTGTGTGCTCGGCAGCTCCGTCGTGATTGTATTTACATTTCATTGCCCATTTTTGCATCAGTGACAGCAGTGGCAGGGGAGAATTTAGCTCATATTTTATTAAACCAATCTGCAGCTATCGCAGTTGACTCAGAAACTTGGCAGGTCGTGTGGAAATGGGTACTTTTTAATTCATTATTTACCACGTCCCAGTGACACACACACACACACACACATACATAGCTGCAGTGCTACACATGTAGATGTGATTGGGATGCAGTGTGTATGTGTGTGTGATTCCTCTGAAATCTAGAGACGTGCCAGAGGAGGTGCCCAAGCATTGTGTGTGTGTGTGTGTGTGTGTGTGTGTGTGCGTATGTGGGTGTATTTTTAATTTGGATCCCCTGGTCCACATTCAATCCATTTTTTTCTTTTATTTGGTCACTAATGAGGCTCCTATCTCAGTTCAAAGAAAAGGAATTTCTTTCAAGTATCATTGCAACTTTGGGGCTTGTTTATCAGCATCATTATGAAGTCCGCGAGAAAAAGACACAGTTTATGTTGAAACATTTATGGCATTAGGCTTCAGATACGATTATTTCGCTGCCGGACACGCGGACAGGTTACTACGTCTCCGGCACCTCCGACTCTCCCCGGTCTGATTGACTGTGAAATGACCTCTTTAGTTGTAATGTGGTAAAGTGAAACATAATATCTCTATAGCAGCCTAAGCTCAATGACTCATGCAGCATTAGCTCTGCTGCTTCCTCTCAGCATGCACAGGCACTTGTAGTTGTTTTCACATGCCCATTATGCATGCTTGTTGATGCCTCGAGACATGGTTATTTTTTTCCTCCTTCATTTTTCAGCCCGAGCTTCGACTGATGTTGCGCTGAATTGCGTGAGCCAACTTTGACCCTTGATGTTTCTTTGAAGAGGCCTCTAAATAGGCTCGTTCCTCTCTCTTTCTCTGCAGGCCTCTGTGCTTCCTCCAGAGCGCCATAATGGCCGTCCTGGACCGGAGCCAATTTACCTGATGTGTCAGTGTGACACACTGGCGGCCCAGCTTGCTTTCCATGTACAGCTTTTCTCCCTTTTGTGCGTGCCAGCATTCTTGAATAGCACTGCAGCATTGCTGACAAAATAGTTACCTACCTCACCCCTGAATCCCTTCACACACACACACACACACACACACACACACACACACACGTCCTTTCTCTTTATGGATTCAAAGCCAGTCTTCTCCGGCTCCTTTGTTCCCCACTCCAGGCTGGGCTCAGATCCTCTCTGCTCTCTGTAAGCCCGCTCTGCTCTGTCATCAGGATTACAGGCTGTGCTGTAGCAGATTAATGACTGACAACTCTACACTCCTCTCAGCATTGCGAGGCACACACAGAGCTACGAGGAGGAAGCGTGCGCCTGGTTGTGAGGGAGAGAGGAACAACTGCGGGGGAGATAATGCATTGTGTTGGTCTGAGAACAATATGTTAGCTGTGAGATTGCGTGTGTGCGTGTCAAGTGGAATCGTGTGAGAGTGTGTGCGTGCGTGTGCCTAGCAGGGTTTGTGTGCGAATGTGGCAGCAGAAGGTTTTTTTTTCACTTCCACACCTGAGTGCAGCTCTGCAGGAGTTAAGACGGTGAACACGGAGGCCTCAGTTGAACAGTTTCGCGTGTGTGCTCTTGTCTCGAGAGCCCAGCAAGTCCGGTACATGTTCCCTCCAACAAACCTTCCCAGCAAAAAACAAAAAAAAAAAAAAAACGATTCTGTTTCTAACCGTTTTTTTGTTTGAGGCAAAGCGGAAGCTGGCAGCAGTCGTACAAATCCAAACAAGCCGGCAAACAAACTGAGAGCTAACACTTTCCGAAGTTTCGAATAAATTAGGCCAGGATCTCATACCACCTCAGAGCCTCATACAAGCAGCTTATGTGTGTCATGAATTACTAAGTAGTAATATTTGGGGCTTCTCACAGCCATCAAACAGCTGAGGCTTAATTTCCTGAGACTTGCCCTGGAGTGTCCAGGAAAGTGGGCTGTCTGAGCCGCCATCTGAGGACTGAGAGGCGTCTGTCCCTTTCATGTGATTGTGATTAGAAATGTATGTTTTCTGTTATAGATCCACAGTCATTTATCTACCCTACTGTGCTAAATAATAATAAACTTATGCCCTTGTGCTATATTATACTTTACACTCATACTTCAGAGGGAAATATTGGACCTCACAGGATTTACATAACAGCTGGAGTTGGTAGTTACTACATTTTACATATAAAAAGATATGATGTAATTTATAAAATAAGGATTAAACCAGTGCTTTTTGACTTATCGCAAAAAAGCTGTTTCTACTTGAAGCCTCTCGTCACGATTCAGAGGTCAAAGAGTCGTTAGCAGGTCCAGCAACGAGAGATTCCCTCGAAACTTCTCAGATGGTTTCACGTAGATAACTGTCGAACGTCCGCAAAGGTAAAATTAAACGACATAAAAAGAAAATACTAGAGAGAGAAAAATAGCACAACCTCTTTTTTATTCTCACCTAAAGACGTTATGACCCGTCCGATTTATCTTGTGACCCTTTGGGCGTCTTTGTAACTGTTTATAAAGTATTTAAAAAACTATTCCACCTCAGTCAGCTATAGCAGGAACTACTTACACATCAGTATCAATATACTAAACATCTATTGATTAAGATTGGTAACACTTTGTAATCAGCATGTATTAATCTATTATAAAGGTTTATCATTTTTCAATTTGAGAAAGTCACAGTTTGTCATAAAACTAATGAAATATGAGACTGTGAAAATAAGTAATTACAGCCAATGGACACATGAATGACTTTGTCTTGTTAAACGCTCCCGTGAGGCATACGGAGGAGGCGGGACTTCACCTCTCTATAAAGATACAGATCATTTAGTTGGGTCAAACAGGTACCGATACAGATAATCGTTTACTTACTCATCCCTACTAAAAACTATAAATCCATTATTAATTTTTTCTAAAAACAGCTGCCTGCTGTGGCTTAAAACAGTGCTATTAGAGGGATGGGAGTGAACCAATCAAAATAATGAGCCGAAACTCTCTTTTAAGCTCCATAAAGCCGAGGGGAGCTGCAGAATCAGGTGATAACTCTCTGTATACGAGGACACCCTTTCACATTGTCATTTGATGCATTGTTATTATAAAAGCATCAATTATAGCTGCTTTACGTAAAGGGTGAAAATATTTCTTCCACTATGGCTTAAACCCAGAATGAAAAAAAGAAAAAACACACACAACCAGCTGTGGTAAAATACTTTTATAGAGCAGTAATCCATATCTGAAATATAGCATCCAAGCAGAATAGCTCTGTTATGTACAGAACTCAACTCACTCATTTTCTCGATTTATATATGCTTTTTTTCTGTAAATATGTTCATGTGTTTAAGTGTGTGATTGTGTATGTATGTGCTGTATGTGCATGTAGACACGTGTAGTAGCTTTTCATCAATTACAGTATATTAAAAGTTTTAAATACAGGTCATAATAATTCTTTTTAAATGTCTCTGGATATAAAAGCTGGTGTTCTGACCCTCATTAGTCCATTAATGAAGATGAATCCTCCCTTTCTGTCTTCTTCTCTCTTTATAAACTCTGTTCATTTCATCTTTTATAAATATTCTGCTGTATTGCCTCTTGTACTTTGCTCCTTGCCCCCTTCCACCCTCTGTACAAGTTTATTCTCTTTCTATCTCCTAATTGCTTCCTAACTGTGAGTCATATTGTGGACTGAACTTTTGCTTTTATTTGACTTCAGCACTTTTACTTTCCTGCGCCAGTATCAAACCTATAAGTGCTGAAGAGGCATTTTAAGAGCAGTAACAACATGTGCGCCCCGATCAAATCATTCCCATCAACTCCAACGGCAGCAGCTAAAACCATAACCTTTGTAACTCCTTCTCCTCCCACAGTTTTGTGTTTGCATTTTAATTCTCCGGTTCATTCCACGCTTGTTTTTTAATCGGATCTCCATCATTTCGTGGTTTTTCTAAGAAGGGTACGCAGTGCATTACAGTATCAAAACGTCTTTTGCTCCGTCCTCCAGCGCTCAGAGGAACCAGAAGCATTTCTTCCTGTTCTTCTTGGTGGTGGCAGGGGGTCGCACTGGTTGGGGGGAGTCTTGTTGGTGAGGTGTGGTGGGCTGGGGCGTGGCGGGCTGTGGCATGCCCTCGGGAGGGTCTCCCACCTTCCATGTGCGTACCACCTGGCCTTCCTGCAGACGGAAGTCATGCTCTACACTGGAAAGAGAAAGAGAGAAAGAGACAATGCGGGAAAAGGTCAGTGATTTGAGTTTAAACCAGTAAAAACTGATTTTGACTTTGGGACAGCATAAACAAGTTGTAAACACAACACTGACATGCTGTATCTGATATCACCATGTTGGTGTTGTTCCTGGTACATCAAGATTGCTGCAGCAGTAGGACCATCATTGCAACCGACCATCGCGCTGTTGTGATGTCATAGCTTTGCAACTAGGACCGTCATTTCAACTTACGACAAAGCAAGTCCACCTCTGAAGCAAGTGAGCTCTCACCAGTAAATTTTCATAACCAACAGATCCACAGATAATGCCATATCCACTGCCCTTCACTCAGTCTTCACACACCTTGAGAGTGCTCAACACCGGAGCCCCCCATGGCTGTGTGCTCAGCAGCCTCCTGTTTACATTGTACACCCATGACTGCACTCCCAGAGAACTCTGTTGTGAAGTACGCGGATGACACCACCATCATTATAAACAACAATGAGAGTTCATATCTGGAGGAAATCAACCATCTTTGGTGGTGTGCAGAGAAAAAACTACTGCTTAACGTCAGCGAATCCAAGGAGCTGATTGTTGATTTTGGAAAAAAGAAAGTGAAGACACACACCCATGTCTACATCAGTTGACTTGGTAAGGTTTAGGAAAACATGATGTGGGTTAAAAATATAGCCTTTCACAAAATGAAACTTGTGTTTGAAAGGATAACTTCTCCCATGTGTGTTATTTCCTAGTCGTAGTCCGAGTCTATGACATTACTGAAGCGTGATTGGTCTGTTGCAATAATGTTCCAGGAACAACACCAACATGGCGATATTGTGCACACTGACATAAAGTATCATCACCTTCTTAGCCAAACAGTTGCCTATTTACATGCCAGCACTAATGGTTTATCAAACAATTGCAGTCGTTTCTGGCCAAGTGATGAATAAAGGTACATTTTCACCCTCTTTTAGCTCCATTTTTGTCCTCCTCCAATTCCTGAAGGAAATATCTGGCTCTTTAGCTGCTAAATGCTCCACTGTGTTCACCAGCTATAGTAGCCAACTGTGTCTGTTTGCCATTTTGTGCTGACCATGTACAATGGGTTTTAAGCATCACAGAGAAGTAGTGAAGTCTCCCGCATCTGCCACTTCCTAGTGGACAATAATGAAGCTGTTGACAAAGTGAATCAAGCTCTAAAATGCTGAGTATCACAGAAATGTTGCAGCGCAATCCCAGGACTGCAGTTGACATACACACACCACAAACGGAAAGTCAGCAAAGGTGCATTGTCAGTCACATGACAGTATAGCTCAGGGGCTTCGCTGCCGAAATGAGATGTGAACTCTGATGCACCCCTGCAGAAGCTATAGGTAAAGGTAAGCAATAATAAATGAATGCATCTGCAATAAAAGGAATAAAGACAATATTTGCTTGGTGAATTACTTTTGTCAGCAGTTACACATTGGGTAAGCTTTCCCCTCGTGAACTGATCCCCCCCCCCTTTTCTTTTTTTTTATTCATTTTACTTTGCTGCTATTCTTGCTTATTATGCAGTGGCCTAGTTAGCTGGTGTTTCTCATCACGGCACAGATGCTGGAAATAAAGAGGACTCCCTCGGTTGAGGATACGAGGAGAGAAGTGCTGCAGAGGAAACAAGGAGGACTGAGCTCAGCAGCAGCAGCAGCAGCAGGGCCTGGAGAAGAACAATGAGGACTCTCACATTCATATCCATCTGACTTCATACCTCCCACTCCCTCAGTCACTTAAATACTTCACGCTGGATGCCCACTAGTTATCTAAAAAAACAGGTGAAACATCAAACTCCAGACAGGAGCACAGTGCAGGTAACGGTCAGAGTAAACAGCGAAAAAGTGAGTGGGTGCAAAGAGCAGTGGAGAGGATTTCTTCCCTCCGCAATATTTACAGCAGGTAGGAGAAAAACGCCACTTCAACTAAACCTCTTTGTGGCAGCTGGGACTGCTTCACAGCTTGAAACAAACCTCCAAAGCTGTGTAAAATGAGGCACTAGTCAGTAGCAAACTAAGTGATAGAGTCGGTCGCTGCTGTTCTACCTCCCTGAAATGAATAGAGTAAATAAAGTCCTCCGTTCCCCCATCTTCACAGCCTCCCTATTTGTGCCACCATACAGCCTCCTATAGAGCTCCCCAGTGGCTCTTGCCCTGCGTCCGCTGTGTTCCCTCTTTGTGAAAATGAATAGCCCCGGTCCACAGCTCTGTGTGATGAAGGCACATTGGCGCTGTAGGGAGCTGTCCACCCTCAACCTTAATTATCTGCACACTGAGCCCACAAACTGTGGCAGGCAGGATGCTGTGAACCTAACACCGCTCTTTCCGCTGCTCTTCCTCTGTTCTCTGCTCACATCTATGCTTTTTTGGCTCCAGGCTGTGCCCCACCTCGGGTCCTGCCTCTGGGCAAATTAGGTGTGTTTTACAGATGATGCAGGCCATAATACAGGTTTCAGAGAGAGATGATGGTGCTAGTGTGTTGACCTGAGCTCATAGGTGGCCGTTGCAAGCCCATTCTACCCAGAAGTGGAACTAAAGCTGAAAGGAATGTGTTTTCGCAGGAGTTGTTGTGCGTACTTGGATGTTTGACCTTTACTTTGCAGAATGATGGATGTGTAGAGTGTGACACTAGAAGGCTGTTTGCGCATTAATCTGCTCAAGGTTATATGATAGTGTGGAAGTCAATCACGATCCAATATGCAACAAGAGAGAAGATGACAGCATTTTAGTATTGGGGCTTGACTACACTTTCTTAAGGCAAGTTCAGTGTCATTAACACATCCAACACCGGAGTTTATCACAGTCTCAACATTAGAAAAAGTTCAGAGCATACATCATTTTTACTCAGGTGTGTTTTCTTTAGATCAAGAGATCATAAAACTATAACACAAATGTTTAGATGTCTCAATAACAAGGTTTAAAGAAGACAAACTGAAAATAAGGTACACAAGGTCGACCACATGTTAAATTCTGGATCTCTGGGCTTCTGGAGATTTAGATTAGATTATTTTTTGGGGGTTTGTTTAGTTTTAAAGCAATTCCACATCTACTCGAGCTGCTTAGGAGAATGCTAGGAAAGTCCTCCGACTTTCCATCACTCACCAGCGGGTGAGTAGATAATAACTGAATTTTCATTTTTGGGTGAAGTGAAGCTAATGTTTTTGAGAAAGAACCATATCAGACAACTGATTATTAAAAGCATCTGAAAACATGTCTGGACGGGATCCCTCCTGTATTTAATTTAGAGCTGCAACGATCAACCAGTTCTGAATGATTAAATTAATGGCAGACTATTCTGATTATCGATTAATCGGTTTAAATAATTTTTTAAGGAGGAAAAAGTTATGTTATAAATGTGAATACTTTGTTTTTTTTGTTTTACTCCTCTGTGACAGTAAACTGAAGTCTTTGGGTGGTGGACAAAATGAGAAACACTGATTGAATTTATTGAGATTTTTCACCATTTTCTGACATTTCATAAACCAAACAGCTAGTTGATCAATTGGGAAAATAATCAACCCATTAATTGACAGTGAAAATAACTGTCAGTCGCTGCCGTAATCTGATTGTATTATACCTCCATGACCTCAGAGTTTACACATCAAAGTCAACACACCTGCAGGAAAAGTTGGTATTTCTTGCGGTAAAGCTTGTGTCAGTACACTATCCATTCCCGCTGTGTGACCTTACTTATTCCATCCTCAGAGATTTACTGTTCAAATCTCTTTTTTTTAATCATTCCGAATTGGGAGACAGTGACCTTGCCCAAGAGCACTACTCCAGCGCATCTCTAGAGGGGGTTGAATCAGCAGATTTGTAGTTGCAACATTATTTGCCTGGAACTCAAGGTTATCCACGACTGTCAGTTAAAACAAGAGGAGAAAATGAACGGTAAAATTTGAGGGAATATTGTGAATATTACCGGCACTTCTTGTGCGTATAGCACTTTTATTTAGTTATTTATTTATTTTTTTACTGCAGTCAGATGACACATAAGTGCTGATGGTCAGAAGAAAGAGCACGGTATTGCACTCTCTGTAGATGAGGGTATTAAGTGCAGTCAGATTGGATTCAGGCGAAAAGTTTGACAAGCTGAAAACAATATTCTAAACCAGTATTTTAAAATAATAAAAGTATGGAGGTTGAGAGGGGCTTCATCTCTATTTCATCCTTCCATCTATAAAACATTCATACAACAGCACCAGCAGGAGATCATCATTTCTCCTCCATCTCTCCTCCTCTGTGCTTCTGCTGAGTGGCGGAGGAGACACTTTGAGCAGAAATATAGCAGCGCGAAGGCAATCAACTCAAAATATCTTTGCAATTTTCTCTCCTATAGGCTGAATATCTTTTTTTTTTTTTTTTTGTAAAAAGAGAACATTTCATTTCGGCAGGAATTACACGAGCAGTCGATCTCTGTGGAGAGCGCTGCTCATTTGTGATGAGCTACCGCACCCGCCAATGCATGTATGTGCCAACACACACAACAGATAAATGTGCATGTGTGCACATCGACGCTCCACCGTCTCCTGTGACCTCCACAACCCCTCAGCATCCACACACACACACACACACATCCAGACACACACATACACACAACAGCTTTCCTATTACTACCCAGGAGAACAGGCTGTACCCTGAGGTATCACACTCTCCTCGGACTATTATTCTGAGACGGTCCCGTCAGCTGCTTGGCTGTCACACCGCGTCCCAAACTGTGGTCGGATTTTTAAAGATCCTTCTCCGATACACCTGCATCAGGATTCAGATTGCACCGATTCTGGAGTGAGATGTAAACAGAGTGTCACAGAGTCTGACATTTGGTTCTGGCTCATGATTGTAATTCATTCGACCGGACGTGATTTTGTTCGGCTCATCCATTTCAATGAACTCTGCAGCAGAACGACACTGAATGCTTAATAATAAAGATCCTCCTCAGATATTGTTTAATGTGCTGCCTTAGTGTTGTTTGAGCATGATTGTGTACTGTGTATATTCTGAATTCTGTTAATTAGCTGCAGGTTTCGCCGCAGTGCACGGCTCTTTTTTTATTGCTCTTAAGGCGAAAGTTAAGGTAAATAATGCCTTATATCTGTTTTTTGGGTCATTGTCCAGTGAGCAAGTGGGCATATTGGTGACTGTAGCTTTTCTGCTTGTAAATCGCTTTCAGATCTTTTGTTGATGATGCGGACATGTCCAAACACATCTAGGCCTAGTGTTGATAATAACAACACAAAAAAGTCATCGTTACAGATGAATCCTCCTCCTTCTCCTGCACCCTCTGCCCAGCAGCCAGCCTTCACCTACACCTAACACTACACTGAGTGTTTCCAGCAGGTGAGAACGTGTCTAACAATCTCCTGGTGAGTGCTGCATGTGTGAAAGGGCAGGGGCAAGGGAGTTCATGTGTAAAAAATTGCTTATGTCAACCATATCACTTTGGAGCGTTAGCATGCTAAACACAAAGTAGAGCTTAGGTATTTGGTCAAAAACCAAAGTATTAAATAAAGAGAGGATTTGACCTAATGACGATGCTACATTACAGTTATTTTTACATGTTTAATTCAAAAATCACAAATGTCAACCCACGGTGGTGCTAGAGGAAAAGTCAGCTGATCACCAAACTCAGTAGGATTCTTCTACCTGACGGACCATCAGTCTGACATTGCCAACCATTGAGCTGTGCATGCTGCTAGCCAGCCTGGAAAACTATCTCAAGATAATGTAAAAAATTACAAGCTGCAACAGCGTTGGCTGATATTGTTTTAACCTTGTGAGGTTTGGCAGGTGTTTATATAGAAGGTAAAGGTACATTTATTGTCATTTTTTAAACAAGGGTTTTAAAAAAAGTCCTGCTACATCTATTTTAGACGATGAGGATGAGTTCAGGAGTCTCACAGCCTGGGGAATGAAGCTGCTCTGTGGTCTGGTGGTACGGCAGCAGATACTTCTGTATCTTAAGCCAGATGGCAGCAGGGTGAACAGACTAGCTGAGGTGGGTGTCGTCTTTTAGTGTCCTTTGGGCTCTGTGCAGACATCTGTCAGTGGGGGATGGTGCAGGACGTGAACATGTTGATGGGCGTTGTGACTAGCTGGTGTCTGGTTTACAGTAAGTTTTTGAACAATGTCTAATATCTGGAAATAATATAATTAAATCAGTGTGTCAGGATGACAGACTCAGCTCAAGATAATGAAGTTGTGATCATGAGAAATTGTCTTACATCTAAAGATAATGAGATAATTAAGGTGTTATCTCAAGCTAGACACCCCGTCAGCTTGTTTACAATCAAGGTTCATTGTTGTCAGATTCATTTTATATATCGACAGCTGGCTGAGGCACCTTTTTGTCTGATGGCTTGAACCGATTGCGATTGACAGCGAGCAATCGGAGGAGGTATTATTTTGGGGGGGAAAACACAGAAATCACCAATCTTTGCATTTCAACACCTCTATTCATCAAGCTCACAGAGGTCTGGAAAAAATCTCATCAAGAAAACTGAAGACACACAGAAGACTTCACTTAGAAGATAGACTCAGGCAAGAAGTATTATTTCAGTTTGTATGGCTGGGAGGAGACAGTGTGACGGAGCAAGAAAAGACAGACACCGACACTGTAGACATGACTAATACCTCAGGGACACATCATCACATGATTTATGCGACCCACGTCGGGTTTGACTATGCGATATAATTTATGCTAATCATGGGATGCTAACAGCTTAAACGCACATCACGGGCAGTCAGCTCACATTACGCCACACACCTCTCAGCACAGGACAGAACAATATATTGTATTGAAACTATGTGAGCAAGGATACGAATGCTCAAGGTCAATACATTTGGCTTAATAACTAAGTGCTGAAGTGCTTGGCAGCGATTCAGAGTAAACAAGGGGGATTTTAAATAAAGTAACCTTGTTTGGCTTTAATGTTACAGCCTCTCCTCCGTCTTTGTCCTCCTGCTTGCATCTTTTTTTTCCCATTGTGTGATAATGAATGCCAAATATTTACATTTTCATAGCAATTACCCAGAAAGATTTTAGCTAATGTGACCTTATCAACGACCTCTGGCTCTTTCCACAGGGCTTTGTTTTTCAAAAATCAACAGCACAGCCCTTCCCAATGAGAGGAAAAGGGCAGCCTCTCACCTTGTTTGTATTTCTCTCCACGTGCATAAATAAATCACACAAAAATGTTGTTTATTGAAGAGACCAGATGAAGAACCTGGCAGGTGTAAGATCAGAGAAAATCCTCTGCATCAAATAGCTTTGTAAATAAAGAGCAAGTGAGGTAAAGATTGATTACCGAGGAAACATAAGCTAGGGATGAGGAAATAAAAGCAGATGTAGGCCGGGAGCTTACAGTCCCATCAGAGTCATCCTGTACCAGCTTAAGACTTGACCCGCTATTGTGGTCTAACTCTCAGTGCTTTGTTTACCATGCAGAGCTCATTGTGCCATGGGAAGATGCTGTACAAAATGCATAAATGAGACAAGCTTGCATACACTGAGCCAGCAGCCAAGAGCGGGGCTGGCAGTCCTGAGCATCCAGGATCTGTTCTGTGGGAAAAAAAAAAAAAAGCTGTCCACTGTGAATTCACACTCATTACTGGTTTACTTTGGGACTTCACTGTGCATGCATGCTGCTAACACCTCTGTCAGGTGTAAACTGGTCATTGAAAGTACCATAGAAGAGGTTGTGATGGCAACACAAATAGGACAGGTATGGCTGATGAAGGACACGACGAAACAAATGAACAAAAATGCCGACATTTTTGCAATAATTGACTTGGATGCAGCAGAAACAAGCTGTAAACACAACATTGGACATAATGTGTCATTTTTTAAAAGCAAAAATTTGAAAGTTTGGAAAATGTGCTTGAAATGAAAACAATCTTCCAGAAAGTCACTGCACCTGGCCAAGAAATAGTCTGGTACACGACCAACTGTAAGACAGTGAATTGCAATTTTTTTAGCAAGCCAGATAGCTCCACAACCGTGCAAAGCTGTCTTGCTCGATAACTCACAGTTCTATATTGATTTCCTGATTGATTTTAAATTGCCACAAGTTACACCTTTCTCTTTCTATCCAAAATCCTAAACCTGTCATCCTAACTAAACACTCAGCTTGCCCATGGTATCCCCCCACAACACAAAGTTAAATCGGATGTGTGGAAATACTTTGGACTCCAAACTAAAGAGTGACTGGGAGGCGAGATGCACACCATTACTTATCTTTTATTTATGCAGGGGCACCCAATGATTCATGATGACCTTATTTAAGATTGTTTGACTGTGTTACACCGGAGAGGATGTTCACTGAAGAAAGATATGTGTCCTATCTGTGATGCAAAGTTATAAAGTAACTATAAAGTCACTAGGAGTAGTGACATAATAATGCAGTAATGAGCATGTTGAACACTGTAGATGTTAAAGATGTTAATTTGTGATCTTTAGAGATATCGGTCGACAAGTTTTGTTACATCTGGACTGAACTACGCTAGCTGTTTCCTCCTGTTTCCATACTAAGCTAATCAGAGGGTATTGAATTCTCATCTAACTCTTAAAATCTTTGTACAGTTAAGGGGAAAAGAAGTGTCGGCTGATAGAGTCGAGTCTGCAGTTTACCTGTACGGTGTTGTTTCTCAATCACTGGGCAGGAAAGTCTGAGCTAGCACGATTAACCTTCTCCGTTACTGTGGGCCATGAGCTGCTGAACATGTCATTGCAATTCAGTGGAAGTCTGAGCATGAGGAGAGTTTCAGTGCAGTTAAACCCGAGTCAGGGCAGATCTGTGTCGATAATAGCTGAGCGCTGGCATTGAGGAAATTGGACCAAAATGTACTGTTCGGCTTCCCGGGGCTGTTGTGAGCCAAATTTAGTGCAACATATGTGACGAGGTGTGCTTACCCAGTCTGTCCTAACATTCACGCCAGGATTTTTCCCTCAGCTTGCGCCCACAATGGATATTTATCCAACGCTCAGCAGTCGGTAGACACAAAACTTTTCCTGTTATTAGGACATTTTTGTGAGCTATTACTTGTTGAAACATCACCAAGATATTACAACAATAAGTAACCGTACAGTAAGTCCGCCAAGGTGAATTAAAAGGCGAAAGGTGACGGCTGGTTGCACGCAGTACCTGTTTGTCCTCAGCACCACTGAGGTATTGAGTGATAGCTGCTGGAGCGGAAGGCTCTGATGGATGAGAGGCTATAAGAGGAGATCTCAGAGAGAGGGGTGTGATGGCAGGGTGGCAGTTTGCCACCTGTGAAAAAAAACAAAAGCTAGCAGCTGAGATCCATCCATCTTTATCTCTGTCACACCAATTCATAAACACACACAAACGCGTTGAGGCTTTCTTCATAGTTCTGTTTGTGTGAAGGGGGTGTGTTATTTGTTTCACCTCTCTGGCTTTTGGAGGTGGGACGGATAACGACAGTCTCGAGGGGTAATGAAGATTTAGGGCGAAGGTGAGCCGTGGGGAGGATCGTTGGAGGGTATGTGCAGAGATTCAGAAAATAGGGAGCAGATCGACATGAGGGGACGAGGGAAGAGGTCAGAAATAAATGACAGACATATTTAACAGAGTAAATGTAGTTTGTTTTGTCGCCTCTGCCAAACACTTCTCAAGGCTTTTTAAAGCGGCTTTTGTGTCCAAAAGATTCATAGAGCAATAGGTAAAGAAAAAATATGATGTGGTTGAACTAACTAGAAAAACGGCCGTTGCCGTGATAATGCTTTCTATTTCTTCACTATCTTTACTTATTTCTGCCCTTCTGCTGCTGTAACACCCAGAATCCCCCTTCTGTGGGATCAATAAAGGATTGTCTTACCTTATTAATGTTAAATAGTCATTTACTAATGCCTTATAGATCAATGAATTCAGATGTTCATTTTGTTAATAAGTCGATTGTGGTCAGGATGCCACAAAGCCCCGTTCCAGAAAGCACAGTAAGTGGTCGGTTGGTCCTTTGCTGCTTAATTCCTGCTCAGCTACGGCCCGCTGCAAGCTTCTACTGCCGGCATCAGCAAACACAGCTGAGCAGTATGTGGTGTAGCTGATGTATTCGGTGCGTAACTCTTGAAATTTTAAACGTTGTGGTCTGCAGAGGCAGTTAACGAGTTCCCGTAGGGGCCATGCTGAGAGCTTAAAGGTCCTATTTGTAAGATAGCTGATTTTTGAGGATGAGACTCAAAAATCAACCATCTTACAAAAAGGACCTTTAAACTAGCAATAGACGATATGAGTAGATAAGTAGGGAGTGCTTGCACAGTGTAATAGCTGTAGGAAATGACACCATCCGTGTATGGGTTGGTGCCCGGTAAACCTCGCTTTCACTATGCTATTCAGTCTAACGACAGGATGGATTTTTCACAAAAAAATAAAGGTTTAATTATGACACAAACGAAGCGCATCTGCCATTGTGCAACCAAAACACGAAGAGGCATTGTTTGTGAGGCATGGTCCCAATCCCCAGGTAACAGTGGACCAACTAAAATAACAGTGGAAACTCAACACTGCAAATAAAAAGAACCACAAAGAAAGTGAAGAGGGAGCGGGATAGAAACCGAGAGTGAACAGACGGGCACTCACTCAATGGAGATGATCCGGTGATGTGTCAAAGTCTGTTTCCCTCTAGACTTTACTAGATCGGTAAATAACAAAAGCTATCTACTTATTAATACAACCAACCAACTAAGATTTTTCTGGATTCTTGCGGTTGATTTTTGCTTTGGAAAGTCACCAGGCTGCTAGCGTTAGCCATGTTGCTAACGCCGTCCTCCGCTTCAGACCATTTCATTAACTTCCCGAAACCAACAATCTCACAATCACGGCCACTCAGTGGACCAGCAGCTGTATGGAGGTGAGAAACTAATAAGCAGTGTTTGGACTCATGCTCTCCTTTTTCATTCTTCTCACAGTGACATCTGTTGTTGTTTGGTGTGAAACGACACTGTTAGTGCATTAATGCTGCTGTCCAAATAATCAGAGAAACGAGTTCCCGACTGGAAAATTCACACTCGCGCCCCCTCAATTGGAAACAAGAACTTGTAGAGTCAGCGAAAAATCTTGGTGTACGACTTGCCAACTATGATGTCATTTGCATTCAAACATGGCGTGTGAAACTAAATGAGGACAGTAAATGTTCTCCTTCCTTACAGTTCACATTTATGTCATAGCCTGCGTACCATATTGAAATTCCTAAAAATACACAGTATGTAATATATCAGGAAGCTGAGGGGACGGTGCTGGAGTTACAGGCTGTAAGACTGCCAAGCCAGTGACCACAGTTCAAGACTGCGTTTCAACATTTGGAAGTTTGAAACCACTGCATATTTTTCAGGAAACTTCGGGACAATTTCCAGCCGTGTTTGTGGCTACCAAAGCAGGTATTTTAAGCCAAAAAAGATCTTTTCCTAACCCTAACCAAGTGCCTGAACCTAACCAGAACATAAAAACCAGCATTGTGACACATAAAATAGAAAGAAATGTTTAATTTCAACATATCATTGGTTTGCAGAAATGTACATAGCCAACATTTTTTTCTGGTTGGTCTTGTTCAATTTGGTTGGAGCAGCTAAGGAACGCGTGAACCCTCATGCCGGACGTGAACACCAGTCAAAGAGATTTCTTACAACTTGGCAACCCGAGAAAACATATAACTTATAACCGACCCATGAAGCATTAGCAAATAATTTACTACCAATTAATAAAACAAATAGTTAGCCCCATTACAAAGTGGAGGCCATACACACTATTTAGACTATAGTAAGTGGAAACATATCCCTCATGTTAGCCTTCAGCATTTAATATCTCATTTATCGACGATCTCTGATAATGACACGAGCGCAGAGCCAAAGCAGGGAGAAGATTGAGAGTGGGTGCCAGTGGAAGAGCTTTAGGGATCTAATTTAGCTGTGGGTGTGATTCTAGTGTGATTAGTATTTATATGACACATCATCCACATTAGGCAGTGCTTCCCTGTTCCACATGCCACTCTTGATCTTCCTCTCTCCTCCCCGTTTCAAAGACATGGCACATCGGTGATGGGCACCATCTGGCACTCACTGTTGGCATGAGCACGGCTCTGTGATTATTGCCAAACAGCATGAACAAGGGTTCTCGCTCTCCCTCTTCTCTCGGTGTGTCTCTCCCTCTGTTTCACACCCAGCCCTATATATGTCATTTCTTCACACAAACAAACTCGTGAGTGGATGGATACACATTTGTAAGGACGTATAACAATTTTACGGTTTCGCATCTCCGGTGAATGGTCTGAGACAAATGTGGTTTTTAGGCGTGCGCACACAGCTCCCACTTCACAAAAACACTGTGGCTGTTTTTATGTAACTGTCGCGCTGTCAGAGGTGCAAAAGAAAAACAGAGTGTTTGGAACAAATAATACTCTTCATTTCTATTTTCTTGTTTTCTCGCTGTGAAAATCTCGTGCCCCCGCTGGCTGAGCGTTTCCTCCGCGCAGTTTCATATGAATGAGAGTGATGCCGACAGTGTATTTTCTCCTTCTCCCCTGTGAGCTGCCTGTTGCTCCGCGGCTCAGCCCTCAAGTAAAGATGGATTACTGCAGAAGAACTGCCTGCCCTGCCCTTTACACATTTCACACACACCACTTCTCCATTATCAGCCTCATCCACGGGGGAAGTGGTGCGCATGTGCACACACACACACACACACACACACACACACACACACAGGTCTGAAGGCTCTGACAGGGTTGTTAGCAAAAGGTCAGTGTCAAGAATCTGACAAATCTTTCTTTAGAGAAACGAGAACCTCTCATATCCAGTTAAACTGAAAACACACACTTTTTTTCCTCTCTTGTTGTCTTTCTATCGGTTTCTATTTAACTCCGTCTCTCCCCCGCCCCTCTCTCGCTCTCTGTTTTTGGTTTAAGACACACAGCGAGGAAGAAATCTGTTCATGTTCGTGATCAATTCCCCGTCAGATATGGACAACCTGACAATTTGAACTATCAAAGACGAGCAAATCCAGGCTCTGCAATCAGAGGATTATCCTGATGTTGCTTAGCTGAAGGGACTCAGCAGTTTTTGACGAGTCTCTCAAAATTTATACGGTTTATTTTCTTTCTTCACGGCATGAATACTGTTTATTTTAGGTAGTTCTCATATTTTTCATATTTCAACCATCATTTTGATCCGTTTAATGGCAAACAATACATAATCAATGTGTTTCATTCTTGTAACTGCCTCTCTATGGCACATTTTACCTCTATATGCAGTCCACCTTTCCAATGTGGGATCGCGTGCAGATGCACAAGGGAGTTAGAGGAAACGCAAACTTGCATCCTAGATATTATTCTTCCTGTCATTAATATTTTAGCTTTTTCTGTGTCATCTGCATTAATCTGCAAATGTCAGAGAGCAAGAGAGTCCGCATTTCGAGGAGATTTGTGTGGATGGACGGGTTAAACAAACACAGGACTTTCACCCAGGAAAATGTGTTAGTGTCCTGTGTGCATCCAAGAGTCTGACCGTAAAGGTCGACTGGGAAAATCAGCTTAATAGTTCAATATTTACATTTCTTTTTAGGCTACAATCTCTAGTGGCTGTAGTTAATACTACGGCAACAAAGAGGAAGTCAGGCGAAGTAGTTTGAAGTCCACATAAGGAGGAGGTTGGGGACAGATGGTCAGGTCAAACACTTTGACTTTGACCACCAGGAGACTGCTGTTTGTGTCCAGTGTGAATATAAAAATCAAAGGTCAGTTATTTTAACTTATTACAGTAGTTAAATTACAGCTCACACATTGCGCAACTTAAGTTATATTTGTATCATAGCTTTTTTAATCCAAACCACAATGTGTTCCTCAACCTCACCTAACTGCCAGCATACAACTAAGGTCCTGTACACCTGTCGCTGTCACGCTGCCAGGGTCATGTCGTTCTGGGAATCAACCTATTCAGTCGTTAACCTATGTAATGAATTTAACTTACATCACATAAGTAAAAGAAGAATAAAAAATTAAAATAAAATAACAAATGAAGGTTTTAACCTAAGGCACGATCTTCTCCTAAACTTAACCAAGCAGTTTTGGGGCCTTAAACTGATTTAACAATGACCGTTTTACTTGTACTTACTTTCCTGCACATCCAAAGCTCAGGAAATACAGACTCCCATGAGATCATATTGTAATGCATATTACATTTCTTATTAACATAATGAGCAAACATTCTTAAAAAAGTGGTTGATACAGATCACATCAGTAAGATGTTCACAGTATTTCATTTGGTTCCTCGACAATATCCACTCGCACAAACTCTGGCAAACAAATGAACTTTTTTAAGGTTTTAATGTGTTGGCACTTACAGCACTTGGTTGAATATGGAAAAAGTCAAAAGTGACTTTAAGTACCCAGTTGAAGTACTTTATTAACATTAACCAAAACGGTGGTTTTCCAGTAACATTAAACAAAGTCGTGTTGTTGCCTGAACCTCAGCGCTTGCAGCACCTGTCTCCAGTGTCACACTCCTGCTCTCTGCTTGCCCACCATCCACCCCGACAACCTGCCGATGAGTCACCTTGCGCCTCCTACTCTTGAACATAATCCAGGCAGCAAATTTGCTACAAAGCGTTTTCCTACAAAATGTAATCAGAAAAACAATCGTCTGTCTGCCGTTCGGTGCTGAGCAGACATTGTGCGGTTGCCTTTTAAAACGACGTTATGAGAGTGAACCAGAAAAGTTAAAGTTTTGGGCCCCACAGCCAAACAACAAGCTGAGAAGAGTTGCTGATTTGGGGGATAATTCTCTGTAGGTTCATCACTCCGAGCGCAAACACCTCCTTCACTTGTCAATTTGATGTATTGTTTTTAGAAAAATATAGATTATAGACACTTTAAAGTCAGGGGAAGATTGTGGTTAATATAAAAGCATAAAGGGTAAAGAGATATATGGACGCACTGCTTCCTGCACGAACTGAACTTTAGCTGAACAGGCCAATGTAAAAATAACTTCAACAGACACCGGGCTGCCTGATCTGTTTTTAAAGATGCTTTTAAAATTCATCTTGTGTCTTCTCTGTCTTTTACACACACAAACACAAGCACACACACACAGGTTTTTCTATCACTGTAATAGACTTTGTTGTTTCTTCTTTCTGTCTCTTTTGCTTTGCATCTTCAAATACAGAAGCACACTCCCTCCCTCTCCTTTCTCCTAACCTCTGTATCTTCCCCGGGAATTCATTTTATATTCTATTCAGTCAGGTCTTTTCCCCCCCTGTTATGATAATGGCTGCGAATTGTCAATGTTTAATGAATGGCTGGAGGCTGGATACAGGTTCAGAAATATCCCTGTGACCGTGAACATGAGAAGTTCATCTATAATTTGCTCACACATCACCGTGTTTCAGAGAGGAGCCCCGGCTCAATGTGCACACACTGAGGCACAGATTTATTTTGGAGGAGTTTCTGCTCATTCGCACACTGTATGTATAGTGCAGATGTTGGTTTCCCTGAATAAACTGTGCACAGAAACACCTCGGGTTCCAGTTCATCTGGCCGTGGAAAGGGAAAGCAGAGCTGTAAGTAGCTGCCTGGGCAATCTTTCCTACTCACCTCCTCTCTGACGCTGCTCTCACCCCTCTTTCCTGCCGCTCCTATACCCAATCCGGAGCTGCGAGTTTGCACCACTTCTCCTCATCCCCATTTAGGTGTGAAATGTATTTATATTCAAAGCGCAGAAAAACGGAGAAATGTGCGTGGTGGTGGTGGTGGGAGGGGGGGAGCCGAGGAAGTGACACAAGCAATCTACTGGAAAAGGCGCCTCTTTCTGATGTCTGTAGAGCACCATATTCGTCTGGATAAAACCAGGACAATGAGGAGCTGTCAGTAGCTATGGGCCAGTGTTGGAGCCGTGTGGAGAGTATTTGAATTGGACTGCCATGCCCTTCTGGGCCACATGAGAAAGTGAATCAAAGGCGGTGAAAGGAAACGTGAGCCCAAGCTGAGAAGTAGCACTCTGGAGACGTGGAAGTAGACAGAAGCACATTATAGAGGGCAGGAGTAGTGCGAATGAGGGCTCCATGCACCACAGCTCACAGCTCTTAACGCTGCCTTGAGTGGCAGCAAAGACACTATGCATTGTTCTTACTAGATTCTGCACTTTAGAGTACAAAGTCTCCACGTTCCCTTGACTCTGATGCAAAAAAACACGGGGATTCATGATAATTCCCCACACGCTGTTTAGAATTTTTCATCGCGATCACAATTAATTCTCTCAGAGAGTTCATCAGACTTTTTATTATGCAGCCTGTTTAACCATGCAAGACATGCAGCGCCGCTCCATCACGGGGATCTATGGGACAAACGTGTCTGGCAGCCGTCCTTCACCCACACCGAGCCAACGGCGAGATGTCTCCAGGTCTCCTTTAACACTATTATTACTTTTTAAAATCTTTTAAAGCCGCCGTGATTAATTTTTAATGTGGATGAATATTTCACCACACACTAGAGTTAGGCATTTGTTAAAAAAAAAAAGAAGAAAACGAAGAGGAGAGAGGGGAAGAGGTACGGAGACTGAATGAGAGGAGATATTAAGATGCATGAAGAGTCATCCCAAATTTCCTTCCCTGTGCCCAGAGTCTCTTATGCTCCACCAACTCACTCTCTGGTCGGGTCTATCGCAATCGAAGGACAGCGTGCAGCGAGTATCCAGTCCTGTCATGCGATGTTGTGTCAGTGGCGATGTGCGTCAGGAAGCGCTGATTCATGATGGGTGTGTGGTGAGAATGGTCAGTGATGAGTTGTTACTGTAGGCGCTGTCACAAAATGTTCGTCTCAAGCCCTCCCGATGGATCAGTCTGTGGCCTTCGTCCTACCAGTCTTGGAGAGAGGAACCCTCCACCCTGCCACCACCACCACCGCCGCCACCACGCCTGGCACACATATGCATATCACAAATGCGAGGAGGCATTCATCTACAAAAAGGATGCTTAGGAGAGTCAGCACGGACTGTAAAATGAGAGGAATAGAAAGGAAACAATACGAGTGTGAAATGAGGCCACAGATATCAAACAAGCATGAGTGGCATCCCCACAGATAACATTCAGCCAGCAGGAAAAGAGAGAAACAGCGAGAATGCTTCCTCAGCAACCTTTTTCTCAATTATCTGCTGTTCAGTGAAGGCGGTGACGGATTGTGTTTGAGAAGGGAAAAAAACTCTTAGTGGACTCATGGTTTAGCTGGAAAACGTACGGTCCAGAGAGTCATTAATCCATCTCAGAGTAGCAGCCCATCGAGCTCCTCCAGCGAAATGCGTGATCGAGCAACAGACAGAGCGGCAGCAGAGATAAAGCAGCAGAGCGCAGATCTGATTAGGCCGCCGTCTCCGCACACTCCACAGGGATTAAGCACAACACTTCCTTGTTAGACCTCCCTACTTTGTTCCACACGGCCCCCGTACGCCATTAGCAAAAAGAATAACGGGGACAAAATCACAACTCCGCGCGGTAATTAACAGTCCTGCTCGGCCACACAATCAGATTCACGTATTAACATGCAGTTAATGTGCCACTGGTGCTGGATAAATAACATCACATACATCATGCATTATTCCTCCTGTAATGTGAGACGCTTGAAAACCAGAACAAATGAAGTGCTTGTTTATGAGGCTTGGTTGGGTACAAAATGTGGAAAATGTTACGTTCTGTAGCCACTAGTATCTACATTTGCATTCTTAAAGTGTCATTAGCATTTTTACATAAGCTTTGCCCTGAAAGATGTAACAACACAACAAACACACAGACACACACTTAAACACAGGTGTGTAGTTTGTACTTAGCCAACATATTAATGATGTTTTTCTTTGACTTTTAGTTGTCTGTTTGCCTTTTCCTGATTTTTACTTTGAAGTGAATGCTTTAGATTTTTAGCGTGATTTTCTTATTTAGGTTTTTAAAATAAAAACAAAGACAAACAATTGAAAAAAGCAGCCCATTGCAACTTATGTAAATATTCTCGCTATACAGAATCCAAACTGATTTTTCTGCCACTAGGGGGCAGCACAACTTGTAAACACATAACTGATTTCACCTGATAAACTTAATATGTAGCATGCAACCTGTTGCCTATTTCCACATCGTTGAGTGTCATCATCATTCGTTTGGAATCGTGTTTTTTGGTATCTGTCATTTTAGCTTCTTTATATATATATATATATATATATATATATGTTTTGTCTATCTTTCATTTTAGTGATGGGCTGGTAGTGCAAAGTGAATTTATCAGAACCATTTCCATTAAAAACGAGGGTTGTGACCAAGTGTAGACCCACCATGACATCACCCATTGGTTTGCTGCTGACGGTTTTGAAGCCTCCCACTTGGCACTACGCCCGCTGCCATCTTGGTTTTTCCTTGGAGCCGGTGTGACAATTAAGCAAAAATATATTTTTCAAGTTAGTAACAAGTACATAAATGGTAAATGGACTTCTTCTATTTCTGAAGTGCTTTCCCACTCTGCTGACCGCTCAAAGTGCTTTACAACACTTTTCACATTCACCCATTCACACACACATTCATACACTGATGGCAGAGGCTGCCATGCAAGGTGCCGACCTGCTCATCAGGAGCAATTTGGGGTTCAGTATCTTGCTCAAGGATACTTCGTCATGCAGCCGGGGGAGTGAAACCAGCTACCTTCCGATTACTGGACGACCCGCTCTACGTCCTGAGCTACAGCTGCTACAGCCCCATTAATTAGTTCTTTCAGATAGGAGCCGGGGCGGACAATCACTGCGACACCTCTATCCTGATTGGATCTGACTGAGAACCCGAGGACAAGCCATGGTAGCAACTTTTGCGTTAGCTTCACTTGACACTGACGCTCTGTCCACTATTGTACTGTGTTACGTTGTAAATATCTGTATTTCTTTCTGTTTATTTGATAAAAATACTGTTTATGTACATCTGTCTCTTTATGTTGTACCCGAATTAATCAATTAACAAAGCTGTGTAACTGTTACCAAATAGTAAGTAGAATGGTCAGAATTGTTAACCATGGTGGATGTTTTATTAAAAGCCTGTGTCTATAATGGGAGGAAGGAGAGACGAAATCTAGGAATATTACTGCAAAAGTTTGGATGTTTTTGTTTCATATATACATAATCTAGCTGTTCTCTGCAGCTGACAACGATACTAGAAGGGTGACAGTGAACCAAAACATTAAAGTCGTGGACCAGAGCACCAAAACAATGAGCTGAAAGATGCGAAAATGCTCTAGAGCTGAGCTGATTTAGCATAATGAGCATAATTGTTTGATCCATTGTTAATACAAAACTATTGCTGATATCAGCTCTAAACCACAGTTACTGTGATGCGTGGTATTAGGTTAACTCAGGTCAAATATTCTATTTCCTTTTTTCTAAACAAATTCCTGTCTGAGCTTTTCAACTTGATTGATACTGTTCGGTGAGCTGCTGAGTTGTGCTTTTCTTTACGGGGCTAAGACTTCTTCAAGAGGCTTTTTAATTGATGGAATCTGTCCTGTCAGATTTTATGGCTTTTCCATCACTCACTCCCTTTTCAGGCTTTCACTTTATCTTTTTCTTTTTTTCTCGCCCCCAACACCTTTTTCTCTATCGCGTCCAAATTCTCTTTTTAGACTCAGCTCAGACTTGAGCCCTCAAAGAAAAGAAAATCTCCTCCCCTTTCAAAGCGGGAAAATCCTCTTGTCACACATGAAAGAGGCATGTCGACTTGACAGGTCGATTGAGTGATAAGTCCTCATCTGACCATGAGACAGTGGCTGGGGATGTCGACTGAGTGCTGTGGTCTTAAGAGGAATATTTCAAAAGAGACTTGGAGCGGAAAAACAGATGATTATACAGTATAACATACAAGGATGATAATTAATCTTCTGTCACGTTACTCTCTCAGTACAGTCCTCATTTGTATTCCCTTTCTTCAAAATGAGGAAGTATCACCGCCTCATACTGACATTCCTGAGCAGTAACCCTCGCTGTAATATTCCAATCTTTCAAGATGAAGCTGTATTTAGTTTCTGAATGAATCATTTTCTTTATGGGCTTCTTCTCCCTCCGCTCTCGCTCTCTCTTGTTCCATTTCTAAATCTCAGATCTTTTCTCACAGATCTCTTTTTCGTTCTGCTCTCTTATCCTCAGCTGTCTTTCGTTTCGTCCTCCCCCAGCGTCTTTCTTCTTCTTCTTCTTCTTCTTGAGGAGGCTTGCGCACACACACACACACACACACACACACACTATAAATAAATTAAAAATAACCAGATTAGGATAATAGCTTGATTGAATCATTTATGTGGTTTACAGTAACTGAACCTCAGCACTAATATCATTTGTTTGATAATCAGGTTAATGTCGAGGATGTGCCGCAGCTACAGGAAACACCTTATTAGCGTTGCAGAGTAATAAATAAGGAACGAGTAGGTGAGCGCGCAGCATCAAATCACTGAAAGCAATCAGTCTAAGGTGAACACACGGCACATTTCTCCGCTCTAGTCCCCAATTAAAAAGACTGATGATGAAACTTGGCCTGTTAATTGGGTTATTCTTTCAGATTTATGACATAATCGACTAATATCACCACTCTAAATTGTTTACACCCACAGCCTTAACACATAATGACTTTGTAACATATATGATACATGAATTTCTGAGACCTCGACATCATCAACACGATCAATAATTAAAACCTTTCGGATATAATCTGGCACATGTTAAACATCCTCGAATAGATTATCAGAGTAATTCGAGGAGAACAGCCCGGTCTGCAGAGATTTCCCAGACGATATTGTGGCAACCAAAAGCGGCTATTTGTCACGGGAGGTCGGACCATCGAAACAGGTATTTTAAGACAAACCATGATGTTTTCCTAACCCTAACCAAGTGGTTTTTTAGCCTTAACTTAACAAGAGCATAAGCACAGTGTTGTGACAAGAAAGAAACAGAAAATTCAACCTAAACAGATGTAAAGTTCCAACATATAGGAACATGCATTTTAACTTGCAGAAACATTGGGTCAAGAAGAAGGCCCAATCCCAAAGTGCTTAGCCCTGAACCCTCAGGTTTGGGACTTTCTATTTCACGTTTTAAAATTTGTCACAATAAAAATGAGGGTTCAGTGAAAAAGTTCTATGTTTCAAAAGCATATTATGCTTTTTCATTTTTTCCCTTTCCTTCAGTGTTTTATATAAGTTCTTGTGCATGTAAAAGGTCACATTTGCATAATTTATGCCTAGTGGCTAGTTTGGCATGTAGGGATTGATTTAGCACAGCTGCTCTGTTAATGTTAGTGGTGCTGGCACAGGCTCGTGTGTGCTGACCAATCAGAGGAGGGTATTCAGGAAGGGGGCAGGAGCTAAAAAAACGATGTGTTTTTTGAGCACTAATGCATGTAAACATATTCTAGTACCCAAAAAAGTTATGAACCCGAAAATGAGCACAATATGTCTGCTTTAAGTAGATCGTCAGTTCCAGGAGAAAATCTTGGGTTGTGATGTAGAAAATGTCTGTTTGTGAATGAAAAACTTTGCATATAGAATAATGAAATTAATCAGATATTCAAGAGCGCCGTCATCTGGATTATTGTTGGGTTTTTTTGGGGCATCCCCTGGTAACAAATGCTGGTAACCTTGTGTTAAATGTTACAACAATATGAATCTTGAGGATTTCCCTCAGACAAAGCCTGCAGAAATGTGGACTAAAGGAAAGAGGCCATAAAGGGCTCAAAAAGTCTGCGAGGGAGCCCTCATGCACTTGAAGATTTGACAGTGGGACAGCCCTAAACTCTCCCTGACTTACTGGGAACGTGCCTGAAAGCCTGTGAGTTTGTGAGTGTGGATTGGGATTGCTTTACCAAATTCAAGATGGATGCCTCGTCAAGCTATTTGTTCAAGCCACCTTGTGTCACTTTTTTACCTTAAAATAACAGTTTCAAAATCATGTTGATGGTACTGTGTCTTGTAACAGGGTGAATGGTGTCTCTCTGTAACTTCAGTGAGAGGGTAGGATCACAGCATTACACACATGTTTACTTCAATATATGAGTTTTCAACACATTACATTGTAATGACACAATGACTTTTGTTTGTAGTTAGCACACACATTACATCTGACAAATAGATAGCCATAAATAAATAAAGAATTACAGACAAATTGATTATTATAATATCCATGTGTTACTGTATGCACATACATATATACCTTTGTAATAATTAAAAAACCTTAAAAAACCTTAAGGGAACATAACATATACTGTATAATAAACAAAAACTTATCACATATGAAAATTAAAATATAATATTTTCTTTTATATTCTGTCAAAACGTTCAAAAGACAACTAAATTTAATATAAATTGAATTTTCTAATAAATATTTCATGTGTCAAGCCTCACAGGTTAATCCAGTAATAATCGAATTATAATAGTCTGTGTAAGCACTTTGAAAGTCCTCCCTGCTCTCTCTCTCTTCACTATTTCTTTCTTGTCTGCTGCTGCAAGATTTGCTTCTTATACTTAATAAGCCTTTTTTTTCAATTCTGACATTTACAACTAAGAGACAGCGGATTTCAATTTCATAGCAATCCACACTTTTCTTTTTGCCTTTCTTCACCCTCCTGTAAAGTGTGAAATCCTGTTTGTTAATTGATTGATTTCAATTCAAATCTGGGAGCGGAATGATTATGCAGTAACTCTGCCTGCGTGTGCGTGTGTGTGTGTGTGTTTGTGTGTGTGTGTATTTGACACTGTGTGCATCTGTGTGTGTAAAAGAGAGATAAGGAAGGAGTAGAAAAAAATGAGAAGGGTAGAGGAGGGGGGAGGAAACCAAGTGGGCACACGGGTGCACGACTTAAGTCTGTGTTGTTGTTCACCTCATTAAACCTGAGAGGGAGAAGCATGAGAGAGTGTGTGTGATAAGTCTTAATAAATCTCTCATAACTGTGTTCAGTGATCAAACCTGCAGCGGTGTTTGTGCGACGAGTGGCCATACCCAAAGTGCTGCATCCGGCTGTGCTGTCACACGGAGCAGAACGACAATCCTACCAAGCCATAAAAACTGAACTCCCCAAACTGACGTGAGTGGAAATGACAGCGTGATGCACATAACTGTGCGACGAGACACGCACTGCGCTCCCAGTGCTCGCATGTAAAACAAGTGATAAATATGCTGAAATTCACAGGGGCACACATCTGTCCACATACCTGTAGATGATGCAGGCGCAGTCCCTGCAGGTCCCGCAGTTCTCAATGTCCTGTCCGGTTCTGTAGGAATGTCTTCTGTTGAAAAGCACATGGATGACATATCAGGCGTACACGAGTGAGGTTTCCTGTGTGTGTGTCTCCGTGTGAGCCCACAAAGACATATTCGGGTTATCATTTTCCCACACATCCATGCACATGCACCGATATCCTCTCTGAAATCACCCCTGATCATTTTTTAATGAACGATACCCCTTCCAACAGGCTCAGGCTGTTACGTAAAAACCATGAGTCACATTATTACTCCAGGCATAAAATAATGCTTATGAGGTAAAAGTCAAGTCTGCACGCATTACACTTAGCCCCATCACTGAATTCTCACTCGCAAGATATGTCACTTTATGAGACAGAAGGCCGCACAGTCACATGTTCCCAACGTCTGCACAGTATAGTGTTGGCATCGGTGTTAACAGTGTGATTTGGATTACGCCGCTCAGATATCAGTCAAGGCTTTCCATGGATTCATAGACATACATCCGTCTGTGTTTATCGCCTCCTATCCAAGAGTTCTCTCGTCCCCGCATCATGTACTATTTTGGTGTGATAAGGCGGGAGAAATTACTAAGCAGCTTACAATGTAGGAAGCAGATTAATTAAAGACTTGATGAGAATGGTAAAGGGTTTACACTAAGAGGCATGGAGCATCTGAAACCACTAACATGATGACAGCCAACTGCTGATTCCTATCTATGCTGCATGCATGCATGAGGAGAGAGCTGCTGCAAAATGGGTAAAACCAAAGCTCCCAAAACCGCTCCCTGTGGTCTGACATGACAGATATCTGAGATCGAGAATTACATGACTGACATGAAACTTCATAAAAATAACAACAGCCTCGCCTGCCTTCTGTCTCCCATTCAATCTGCTGTTTGTTTTTCTCTGTCTGTCACTCACACTGCTGTTTTAGCCACTCCTCGCCAAATTTACATTGTGGTCTGTCCACATAGCTTTGTTGCCAAAGTATTTACAATGCTCACAATGCCTGGATTGGCTATAAATAGAGGAGCTGCATCACAGCGAAGCTTAGGCACAACAACCATCTATCCGTAATATTCACGGCACATGATGCAGCGAGGTTATTACCGCTGGGTTGTGTATTCCCCCTTTTTGAAGGATAATCTGCCTACAACAGCCCCACTTGTCTACCCCATTCCAGGAGAGAGGAGACGGTCTTTTAGTGCAAAGCTATGATCACATCATCATGTCTGCCCCATGTTTGTTTCTGTGTGGAGAGAAGCAGATTCTCACTTGAGAAATTAACTGTCTGGGAATAAAACAGCAGGCACATCGGCTGCATGCTGACATTTACTTTCCAGGTCTCTAGTTTGTATTGTTCCACTGTTTGTTCTTCTCTCCCTGCCTGTTTTCTATTCATTTTTCAATTTCTATCTATCTATCTATCTATCTATCTATCTATCTATCTATCTATCTATCTATCTATCTATCTATCTATCTATCTATCGGTCTATCGGTCTATCCATCCACCCATCTTGTATTTTTTTGAGGGGTTAACAGAAGACTTCATGTCAAAGTTGGCCAGACTACCTGATGGCTTTTCACACCACACTCTGCCCGAGTGGAGAGCCCTCCGTTAGCCTTGGGTTTACAGCTCCATTAGCCTGCGGCTTCCAGTCATTTCACATTTACAACTTCAAATGTGGGATAGCTCCTCTTTTTTGCTCTGGGCTTTCACACTAGATTTAAACCCAGGCAAACCCCCTCTTCAAAACTCTTGATTTAACCCCCGGGCTATGCAACATTTCACACTACAGCAAACGCTACCTTTAAACAGCACCTTGGACATGTGGTGCAAAGGACCAAACTGTGAGCCTTAGTTATCTATGCAACAAACTCAAGTTAAGGGCTTAAGCAGAGGTAAGCACCAGAAACACATGGTTAATGTATAAATTCACCCAAAATGAGCAGAATGTTGTTTTTCTTTTATTGTTTTTTACTTCATTAATCATCTCACAACCCCTCAGATTTATCCTTTGACCCTTTACTTTCACTAGTATATAATCACCTGAAACCAGGACTCTTTGTATTTTTTTTTATCTTGGAATGAGCTCTATATGTGTACAGAGGGAGCGGGTCCACCATGTTGCACTGCCATGTTTCTACGGTAGCCAAGAAAGGACAAAAAAAACACTGGCTGTAGAGAGGATCTTTTGGGGTTTTGTTGAGGGGGAGTACAACGTAGGGGAGGATGAGACAAGGGTTATTTTGTTGGTTGCAATCTGTAACTCACTGCTAGATGCCACAAAATCCTACACACTGGACCTTTGACTATCGGCTCTGATTTTCAGGGTTAAATTTTTAACGGTGCACTGTGAAGTTTTGTGGAAGACATTTTAATTGGTAGAGAAAGATATTCATTGACGTTTTTTTTTATGCCTAAACAAACTAAGTAAACAAACTCTCTTTCATGCCTGAATAAACAAACAGACAACACAATTTAATTCTGTTTGACTTTGTTTATATATGGTGGACCCTGCCACCTGTCTATCTTCAATTAGTGTTCTGGAGACCTGATTTTCCTGTGAGAACAGCTTGTTTATTCACTTATGGAAAAAAAATATATTTCTGAGTTTGTATTATTACCTCATTCATATTGCAAATATTACAATCCTGAGATTGAATTTCTTCTCCAAAACAAGATAGTGCCCCTTTAACCTTCTTGGAAAACAGCCATACTGTTGTGGATGTGTTGTTTTGGGAAGCGGTGAGACAATAAAATACAATCCAGGAAGGTCGGTATGATTAGATCTGAGTATATCTCATATAATACAATGAGACAGGATTTTATAACTCTGCAGTGTTATCACGGCAGCATTTTATCTTTTGATGATAGCGAGGTAAACAGTAGAAATAAAGCGGTCACATTACAAAGTAATCTAGGAATGTGCACTTGCAGATATTCGGCTACCGCAGCACCTTGCAAGATGAGGCTGCATTGTGTTGTGACAAAAGTGAGCCAGGGTCAACTTCCCTGTCAGACATCACTGCATTTCTTTGCTGGAGCCCTCTGTGTCACAAGCCCCTGCTGAGGCAGTGAAATGAATGAAAGGACTGTGTTTTTCTTGCAGTGCTGTTGTCTTTCTAAACACTGCCTTTCTAAAAGGTGACGCGGCCATTCGGACTGAAAACAATCCTAAGTTAAAACAACACAAGAGGCTGGTGGGGGCGTGTTGCTTCAAGTATCGGTGAGATATGAAAAGCCAGGTTAAAATAACAAATCCATATCTTTAAAAGGCTCATTATACACCAAAAAATCTGAACAGCATTAAGTTATCAAAGAGGCAGTAATTATCTTTTGTCACGTAACTGTGGGGTAATCATTTAAATTACACAGTTTACCATATAAAGCACCAGGAATGTGCACTTTTGGATTGGTGACAGGTGACGACACATTGCAGTCCTTCATTTCTTCACCAGAGCTCTCTGCTTTGGCTTCACTAAAGTGTTGATGGGCTGGCTGCAGTCAAGTGAATAAAATGTCTGCGTTTTTGATGCAGGTCAGTCTAAACGTGGCCGCAAGTCAGCCCAGGGCTAATTAAATGCAAGTGTGCATAGCCGTCACAATGACTCAGCAGTTGGATGTTGATGATGTAATAGTAATAAGGTAATCGTGCTATTATGTCATGTAGTATTTATTACGACCTGACAGAAAACATTGTTGATTAGAATAGATTTGTGGTTTGGAGTGTGCAGGAATTATCTTTTCAGTCATGAAATGTATACTGTCCCACCAAAATGAAATATTTCCTCACCCGTCTCTCTCGGCTTCCTTCTTCTCAAGGTCTTGAATGACATCCAGCAGGACCTTAATGGTGTTCTGGCTGGTTTCCAGGACCCCTTCCAGGCTGTGGAGCTGGTTCTGCAGGCTACGAATATCATGCAGAGGTCCGTTGGGACTCAGGAGCTTCTCCGTCACTCTGGCTGGGTCCAGTTTACACCTTGCCCCAGACACCAGCCCACCCAGAATTTCCTGGACCTGTCTTAGTGTGTCAGCCTGGGTGGCAGTCAGGGGCCCAGCTGTAGGCCGCTCCCCTGAACCAGAGCAGCCCCTGGCTCCAGAGCAACCCTGCTGGTTTGGAGGGAGAGGGTGTTGGCTGTTGGGGGTGTTGGGCCTGGCATTGGCTCCTGAGCAGAGCATTTTGTGTAGCACCCCAAGCTGAGCCTGGGCTGAGCTGAGACAGCTGGGTTTAAAACAAGCCTTGGCAGGAGAGGAGTTGGAGGACTGCTTCTCTCCCTTCATCACAGCGACTGGCGGAGTTTGAGCTCTGTGCTTCAGAGAGCTGGCTCTCTCACAGAGCTTCGGTGAGTCTGTACATTTTATATCTTCCTTTTTCTCCTCCTTTTCTTTATCTTTCTTGCTCGCCTTGCTGTCTGCCCTGAGCATGGGTGTTCGGATTGCAGGACCTGGCGGATCATTTCCCTTTTTGCGTGGTGTGTAAGGTGGAGGTGGAGGGGGAGGAGGTGGAAGTCGGATGCCCCTCTTATCCTGAGCATTATAGGGGGCCTGAGAGGGAGGGGTGTATGGTGGCGCAGCACGAAATGTGGAAGAGTACAGAGGAACGGCTTTAGTTGGTGTTGCACCCGGTTGTGCATTTGGAATAGTGGACGCGTATGTTTTCACAAGTGGAGGCGGAGAAGTGCAAGATTTTAGTTTGGGGACAGGGGAGGAGTAGGGAGTTATGCCTGTGTTAGCAGCAGAGGTATTTTGCAGAGCTTTACATGGTATGTTGCAATGAGAGACAGTTTGTATGAGAGTGGCATAAGAAGGTGATGTAGAATTTGTGTGAGGGGCATGGGGACCAACTGGATGTGTGGTGGAGTAATAGGATATGGAGGTGCAAGACAGAGCAGTTTGAGTTACAATTGTACAGGGTGTTAGATTTGTGGGAGGTGTGGTGTTGGATGGTTGATGTGTTGTGTTTGGGGCAGTGGTTGGATGTCTGTTGGCGTCCAAGGGAGTTGTGTCAGGGGTTATAGCAGGGGTAGGGCTGGAGCAGGTTAAGGGAGCAGATGATACTATGTTTGGGACAGGGGAGGTGCAGTTTTGGGTGGGGCATGGTGGTACAGTTGGGGTAGGACTCGAGCAAACAAGAGCTGTGCTGGGCGTTGTCGGTGGTGACACAACTGTATAATAGGGAATAGGGTGTTGGACTACGGTAGATGCAGAAGTGGAGCAAGGAATGGGCAGTGCGATGGGTGGAGGAGGGGTGGTGCAAGCTGGCTTAATTGGAGAGGAGCAAGGTGGCTTAGAGCAATGATCAGGGGTCTGCGTTGGTGGGGGAGAGGTACAGTAAGGCACAGTAGTTATTTGGGTGTCAGGAGGGTCTTGAGTCATGGTCGGGGGTGCAGGACTCTCAGATTGAATTTGCATTGAGCTGGGTGATGCCATCAGAGGTGGGGAAGCACAAGGGCTGCAAGTTTGTGTCTCAGTAGTGCAAGGTTGATGATTAGGAGGAGAGCGACAGGGCGAGTCTGTTTGTATTTGAGTGGTGCACTGTTCAGCGTTTGGAGGTAGGGCTGGACAAGAGTTGGTGGTTTGAATTTGAGTTGTGCATTGTTTGTCACTCAAAGATTGATCATGACTCTCTGTTTGACTTTGGGCGGTGCAAAACTTTGAATTTAGAGGCGTGGAAGGGCTTTCAGTTTGAACTTGAGTGGTACAGAGTTTGGTATTTGAAGGTTGCGGGGCTGGACGGGGGCTTTCAGTCTGAGTGAGAGTGGTGCAGTAGTGCACTTCCTTCCCAGGATCACTCGTTGTCCTATTCAGTCGCTTTCTCCTCCTGACCACTGAGGGAGTGCTGCTTCCCTGACGCTTAGGGCCATCTCGACAGGACACAGAGGATAATGGCTCAGAGTTGTGAAGAACTGAAGGGGGGCAGCTGTGCCTTGAGTTTTTTATAACACTAACAGCTGATTTAATTTCTGTCCTGGAGGCTTTAGACCTCCGTTCTACCACAGTTCGTTCCCCACGATCCCCAGACCCAGGAGGATCATTTTGATCCTTGGACCCAGGCGACAACACATGGTTGTGCGTAAGGTACTCATCTTGAGAGTCATGTTCATCGTCCCCATCCACGCCCACGGAGTCCCCGAAGCTGTGGCTACGTGTGTGTGTGGAAGAGAGGGACTGGGGCTTTTTCAGGCATGGGGAGGTCTGGATGGCTGTGCTGGTGCTCGTACTGGCCCTGCGTGTCATTGGCAAGGTTAGGGAGTTAGTCTGTGGTGGTGCCCAGCATCGACGTGTAGGACCCGGCGTCAGTGGATGAGGAGGGGCCCTGGCTAAGAAAGCAGCCACCACCTCAATAGTACTTGCCATGTCCCCACGCACAGCCCCTACCACAGAGGTTTTGCCAGGCAGACCCTCCGCCCGTAGTCCGTCCCTGTCAGCCCATGGCGTTGGGGCTCTACTGCTATGTTTTCGAAGAGGATGTGGGCTGTCACAATCTGTGGCAGGCCTCTGATGGCTATTGTTTTCTCCTGTCCCACTGTTGCCACTGCTGCTGCTGCCATCCTCCAGGTCTTTAAAGCGGACCTGGTGGGTACGGTTGCGGCGCCGCTTGAGGCGGCTCTCGATATCTGGGGAGTCTCGATTGAGCAGCACAGAGCGCACAGTCATTGTCCCGGGCAGCTTGTCCGCCAAGGTGCTCTTGCCGTTGGTTTGGCCTGTGAGCAAGTGATTGGGCTCTTTGCTCACCATTTCTTTTGTCTCTCTTGCTCCCCCAACATCCACAGGCGCTGCAGGCAGTTTGATGTTGTGAAGGCTTAGTTGTGTTAGTGCGTCAACAAGGAAAGTGATCTCCCCTTTACTATATATTCATTGTAACACTGAGAGATCTGCACAATTGATTGACTGAGATCCAGTTTCATCACAGAGCATAAATAGCTGTTATAGGATTGTGTGCAGCTGCTCAGGTTATCTCAGATCCATACAGCAAGGACTTCCTTTGCTAAGATTGTCCTCTAGAAAGGATTACCATAGTCACAGTTCAAGGTGTGGTAACATTACACACAGCAAGTAAAAATTAAGTATAGATCACTGTGATAAATGCAAACCCAGAGATCGTTCTGGGTCTCTACTCTTACCTTTGTACAAAAATAAATATATGCAGCATCAAATATTCTTTAAAATGTGAGAAGTGTCCATACGGCTCCATGTCTTTTAATGTTGTGCACTTTTGCTCCTTAGTCCCATTCCTCTTGAACTTTCCAGGGAGAGGAACTCTTGATGAGGCCAGGGAGGTTACCCACAAATAAGCAGGAAGGAAGGGAATTCAGCCTGTCCATCCTCTCTGTGTCCATTACACTGGCTCGTCTACTTGGCAGCACCCCCTTCTCCACCTGCTTGGTCCCCTGGGCCCTCAAGAGATTGGATGGCCAAAGTCTGGGATGGGCCTTCGTACTTCCCCATAATGGCCTATCTGTTACAGCGCGTTTTCGTTCTCCCTCCCGTCCTTTTTATCACAATCTCTCTCGGTTTCTTTCTTTTCTCAGCTCTTCTCTCAGTGACTCATCCTCTCATGGTTGAAGACAGCGTGAGCTCCTAAAGAGAGCAGAAAGACAAAGAGAAAAGGAAGCCGAGTAAGAGACCGTAATTGTTCCCATATTGTTGCATTCTCATTGAGACACAATGTGCTTGTTCCTCAGGATAATGAGGAAGATATAAGATAGGCAGCTATTTTAAAAATGCATGAGCGCTGGGGTCAACACACACTGGAAAAAGAGAAGACATCAATTCAGAGAAAGTAATGAAAGGATGTAGGTGGCAAAAGAAAAACAGAGTGCAGGAAAAACAGCAAGTATATCATCAACAATAGAAGAGTATCCACCTAATTAAGACCTATTCACAGTGGCTGAAGGGGATACTTATTTTCAATGTGTATTTCATATTCCTTTCTCTGGGATTCCCCCTTTTTTACATGTGACGTCTGTCTTTTGTACATATGTGTTTACTTACTTACTGGATATTGTTAAAAACATTTCAATACTGGTACCGATATCTTGAGCTCAAAACCGGTTCCCAATGGAGAGTAATATTGTTCCACTACTCTAGCCTCGGATTAACCTGGTCTTTATTGACTATAAAACCTTTTACTCTCATTCAAAACTTTGAAACTTTGAGGTCATTTTGCTTGGAAAACAAGTGATAAAACCGCACTCTGTCTGGCCAGAGCTGATAGGAAAACAAACATACCCAACAACATCGGGCAGAAAGAATAGAAATGATGAATGAAGTTGGCAGACAGTGAGCGATGGACAATACAGGACAATATTCACAACTTAGATGAATTTGATGAAAAACAATTTTTTATTCTTTTGATCTACGGACCCTTACGGACTAAAGGAATATAAATTACTGATCGGTGGACACATATTCGGGCTTTATGACCACTTCAAAGGTAGAGAGTCAACACTTTATTCCATTTCTGTTACCATGCTGGCAAATCTGAATGAATGACTCTTCAGTTCTGCTGGTTTCTGTTAAATGAATTTAACTGATCTAACCATATATAGCATGTCCATATGACAAAAGTTAAAACATTTATATCGTTATGCGCCTGTGAAGGAGCTTAAACGAGTTGCCAGCGATTCGGGGGGTCTTAACTTCCGGTGGTACCGCATTACCGGACTTAGTGACTGTAATAATATTACCACAAATCCTATTAGAAATGCATTATAAAACTCTGTTACTGATAAAAGTAATATATTACTGTAACATGTTACTTTTGTCGCGCCTTACCACCAACACTGCCGGCCGATATATGGCCGATGTCCCACTAGATTTTCACTATCCATCATCTTTTTAGTTGCTGATCAATCAGGAAGTGGTGAAAAGATAACATTTTTTTCAGATTGTCTACGTTTATACGCGTTACAACCTGGAACACTGCAGCATAACATTATCCCGAATTTAGTCCATTCAGTCAGAGCCCCAATCGAAGTTCGATACCCAGCCCTACATTTACTAACATTATTGTTTAAAGTGCATGTCTTGCGGTAGCAGCAGCAGTTCTGGTGGTATTCAGTATTATTCCTGCTCGTTGGTGCCCAGTCAGACTGTTATTGTATTCCTCGTCTGCGTGTGTCTTACAGATTTTCCTTTTCCTCCATGTTTAACAGTCTGTGGCCCTGTTATCAGTCCTTGATGATCTGCCATGCTGACATCCTTTCTGATTCATCTGGTCACTGTGTGACAGTCTGTCTGCCTTGCTGTATTTAGTAGTATGTTCTCGTCATTCTGATTCTGCGCTCTGTTTTTGACGATCTATGGCCTTGATATGTATATATATCACTTCCATTTCCTGTCTGTGCCACTGGCAGTCAGGCGTGATGCTGTCGTTTGCCTTACACGATCTATGGATCCACGCCTTGTTATCTCCTTGTGATTGCCTCTGACACTGACAGGCCTGGGCTAATTCTGTGTGCGAGTGTGACTGGCCGTTACTCTGCTCCCCTTCTCTTCTGTGGGAGGGGTAATTAGTGACTCCTTCACAGCTCCCAGGTTATTTAGGGAGAGAGATACCCGAGGGGCTGCCACTTTTATTTACGTCCTCTGTTTTCCTCTCTTTCTTCTCGTGGCTCCGAAGAGTAGGATCTTTGTTACAACCGCGCCCCCACCGTCAACCCCCTTTAAAAACATGGTTATTAGGATAAATTGTGATTAAAGTCACAGCCGACATGAGCCTTGAGGGAAAATATCAACCATACACACTCGGAATAAGAAACAAACCAAGGGATTCCTTCTCATTTTACTTTCTTATCACTGCAGCGTATACAGATGAGCTGTTTAACTGCCCTGAGTAATAGTACACTGAGGAGGGCTGAATCATGCACTACAGAGGCTGAAAGACAAAAGCAAAAGGTGCATCTATAGCACATTATTAACCTGCTTTGATCTACACTGCCCAATTTGACCTTGATGATTGTCTTTCTTCTTTCTGGATAAAAAATCACGTTTCCACTCCTTTTTTTTTTTCATTAATATCCCATTTCACTCCAGTCGTCGCTCTTCCTACCCATCTCTTGTAAAAAAGCTCTCTACTTTCAACATTCTCCCTGACAGATTTTCCTCCGAGTTTCATCCATCCATCGCAGGACCATTACCCTTACTCCCTCAGTGGAGTGTCATCCCGATGCTACCTTCTCTCTATCTTCTATCTCCTTTTTTCCTTCCCTCCTCGCTCCCGCTGCCTCTATTTTTTGTCCCACGTCCCCACAGTTCCTCCCTCTCGATCTGCAAACTACCCCTCGGATCAAAATTTACGCTGACAGTTTAATGAATCCGGACCCTCTTAATGCTGCATGGGCTCACTCGTGTGGCTGAGGCCAGCTCTTTCCCACATGTGACATTTTCATGTCGAGCTCTATTGGCAGACAAGAGATAAATCACCAGGCAGGAGGAGGAAGGTGTGCGACGGCATAATGCCAGCAAGGGTCATAACTCTTTTCAGTTATTATTTAAGATTTACTACAGCCTCATTGCTAGCTGCCTACCTCTTGGAAAAAGGCTTTCCTGTGACTATAGGCTCCTATCCTCTTCCCTGTGTGTGTGGTTTTATGGCTGCGTGTGTGTGCGTGTGAGATGATAATGCTAAGGTCACATCTGATCTCCCTGTGCTCAGCCGTGCCGACTCTGAGAAACATATCTGATGCATTCACAACACAAGAAGCCACGACTCTGGTTGCGCAGATCTAATAATATTCCGAGCCTGAGTCTTTCAGGGATGTTGAGAATTGCATCCATGCCAATAACACACCTTTGGGTCTCACTGTGCTGAGGAGGTGGAAGGTGCTGTGGATTGAATTGTTATGTAAAGGCATGTCAGATCAGATTGTCTAGGCACGCTTAAATTTGTCAGACAGGACTGAGATGAAGAGGAGGCAGAGAGAGGAAGAGGAAGGAGAGGAGGTAGACATGCTCGGTTATATTTAGAGATGCTATGAGACACATAGCAAACAGAGAGGAGTAGGAATCTGAATAAGTAGGAGGGAGAAGAGGCGGAGGGAGGGAGGCAGACAGGCGGAGGTGGTGGTGGTGGAGGGGGGGACAGGGAGCAAAGCAGGAGGGAACAACCCCTGGCAGCAGAGGAAATGTCATGGTTAGGGTTCAGTGAAGTGGTAAATCAGGAGCATCAGCGTGTCAGGGCATTTAAGGGGGAACTGGAGAGGAACTAAGAAAAGCTATATGATCAGTTATTGGCCCTGTGAGCAAAAGGAAGGGTAAGAGTTATACCTGCGCTCTGTCAGAGGGATTTGCGGCGCAGTCAGCTCACGGAACAGATGCAAAGTGCAGGAACGCTTTGTGGTGTTTGGGTTCTTGTCCAAAGAGATCTCAAATTCAGGTACAACTCCCTCAGAGTCGCCTGTAGATGAATATTTTGTTAGGTAAGCATTGCGTGCGGTGCAGTGCAGTGCAGTGCAGGGCGGCGATGCCTCAAACGGGAGGATGTTTCGTTTTATTTGATACAATAAAACCAGCGGGCACATTAAAAAATGCAGATGTAAGCCCATAAAGGAGTTTGTGGGGACAAAGATTTGTGTGTAAACAGATCCACACGCCTGCATAAGCAATACTGAGGCAGAGGTCAACTTGGCTTTAAGAGACTGAAATAGGTAAAGGTATCGGATCTGCTCCTCAGAAAAAAATCCTTTATTGCTGATACTCAGAGTGTGTATGCAGTGTTACAGAGTTAGCCGCCTCTGACTGATGAAATCTTAAACCCGATCATGCTTAATGGCAAATTAAATTACACAAACACAAATTAAATTAAGATTTTTAATTCATTATATATCTGAAGCAACGTAGCGAACACAACCATTGTTATTCCTGTCAGATGCTTACTGTGTAATAGCTGCAAGATGTAAACGCTGGTTTGTTTGTTTGTTTATGACTGTGTACTGGCATCCAATTTGGGCACTTAGAGTCAGACATCGCAGCGAGCCATATTTCACCAGGCGGGTGCTATCTGCAGTGAGTATTAAATAATCAGAATCGACAAACAGGAAGCTTGGAAGTTTCTGGCATGAGCGTTAAAGCAAACATGGAAGCGGCAGAAGGTGCCAACTGAGCTGTAAACGACAGTGTGACAAAGGTGTAGTTCCCACACAAGTATGTGTCTACGTGTATTTTAGTCCCGCAGCTCTAGCCACTAACATTAGCAAAGACAGACACGGTTACATTAGCCGTTGAAGTGTTAAGCAGCTAAAGAGCCAAATATTTCCCTCAGGAATTGGTGGAGAATGAATATTACCCAGCAGAGAGTGAATACGGAGGTGGCCAGAAACCTCCAAAGACTAAATATGAATGATCATTTTGCATCATGTTTAAATATGACACAGCTTTCTAGTAATTTTGCCGTACAAACTTCAAGGTAATAATATGTCAGTGTTGTGTTTTTACCGCCACCAAATGTCAGAAAAATCAGCTATTGCAGGTTTAAGAAGTCAGGTTAGCATGTATGTTCATTAGGCTTGAGCCAATATTAGATATTAGCGAAATATCGCAATATTTGCTATCATATGCACTTTATTTTTTACAACAGCTGTTACGGAATCTCCGGGCTTTTATTTTGAAAAGAAAATGCACGCTGAACTGTCATGGCAGCAGCTGCGGACCAGGCTCGTAGAGGTTACCACAGGTTAATTGGCCCGATGTAGCGTCATGCACGCAGCGCTTTAACATACAGACATGGAGGACTTAGTTTCTGAGAAGAACGCCAGATCACCAGTTAAGCAGAATTGCAGGTTTAAAGCGGGAAAAAATGGCAAGCCAAGGGATTTTAATGAGACTACCAGTCGCCTTTGCATCAAGATGATAATATCGGCTTTCGCGATATTTGGCCGGGACAATATCATATTGCCCCAGTCTAATGTTTATAGCTTGATATATTTCCTTTTCTTCTCATACACCATTTTTCAAATATCTATTTGAATCACTTACAAAAGGGGTTCATAGGTCATGGGGAAATGTGTGTGAATTAATTGAAAAGCTGATGCATTCGGTAAAGAGCATACCTCTGTTAAGGCCCAACAGTCACCTTTAATTCAATCAAGTCTAAGCCGATATCAAACTCGATAGCCTTGTACCACTCTAATTCTTAAACTACCCATAACTGCTCACAAGATCTAGGATCTGCATCAAATTGTGCTCATAGATACCAACCACCTTAATACACCTGATCCAAGCATTACTCCCTGAGAGATTAACGAAAATGTTGCAAAACATCTCGCAATGTTAAAAAAAATTCCTGGTCCAGGATCCGCACCAAAAGTTAATGGGGTTTATTCTGGGCTGAGCCCGAGACCAATCCTCCATCTAAGTTACATGAAAATCCGTTCTGTAGTTTTTGTGTCATCCTGCTGACAAACCAACCAAACAACAAGCTACACAGGTGAAAACGCAAAAAGTCTTATTGTGCATAACTTTACCGCTTTGGATGTGAAAACTTCAATGAGCCTTGTCGCAAAGCAGACTTTTATAATTCACAATGCGATAATTCACTTAACAACACAAGGTTAAACACCCCTCACATTGTCACGCGATCAGACACGAGCGTCAGCCTGTAAAGTGACCGGCCGTCTCATCACTGAAGAGGACAGTGCGGCCACCCTCCTTGTTCCAGTTTCCTTGAAGGATGGCCGGATTACTTCTAACTTTTTCGAGTGTGAGTGCCAGAAATGATTTGTTCCATCTGTCCTCTTTTGACCAAAATCCTCTGCCTAATATGAAATCCCTATATGTAGGCCAATGGATTGTGATAAGCATACTTAGCCAACTGTGAGCAAATTTGAGGATGTTTGAGTATCTGGTGAAAGGAAGCCAGAGTAAACATTGTTTTCTCTCTTGATGCCTAATTGTCTTGTTTCTCTGGCTGGTTAGTTCTTTTATGCTTCGGCTTTTGTGTGTCTCTCTCTACGCTCTGCCACAGGATTCAGAAAGGTTACATTTTCCAAAGGTCTCTGTGCGGATGTAAGCAGCAAAACAGAACAGGTTGCTCGACTGACACGTCCGATGCACAGCGGCACTCAACATGTAGGAACGTACAGCGAAAGCCACTCCCCGGGGGGTTACTCTCTGCTGGGCCGTCGTGCTGCAATGTCCCTGTCCAAACTAATGTCCCAAGAGTACATCATAGTGCGTTACCTATAAAGCAAAGCCTCTGTCAGTCTGACGTAAACACCTGGCCAGCTGACAGACGGATTCTTAGAGTGCGGAGAAAAGTAAAGGACGGCAAAAGTATAAAAGTGTGGTGTCGGCTCCAGAGACGTGTAAGTGGAGGAGACAGATTTATGAGCAATGTGAGGAGAGGATTAAATAGTAGATCAAGAAAAAAAGAGGAAGCTGCGAGATGGAGATAGCTGACCCCTTAAAAGACACGTTGATGAGATAAGATAAAAGGGAAATATACTGTAATGTGGAGCAGTGGGAGTGAGAGAACGAGGAAAGAGTTGTGCGACGACAGGCAGGATTAACAGCACAGCATTTTTATTCACACGCCGAATGTGTGTGCTCGTGTGTGTGTAAATGTGCACCTGCGCGTGGAGAGTGCGTGCACGCGTGAGTTAGCGCATGTGCAATTATATTTGTATTATCCGTGTCAGTGAGGAGATTGCTATGAGATGAGTTAATGAGAAACAAGAGGGATGTTAAACTCTTAAATGAGTTATCATAATGCTAAAGCGTATTAGTGCCATTGAAATGCATTAATAATTTCCCACGTTGCTCGAAAATGAGATGCTAATGCGGGCAGAGGAGCATGCATTGCACTTATACATAAACACACACACAGAGATCCATACAAATGGAATTCCCTCACTCAGTGCCTCCTCCTCCTCCACCTCCTCCTCCTCCTCCTCCTCCTCAAACTTTCTGCGTACACCCCCCTCCACACACACACACACACACAGAGTCCTTCTCATGACAAATAAGCAATGAAAGCACGCTGCTGGAATCTGCAAAGCTACATCACTGACAGACCAATCTAAGCTCCTCACTCTTTAAAGCTCCTCATAAAGCTGCACAATCTCGGAAAATAACTCCCACACCTGCAGTAAAGCAAATCCCAGCATCCAAACACACACACACACACACACACACACACACACACACACACACACACACACACACACACACAGACGCACGTACAATCCCATTTCACTAAATTTCATACACACACACACACACACACACACACACACAAACACAGCGCACACTGTGAGTGCATTAACACACCCCCATTGTCAGGATAAATATGTGCGCACACACGCGCGCGCTCGCACGCACACCTTCCCAACACATAAACAGAATGTATGCATGCACGTGTGTGCACACATGCAAGGACATACCCCGTCTCTCTCCCCCCTTGTGTAATTTAGCCAAATGTGGAAAGAGCCAAAACAAAAACAGTAAGTGAGAGACACTCATCGCTGCACAAAATAAAAACAGATACTTCTGTGATGCTTTTTAAATCTTGTCTCGGGCTCGGATCTTTCCCACTTCGTTATCTCTATGGTGATGCTGAGAGGAGGCTGATGGGGGAGATTGCTGTACTATCTTCCATCAGGACACAGAACTGAGTCACACATACCACATCTCTCTCTTCCTGTTTCCCTCTTCTGTGTTGTCTCCCACAAACGCTCGCTCCTCTTCTCCGCTATTCCTTCACCGCTCTTCAGCCCATTCTTCCATCCCTCCTGGCGTTCGTGTTTGCTTTTTATTCCCACCTCTCTGTCACTGCTGCTCGGTGAGCTTCACACCGTTGCCTCTCCTCTGTGCAGAGTCCATCTGCTCCTCTCTCTTGTCTCCCCTTTTCCTCTCCTCCTCCCCTCTTTCTCCTCTCTTGGTTGTGTGTTCTTCTAGCTCGCCCTCCTCTCCTCCCGTGGATTCATGCCTTTCACGTGGGAACCTCTTTATCCATCCCTCAGAGCTCTGAGCTCTACGCTGTGCCTACCTAGCTGTCTGAGCGTTTGTGCTGTGAGTGGAAGTGAATGGACAGGAGGGGGAGCAAGAAGACAAGAGTGAGCAAACAGGCAGTTATCCTCTCAGATGCTCCTCTCAGTTCTCCCTGTCTTGTTCCTTTTTCCTCTCTCCCCCTTTCTCGCTGCGTCTCTCCATCATGACCCCCTCTCTGTGTCGCCATGCAAGCCCCTGTATCCTTGTGAGCAAAGGGATGGAGGGGGGGGGGAGGAGGAGGAGTGTGGGATGGAGAGTAGGAGGCAGAGGGAGGTGGAGCTAGTGAGTCGGTCTAATTAAAAAGCAGAGTATGTACAGCTGCAGAGGGCAAAGAGGGAGACAGCGAGAGGAGGAGAGGGGAGGAGAGAGGGGAGCAAAGTGATCCAGGGGGCGGAACCAAGGGACAGGGAGGGAAGAGGCAGTCAGTAGGGGGTGTAAATGAGGGGCACTGGAGGTTTAGGGTGGAGAGCAGCTAGTAGTGTGAGGTGGAGGAAAGGAAAGAGCTGACAGGACACCACGGTCAGATGGAGGGGGATGCAGAAAGGTCATGCATAGAGAGGGAGAGGAAGAAGGGGGGAGAGAAGGAGGGAGAAGGAGATAGGAACAGACAGGTAGAATTATTCTACAGATATCTCCCATATGAACGGGGGCAGAGCCGGGGAACCGTGACCAGCAGGATAATAGAGACACATGGACAATGGCCCTCTGAAGCAGAGGCAGATCCACAGTCATCGAAGGTTAAAGCGCTCCTGGGTTTTCAGGCCTCTTTTAAATTAATATGCGTAAGTGTTCGCAGTTGTGCATGCAAATTAAAACGGGCGAAAATCTGTATTAAATTAATCACGTAGTTTTTGCTCTGAAGTTCTGAGCATGAGGGAATGTGTTGTTTTTGTCCAGGCTTGATGACTAGAACAAATTGATTTTTTCTTTTTTTTTTCATTTTAATTGTCGTACGTCGACCCCATCATCGCTGTCACCTGAGGCCGGGTAGTAGAAACCACTCCATACAGCGGAGACAGAGAGATAAAGTCTACACCTACATGCCTCAAGGGCTGAGACATCTCATCCCATTTTATCAGCTCTGATCACTTATCTTGTCCTATCTCCTCTCTCTCTCTCTATCAGACTTACATTAACATCCCACTGAATCTTGTTTTTACATCTCTCAGATGTTCTACTTTTACACTTTCAAACCCCGTTTCTGGGAATCGTCATTTGAATGGATTTCACATACAATTTCATGGAAAGTGCACAATTACTCCCACAGAATTTACAGTAATAGGAGCCGAACGGACGGGCCATCCGCCGCCATATTGAGACATAATAGGATATAATAAGACATGCCTATGCAATACATGGAGTATATATGAATACAGAGTCAGGCCTTTGAGCTATTTCAAATATACCACACAGTGAATGCACAACTAGGCTACATTATATTTTACAAGTGCCAATATATCTCTCCTTACACACTGTGGTAACGATCCAGCAGCACAAGTGATCAATATAAATCTGCAGAAGATGTCCTGCTATAACAACATACCAGGTAGCGCTTTATATAAAAGGTCCCTGTAAGCGTTAGCTAATAGGTAATAAGGCCCTTAAGAGTCCTTATAAAATGCTTTTTAACATGAATAAGTCTATGTAAGTGTTAATTATCTAAAACATGTTTATTGTTAGATTATAAGACATCTATAAGCACTTGTATTGATCATTAATTAAAAATCTATTAACCCCACCAAGGTGTATTTTTTGCTTTAGATCTGGCAGCTGCAAAAATAATTTACTGCTAATAAGAGCATTATAAAAAAGTTTGTAATGTTAATGAAGCAACACAAAAGTTAAGTATGGGTTAAACAATAATAGAAGTATAATTTGTAATAAATCTTGTTAGTAATAATGAGATTATATATAATAATATCCAATACCTCTTGTTATAATGTTAAAAGGATCTCGACTGATGTAAGATGCCAACATCAGCGCGCTAACACGGTTATGGTGATAATTAACAATCCTAGCAAACAGCAGACACACAGAGACTAGCTGATTAACACATTTAGCAGCTACAGATCCAGAGCCATGTATCACTCTATGGTAAAAGCAAAAATGCCACACCAAAAATATTCGGTCCCATACGTCAGTGCTGGTTAAATGTTGTAGTTAGTCAAGGTGGAGCTAATTTCATATCAATTCACGTGCCTGTTCCAAAAAGCAGTACAAGATCTGGAGATTGTTGCTCAGTAAAACATGGATCCTCATAAATCTACAACATGGACTATTATAAAAATGAATATCTGTTGTGCAAACCTCTACACATAACACAGGAACAGGCGCCACAATCTCCACCTGCAGCCGGATCGAAGCAGAGTGACGTGTTGGTCGACGGGGTGGTCAGGGTCGTGCGCTGCACTGAGATCTTTGCTCGGCAGCTCATTTGACGTCTGTGAGAGTTGAAAGACGAGTGATGTCAGAATCAGTGCATGTTTGAGGCTGTTGGAGACCGTCAGCCTGTTGAAGCAGCAGATGGAGCGGTGGAGGAGTATGAAAGGAGGACAGACTCCAAACAGGAGGCGTCTATCGGCTACAGAGAGGACCTTGAGTTTACAGGCGACAAAGAGTTTCCTCTGGCAGCGTTTATAGGTGGTGTTTAGTTTACCGTCCATTATATTTTGACGACGTTTGAAGCTCTCCACCATCTCAACTGTCCCACTGGTGATTATAGTGGGGATTATATTGTGTGAAGGTCAAGGCATCTTAGGAGAGTTAAAAAAACATCGTTCTTTATAGTTTTAGAGACTTCAAGGCACAGACAGCAGCTGTCCACACATGGCTGGGTGAGATGAAACAGAGATGAGAATGCTAACAGGCCACATTAGACTCATACTGTTGTTTTCTCCTTCAAAGATATTTGGAAAATACCATTTCAAAACCATATCAATTACCATCACAGCATTTTAAGAGCCATATATTCACTGATCATATGATGCACTTATTGCATATTTCAGACACAGTTCAGGGTTTTTCTTAAAATTGAGGTTACTGGCCAAAAAAGGTCGGTACACAGGACATCCAAAAAGATCAGGCAAACAGATCACAAGGCTGGGCAAAAGGCAGAGTATCCAAAACAGGGTCAAAAACACGAAAAGCAGGAGGAATGCTGGAACGCTCGCTACTAAGAGTTAAAGACAAACTGGCAACAGGGGAGCACGCAGACTATGCACAGGGCAGGAGGGGATAATGGACACAGGTGCAACACATCAGGGCAGGGCAGAAAATCACAGTGGCGGGAAACACACGAGGACAGGACGGGGAACTGAAACAAGACTGAAAAGATGTGTTTTGGAGATGTTTACAGGACACAGTGGATAAGATAGCATTGTCATATCACTGCAATATATTTTTATTATACAGCATGCTCACATGTTAAGCTTAGATGGCAGCGAAAGTAAGGATGAGGTCCTAAAACATGATAGAAGCTCACATTTTTGCACTTTTGGTTTTCGGTTAAATGCCTGAAATAAGGTCTGTGGTTAACACAAGCTTGAGCCATTTCCAAGTTTTGACTCTACGACAAAATACATCTATAAATACCCCACTTGTGAATTTTAAAACATTTACGTATCTTAAAAGGTGGTTGCTATCAAGCGGCTAAATGAGACTACAGAAGATGTCGGGCTCGTTAAGCGTCATTAACTCCAAAGTGGAGACTCTTCCCAGTAGTCCATTTTTACAGGCAGACTGCAGTTGCTAACTATTCTAACTACAACATTACAACTTAAAGGGTGGATGGTTTTGTGTAAAAAGGAAGCTTAGCGGTTCTGACGTTGAAGCTATGCGGCCGTGGTGTAGCCTAGCATACCCTTACGTTAGCGTTTTACTCCTGGCAATTGAGTTTACGCTTAAAAAATCATTAAATTGTGTGGTAATCTGTGAAGATTATCTTGCTGAACAAAATGTGTAAGTATCATAAACTTGTGTTTGCTACAGAGCCCATCTTCCCAATTCAAAAATCCCATAGGCTTCTTGTTGAAGGAACCAGGGCGATGCTAACTTCTGGTTAGCCAACAGAAATATGTCATCACTGCCACTCTCTGTAACTAAATAGCTAACTAAAGTATACCTATACCTGGAGCCTGTGTAGCATCATACTGTTAGCATAATGGTTAGCATGTTAGCACACTGGTGTTTGCATTTAGCTAAAATCACTGTTGTGCCTCATGCAGTCTAACAGAGCCGCTAGCATGTAAACTCATGTCTTGTTCTCCTACAAATGGCCAACATGTCATATTAAAGTGTCTGTAGTGCACATCGTAGCTGTTTTTAATCTATTTTCATCTCACTCTTTCCCTGGCTTTGTGTGTCCACATGAATCAGTCCTCATCCTCTCGGGGCGAGCCCGGGAAATGTAATTATTATTCATCAAAATAATCCAAAAGCTCCCTGCATCTAGCCAATCAGACTGTGTTTTCGGAGTGCCCACAGAGCCACCAAAGACCAGCACTAGTTTCACTGGCACTCATTAATCAGCCTCTGTGTGTGACCCGCTGCAGAAAGGTGAATTTTAAGCAGATCCTTTAATGTACACTCGGATCAAGTCATCAATCACAGCCTAATACAAGGCTGTAGTTTAGGGGACGTGTCTAATGGTGAGATCTAACTGTGGCCATTACCTGAAAAGATTTTATTATTTTGCTATCTCAGTTCCAAGCATGATGGATGAGCACGGCTGGCAGCCATTTGCCGGACCGAGTACAGCTGGCATTTCCCTCTTTGATCTGAGCCGGGCCCAGGACATTGTCAAAGATCTTAAGTTCCTTTGATGGATGAGAGAACTTCGCTGCTTTGTTTCTGGGCCGATTAATGACTTTCTGTGTCTGTCCCCTTGTCTAGAAACAAGGCTGGAGGTCAGAAGAGAAATGCTGCTTGGCAACATAATAAATGGGTGAGAAGATAGACTGTGAGAGTGGAGAGGTTTCTGGCTGCTGCTATGTATCAGAAGGCACTAACAATGCATTGCATCATTCTCAGCGCTCGGTCTTCTTGTCCACCTCGGATAAGTCTTGGAAAGTGATTTGCAGAAAAGTTTAGAGGATCTAACGCAGTCGTAGTTCAATCACTGCGGAGCTGAGCAACATGAAAGTTTTCATTTCGATGCTGCCGGTACATAAAATTGCCTCAAGACATGTGCTTTTTTTGGTGGCTCTCTCCACCAGGTGGTGATGTTGTTCTTAAAGTATCAGGCAAGGGTTCACTTTCCAAATGATTCAGGGAAGAAAAAAAGTGTTTCCTGCAAATATCTCATTTGACCTCCTGTTGTTTTTGTGTTCACTGAATCACTAAAGCAAAAAAAGGGTATAAACATTACAATGATGAGCACTGCTGTTGCATGAGAGGCGCATCCTCCTGCGTTATGTCTCTGTTTGCTCTCGGCTACATGAATGAAATCCAGCACTGAGTCTGTGCACTGCTGATGTCACCGATGCCAAGCGTCTTAAAGGAATGTCACAGAAATAGATGAATCATTGGCCGCAGGGCTCATTCGATACAAACAGAGAGATCTGAAACACACTTCTTGATCTAATTCATTAAAGAAATGTTTAAATATAGCGCCGGGTTCTCACATGTTCTCCAGGTATGTGATGCTGATAAAGTGATGATGCAGCAACCATGAACATCCTGATCTGCTTTGGTCCATTTCATTTGATGTTTTTAAGGCACACATCAAAGGCTCTCCAGCCTTTTGCAGCCTGCCAGAGATTAAAAAGGGAGAGCGTTTTTTAATATTTTCTAGATTTTGGCAATAAGCTTAAACTAATTTTATTATAGTAAGCATTACTGTTTTTAATATAACAGATGAACTCGGAATAATTTGGCTTCCGAACAGACACACATCTGAACAGCGGCGAGAAAGATCTTTAATGAGGACAATTTGCATAGACCACAGAGGTGAAGAGGTTTATTTTTTTCAAAACAGGTTGTGGTTTAATCTTTTCACGCATCGACGAGGAAAGATGATTTGAATGTGAAAATGTGAAAAGTAACGTAAAAGTCAAAGATCTCTGTCACCTTCTATTTTTCGGTCTGACAGCCACCGAAAAGTGAAGGACTGAGGTGGAAGGCTCCACATAGACTTCAGATTTCTCAATGGAGTCTCTTATTATTAGACATTATCTCTCTGGAAGTCTCTATAACTCAAATCAACGGTGCAAAGGGAATTACAACTGACACCTTGTCCGAGGCACTGGGAAAAGTAAAATCAAGTTATATAACTCAGATGTGAAATGTTACATTACAAAGATATGGACTACATTGATCTCCTGTGGCAGATTTTTGACATTGACACATATATTTGTGTACATATCCGTTTATATCTATGAGTATTGGTGAGTATACGTTTTTTTTATTCCATATTTTAGTCTTTTCACATTTCGTGGTTGTCTTACCCATGTGTGATTGAAGGAGGGAGGAGAAACTCTAAAGACTGGAGGGGCAAAATGTCAGGTAGTTGATGAATTTCATGATATATGTGGATAAACAAGAGTACTGATGTGTGCAGAGGCTGATGATTTGCTGTCACGCTCAACATAACCTCAAGTACTGAAAAATAGAAGTGTTATCACAATAAAAAAGACACCTAATCTACTGAATTCCTGCTCATGGACACCTTTTTTTTCGTGACAGCACAACTTCAAATAATACAAATCCTGTAGAATAACTGAAATCACGATCTATCTCTAACCTTCAATGGGCTCTGTGGGACTTCTGTGTTGTGGTGGAAGCCGGTCGTTAGTTTATGTTAGTGGACTCCATTTCTAAATTAACGTTAGCTACTGTTGCTCTCTGTCAGCAGAGCAGAGACAGGCACTTAGACGAGGCACTCGAGAGCATGCATACAGACACATCCTTTGGACTGTCGCAGAAAATCCGATCCCAGTCCTTCACAAAGAAATCCACAGTCCAGCAGCAGAGAGACGGGGGAAGGTCTCATTTTTCACGTTACAATCCGCTCACATATGACCAATAAAAAGTGATTAATATATGTAAACTAATACCGTTACATTGAGCCCCTTTAACCAAGGCCGATCCTTTAGATTCAATTTTGTGACTGTTTCATAAACAAAAAAGATCTTTCTCTAACCCTTTTATTCATTCAGACCTTTATTTAAGCCTCGCAATGATGTCGAGATACACCAAAATATGCAGTTAAAACATTTCAAAAGAACAATACTCAGCGAAAACAACTGCACACTGAGTTGAAGTGTTTTGTGATTATCATCTTGAATTGTCCAGGGACAGAGAGGCAGACTTTCCAAGTTCAGAATAAACCCACAGGACTCGAAGCATAAGACAGTTAGAGTGAGTCTGAGAGGGTCCCGTGGTCCAGGACGGCATAGCTGTTATGTCGGGTGGTGATTGTCCAATAAGGGATTTGTGGATGAAATCATACAGGTGTTTATCATCTCTGAGCTAGACAGGACCAACCAAGAGTGATAAACTGAGTCTAACCTCACCCAAAGTGCTCACGTTGCCTGAAACTAACCACAGACTGGACACAAACCAGGAATCCTAGTGTCCCATTCCTGCACTTTGATTTGTTCCTATTTCACCAACGGCCATAACACTGTTTTCTACATGAGTATTAGTTATAAAAACAGGTGGGTCTAATGGTCGCCCTTCAGAGGAAAGTCTTTGTTTGTTATGTGTTTTTGATGACACCGAGGATGAAGGTTCATTTTACGTTAAAATGTTTTTGAAAATAAATCGACATGCCAGCCTCTTTTTGTCATTACTGTAACAAAATGCTTTAGTTCAGGTGTAGTTTTCAACCAGCAGCAGCAGCAGCAGCAGTTAAGAGTAATGGATGACCTGCAAAATGTCGCTGAAAGAGAAGCGAAGCGGCTGAAAACGACACAGGCCTGCCTCCGTGTCTGTGCCCAGGGGCTCATTGGATCATAATCCATCCATGAACCTGACAAATAAATGATGTGTACTGCTCGACAGTGGAGTTATGCAGGGGCTGGACTGGAATAATAATTCAGCCCGGGGATCTAACATTAGCTCAGGAAAATCTAAACAATCACAGAACAAAAACAGACCACATTTACTGCATGTGTTTGTTGAAATATTTTTTTAATTTTGTTGTTTATTCCAGTGACATATCTTTAAGTTGTTTTTTTTTTACTACACACGCAAGAAATGCTTCGAAAAAGCCGTGTCTTCAGTTTCAAGATGCACTTCAATGATGAAGGCTAAAGGCATAATTACTGTATTTATTTATATAATGTCTGTGCTCTTTTGGTTTGACTTCACTGTTTTGTTGATCATCATGAAGCTCTGGTAGCTCCAGGTAAGTGGATGTGCTTTCACCTCAAGAAAAGGGTACACATGTCTTTACTTTTAATATCATCTTCACGCATATTCATCTCCACGTCCATCTTTTATATAAAAGTGTTCATGCTGTTCCATTAAATTTTATATTGACATTCATGGTCCTCAGAGGACGTTTTCCATTGGTTTTAGCGACAACCTGACAAAACTACCTATAAACCTATAAACTAACTATAACAAAATTAAAACTGCTTCTTTTCTGGGAAATATACTGTGAGTATATGAAGAAAATGGGACATGGGGTTGCTATTGAGGCGACTGGCCATCACCTGTCAGTGCTGACTCTGGGCAGAGCAGGAAGTGACGCACACCAAACCGAAACTCAGTTCGAGGGGTCAACCACACACACGTCTGTGCTATCGGTTGTCGCTGCAACTTCGCTCTGCAAAGTTCACTTATGTTGAACTCACGTCCAGATTGCATACAAAGACAGTGCAAGGACGCAAATATTTTGCGTGAATTCAAGCTCGGCGAATGACACAAATACTTCCAGTGAAGAAGACAGATGGTTTGAAAGCGGAGTAAAATAATCCATCTATGTCTTTGAACAGAGGAGGTGGCCTACGACGTTACCTATCACCCACCTCCAGTGCTGTACTGAGTTCACTCCCCAGACAGCTTAAAAACCATTCACACCTGAGCTCACCTAGCCCTAACATCCCACATGAAGGCCGGTTGGGTCAACGACCCACAAGTGGCATTAATGACTCTGTAAGGTCACTCCCACGCAGAGTTTAAAGGTCCCATATTATGAAAAACACGTTTTCTCTGGTCTCTACATATATAAACTGGTCCTCCCTGAGCCTCCCAACTCCCAGAATGAGGAAAGCAAATGAGTCCTGCATCTCTCTGCAGCCCACCCGCTGGTAAAACGAGGCTCCTACAGGCAGATCCAGCTCCTGTTGTGACGTAACGACAGGAGTGACGTCATAGGCCGAAAACACGCCCCCCCTCTCCCCGGAGATACCCGAGAGGAGCCGAGCCACAGGTAAGTGTCGCCACGTGTTGATAGTATTTACAGTTGCCTACGAGTATGGTGACGTCAGCTTGACATTGGCTAACTAGTTAGCTCCGCTTCGGTCGCTATGCAACGGTGTCTGAAGCGAGTTTAATGTTAATAATATTACGAGGGAGCTTGGTTGTCACAGTAAAAAGTCTGGAAACATGTGCAGACTGGAGACAGAGACTATGCGAACAGTGTCCAAGAGTTTGGAGACTGTGTTGGAGACAAACGCAGCTTTCGCTAGCTGTTTTTAGATGTTACCTGTCGCAGGTGAGTGGGGGATGGGAGCCGGGTGGTTGTGTTGGGGAGTCCTGCTGCAGCCGCAGAGTCTGTATTTTTCTGAGCCTCTCCTTCTGGTTCCGATTCTGGGTCAAACTGGTGCGGTTGAACGACAGCATCTCTGCGAGCCACAGTGATACATCCACCGTAAACATTAGCGCATGCTACCGCTAGCCAAGCGGCATCCTCTCCCTGAGAGGCGCGTGTAGCAGGACGGAGCTCATTAGCATTAAAGGCGCAGGCGCAGAAACAGCCTGCTCTCACCTGAGCTCACCTGAGCGACTTTCAGACAGCTGATACTCAGGACCACGGATGGGTTTGGGGCAGTACATTTCAAATACAGTGTTACAGAATAAACAATCATCAAGTTCAGAAACACTGAAACATCCCAACATCCATAACTATATTTGTTTGATTAACTATTTTTATCAGCAGATATAAAGGATAAAGACCAGCCTGACGGAAATCTGTAAAGCTGGAAACCCAAACCAGAAACCCAACCCATGACTTACCGCTTACAGAAGGCAGAGTTACCCAATCTTACCATAAAAGTGACCTGACTTCATCCCTCCAGTTTTGTAACAGCTCCAATAGATGATGTAACATCATCATCAGTGAGCTGAGAGAAGACTGAGTGTGTGGTATGTAGGATTTAAAGCGCTTGTTTGTGTATCAAACGTGTATTATAAAACTGTTTCACAGTTTCTTACATAAGCACTTTGCAGCTTACAGATAATCTTATATCTTAGATCACTTTTTGTAAATCAATATTTATTTTTTTAATGAATCTTTATGGCAGCTGGCGGTTGAGGGGCAGACTTGAGGGCACTCACCTGCTGCTGCCTCATGCACCCTGTTGTTGTTGTCATGAGCCTGTTTTGTTTACCTCTTCGCTGCTGACACGTGGGGAAAGGGAGGGGGAGGAGGGAGAGGAGGGCAGGGGGGAGGAGGAGGAGGAGGAGGATTAGCGCAGCGTCGGTGCCCTGTGTCCTTTTTAGACTACAACAAACACAAGAGTGATTGAGAGAAACGCGCACAGGAGAGGAGCCCGTCTGCACCTGCTTGTCCTCCTCGCTCAGTATCAGCATCTCTCTCTCTCTGCCTCCATCCAGCACCCCCCGGCGTTCAGGCATGTCTCTGTCCGGCTCGCAGACACCCGAGGACGGACTCTACGGTGAGTGTTGGTGGTGGTGGTGGTGGTGGTGCACGGACCAGGCCGTTGTCCTCCTCCTTGTTGTAGCCTCATATTTGTTTTGTTTACCTCCACAGCCATGACGTAGGTGTTTTGTTTGTTTTGTTTTTTTGCTCACATGCAGCTGCTAAACAGCTAACCAGCATCAGTGTGAAAGCTGCCATGTGTGTGCACATTATTGCATTTTATTTTGAAAATAGAAATATAAACAATGTGAGCAATGACCCCCATCCCCTCCCCTCCCCTCCCCTCCATGCATCAGCTCAGTGTGTTAACAGGACTGATGTGCAGATATCAAACAGCAGCTGCAGACATGGTGCCAGCAGCAGCAGCCACACAGGAAAGAAAGGCACTGTCAGTTTTAATAGATGTCATTGTTGTTGCCACTGACAGTGTCATTGTGTAAACGGATTCCCTGACTCACCTGTTTGTATCTCTGTAAGCCAATTAAGATGTGGAGATTTCCTGACGCTTATAGCCCCACTGTGCTGTGTGCACATTGCTTGGCACAAGGGATGCTGGGTAAAAACATGTGGTGCAATGTTATGGAGAGCAGGGCACCGAGGGGCCGTATGAAAATGATGTAAGGGGGTTGAGGATTATACTTCAAAAAGGGAGCCGATCGTGGATTTCTTCCTGGATGTGGGAATGTGAACATCAGGAGTGGAGCGCGTGGTGTTTACAGAAGAAGTCCAGCTTCTCTCTGTTTTTTCAACTGAGATCTACTGAATGGATGGTTGTTAGTCAAGTTTACATCCATATTTTAATATAATTTCCATAAAAAACTAAAGTGAATTAATCCAAGTGTCCACCAACTAATGTTAGACGATGTACAAGAGTAAGTACAGCCCGACCAATATATCGGTTGGGCAATGTTATCGGCTGATATTGACCTATAACAAATACATCGGTATCGGCATTTATGTTGCTGATGTGTGCCCGTATGAAAACTCTCTTTTTATAATAATAAAAGAAACAGATGCTCAGGATAATTTCCAAATATTAAATTCCCAGTATGTTCTCTCTTTCAATACACTGGTGATTTTAGACAATAAAGTGTATTGTTAAACTGAATAAACTAAATAATTGTTTGATAACCACATCTGATGGATCATTGCATAAAATGTGTGATATCGACATTGGAATTTTTTACCTTTCAATGTCGGTATTGAAAATCACAATCACTTTTTTCACAAAATAAAGTATTAGCAGGGCTCTAGTAACAAGGAGTTTGGTGATTTGAGATAAACAGTTGGTGGTGCCTTGTCTCCAGTTGGGTGCCATTAGATCACTGGAGAAGAAGATGACAAAATAAAATTAACAGAGCACCATCAAAGCTCAGACGACGGAAAATCATTGTGAAAATGAGGCCTGTTTGTTTCTGTTTATTGACATTAAAGGCACGCTATGTTGTTTTGGAAGATATTTTAATCAGAAGAGAAAGATCTTCATCGAATGATTTTTTTTTTATCCCTCAACAAACTAAATAAACAAACTCTTGGTTTTCATAACTGGATAAACTAAATGAACAAACTGACCTTAAAGAACAACACGTCTTAGTACTGTTTTACTTAGTTTATATTTGGCGGACCCTGCCACCTTTCTAGCTTCAAACAGTGTTATGGGGACCTTATTTTCCTCTGAGAACAGCTTGTTTATTCAGTTATGGCAAAATAAATATTTCTGAGTTTGTATTATTACCTCCTTAAGATTGTAAATATTAAAATTTCTTATCCAAACCTTCATAGTGCCCCTTTAAAGTCTCCTGATCGTCTCTTCAGTGGAAGCTTGAGTGACGTTTCAGAATCAAAAATACTTAGTATGTATGTTACAGTTGCTCTTCTAGAATAGAAATACCACAATATAGGGAGATGATAATAAAATATAAATGGAGAATACAGAAATAAGAGTACAGTAAATAAAAATAAAATACACAAATAAATAGTATAAAATAACTGTAAGTCACCCCATCCTAAATCCAAATATAAGCCTGTTTTGCTCTATTGTTTACAAATTCAAATGTAAAAATGTGCCTTTAAAGTAGATTTAAAACTCATGTTAGGTCTTGCAAACTGCTCTTCCTAGTATCAAGACCCCGTCTCTGTTCATAGGCCCATAAAAAGTCACATAGCGTACCTTTTAAACTATAATGTTACAATGATATACATGTATTGACATTCTGAAATCGAATTGCTACCAGAAATAGAGATGTAAAACATGTGCCTTGTCCTAAACCATAACTACAGTGTAGATAATATGGATTATTGCATTATGTAATAATTGGCAGTGGGAAACAGTATAAATAAATGCTACATAGTAAATGCTACAAACAACAGCAGAATATTGCACCAGAAAAAGAATAAATGAACAAACAGGTGAATAGAAATATTCCACCGTTAACAGTATAAACACTGTTAGCAATGCTACGTAAGTTGACATGCTTTATGAACGACATTATTTACTTGTAAAGTTAAAAAAAGAGCATAACATAGGTGGATGGAAACACACTTAAAGTTATTTTGTTGTCACTTTCATACGGGAAAATGCTCCTTTGCGGTTCGTGTCATACACAAGAGGCATTTCTCGGATCATTTCGGTGTAACCACTCAGCCTCTTTGTCTGTAAATCATGCGAGAAAAAGACGAATAAAATATAAATCTGAGTCAAGAAAAAACACGTTTTCCTAGAACAATCTGACTGCCCTCCCTTCAGCGAGAAGAAGCTGACGTTCATAGCCCGAGAAATCAGAAATGATTCCGCTGCGCCGCAGTTCATTGAGTCTTTGAGCGTCGAGCGCTCGTCCACATTACATAAAGCTGATTTGGCAGTGGCACAGATGAATGTGTACAGGATTGCACCATAGAAACTGATTTAGTGCCGCAGAATGGCGACAGATAGATAAGTCAGGCAACAAGGCGCTTGTTATGTCATAACTCCCCTCTGTTGAAAAATAACTAGGGCAATGGCACAGTTTCCCTCACCCCCCCTCCCTCACCCCTGCCTCCCTCCAGCTCTGTTCCCACTCATGTCTCTACCCTCTCTTGCTGCTGTTGCAGTGTCATAAACCCAAAAAAAGTGAAGATTAGAGAGATGACAAGTGATACTTTGGTAGGCAGATGAGGTGTTGACATTTTGTAAATGCTGCCTGTGTCACAGAGGGATACAGGCAGCATGACAAGAGAGAAACAAGGGGAGGATGGGAGAGAGGGTGAATGGCTAATCTCTAACAGAAATAAGATCTTACGTAAGCAACCATGCTGTCAGCCTGAGTTAGCCCTGCCCTACTGTTTGGCTCTGGGTATGTGTACACGCCATACACACCAGTGTGCATGTGTGTGCATGAGTCAATCGCTTCCTGCTCATGTACTCGGTGAACCTGCGTCCAGTCATTCATGTGCTGTGTGCGTGTCCGGCACTCATTGATAAAAGAGGGAATCAGACTCTTGAGTTCATTGCGTGTGTGTTTTAGCACATGAGTGTTTGTACATGTGTGTGTAAGAGCAGCGTCCAGCCGGATGTCCGTCCTGCATTCGGCGTCTCTCAGGTCATCGGATGTCACGTCAGGACATCTGTGGTGCCGCTTATAAGTCACCATATGTCAGCGCACACACCTGTCCACTCACTGTCCACTTCACAGCAATGCTGTTACGTTTTAATATGGTTCAAATAAGTCCACTTGCCTCAGAATAGGATTAATCGGTTACTTGGGGACAACGCAAGCTGCAGGGGTCAGTGATTTTAAAAATACTGCTTAAAAATATGACAAACAAAAGAACCAAAGATTTTGACAATACAAAGGAATAATCAGGGAAAAAACAAACATTTCTGCATTAAATTATATTTTTGGGGTAGTGTATTTACATTATCCCACAAGTTTCCAACACTGTTCGAACCCAGAGGAAACCATTTCCTTTGGTCACCTGTTGCTATAATTTATGGGGAAACACCAGATGGATATGTCAGTGAGTGACATGAGAAGGATTTTCATCAGCAATCATGTTTTTTTTACATCATGAAGTCGCCAAACTACATCTTTTGTCGTCAGAATTTTGACTGAGTGAGCCCCGAGCAGCAGAAATTCCATATTATGCATTTCATGTATTTCATATTATCCAGAAAGTGAAATAAAAATTAGGAATGTGTGTGTGGGTGTTCAAATGGAGAATAGTTAGAAAATATCTGTGCATCATTCAGAGAAAATCTAATGCCGTTGACAATATTTTTAATATAAATATATAAAAAAGATATTATTCACATTTATCAAACAAAACTTTCATTGCAGAAACTTCAATAACTGATTTTGTAATCTGCTCAGAATCATCAACGTCATTTTGCTAGGGACGGACGAAATATCAGCAGATTATCGGATCTGAACGCAATCGAAGTCTGTGGGGGTTTTTTTTTATCAGAGAAATCATTTTTAAACGCACTACTGTGACTCTTGAGCAAAATAATAATAAATTAATAATAGTCTGAATATGTAAAGTAACTAGTAACTAAAGTTATCAAATAAGCGTAGCGAGTAAAAAGTACAATATTTGCCTCCACAATGTAGTGGAGTGGAAGTAGCGGCAAATGCAAATGCTTACATGTAGGCCTACCTCAAAATTGTACTTAAAGCAACATTATGTAGAAATTGGCATTTTGTGTGATTTGGCGCCCCCCACAGATTCTGAGTGCAACACCACTGTCGTAAATACAAATCCCAGGTCTGTAACAGTTTGTCAGATGTAATGTAGGTGCTAACTACAAACAAAACTCATTACATCATAACAATGTTATGTGTTGAAAACTTGCACGTTGAAGTCAACATGTATGTAACGCTGTGATCCGACCCTCTCACTGAAGTTACATAGTGCAGAAACGTGATAGGGGGGTGGAGTGGCACTATTTTCTCATATCTGCTCAATATACTTCAGCTGATAGTTGATTTGTATGTGATTAATGCCATAATTTGATTCCAGTGACAGATCCACTCTATGCAAACACTCAATTTTAAGGCCATAGATTTGTTTACTCTCCTCATCACGACTCCTCTCTGGCTCATTGCAGTCTAACATATGTGCATGAAGCCCTACTGTTCTCTGCCTCCTCTGACTGTCTGAGCATCATTACAAACTCTGCTGCTCGTCTTGTTTCCTCATCAGGCTCCTGGGTCGAGCTGGAGGAGCTGATCGCAGCCGTGAGCCGCAGGGAGAGTCTGACGGGGCCGGAGGACAGCATCTCCTCCGCCCTGCAGGGGGAGCTGGAGAGGATCCTTCTGGAGGCACAGCTTGAGTGTGAGAGGAGTAGAGACAGGTAACAGTGCAGACTGTTCGTGTGGATTCAGTTTGTTGTTTTGTTCGGGGGTTTGGGGGGTTGGAGCTGCACAGCGAGGTGTAAAAATAATTTGCACAGTAATGAGTTTCGTTCTCTGCTCTGTGGAACTCTGCTTGTTTTTCCACAATATGTGTTTACTTTATCTGTGTTTGTTTGTTCTAACCCAAATGTAGAATTATTAAATTGCGGTGTTCATTGCTTCGTACTAAACCCACATTGTTAAATGTCTGTTTCCGGTCCACAGTCCTCCACAGGTGGGGACTCCACAGTCCACTGGTTCCCAAAGACCTTCCAGCGATCAGGACAGTGACTGTGTCACCATACAGGTATCCATTTATCCATCCATAAACGCTTTAGCCGATCGTTTCTCCCTGGTTGCATAAATAAATTCTTTCTTTGCATGTTCACCAATGTTGGGAGGGACAAAAACAAAACACAACTAGTCCGTGGAGGTTTTTTTTGTGTTTTAAAGATTGTTAAACGCCTCAATCTTGGAAAAGGCTCGAAACAACTAAATGTTCAAACAATTGTTTAACGAAGCCAGAATCCACCGAACCGGAAACGCAAATATTGCTCCCAGAATACAAAGTGGGTTCTTTGTAAATTTTATTGGCAGACGGAGAAAATTAATGCATTGAATTTTTTCGATAAAGTTTGAACGAAAACTTCTCATCCTTCTTCTTCTGTTATGTTTCCGGCAGATTAGCCGCCTCGCAGCCGGCAGAACCACTTTGCACATGTCAAAAAAGTTCAGTTCTGATTAAACGCTTTGAGGCGTGTAAATGCAGATCTTATCTGATCACTTCGTTTAGTGTCCATGTAAAGCGTTAAATTGGAATCTCTAATCAGAAAGATTTCACTCAGATTGAAGAAATGTTGTCATGTAACCACGGCGACTGACATGTTAATATTAATCAAATGACTTCATCTTCCCTTAAGTTAATATGTCACACACACAAAAAAAGAAAAATACACAGACATGTATTTTTGTTGTGAAAGGACCATACTGGTGGTTTAATAACCCTTTTAACTCCAAATCACACTGTATAATTTAATTACATATTATTTCACATTATTGGCGACCATTTACCGAAACACAGGGAACATTTTTTAGACACTTTTCCTACTTTCCAGCCATCATCTCCAGTTTAAAAGCAGGCTGCAGAGATATTTACTTACTTGCTCACTCGATAGTTAATCCATCTCTTTTAAAAACCCACTGACATCCAAGAAAGTCAAACCAGTTTTCTGCTGTTTTGCGCTGCATGTGAGCGCTTGCTTCTTGCTCAATGATGTGTTGTTTGATATTTCCTCGTTTGAACTTATGTTCAAAGCGAATATCAACACCAGCAATATACATGTGCTGAGTTTGCATTGTATCACTCTGACCTGATTTTCTCTTGTGTGTTGACTTTTCCTTCCTCCTCCTTGTCTGTTGCCTGTTTTACCTCATCTGACCCGATACGTTGCAGGAGGAGGCTGACCGACGAGGAGACACTGACTGGGTCTGGGATTGGTCCAGTAGACCTGAAAATATGCCACCAAAGTGAGGCCAGCTCATTTAAAGTCATTCATTGTACTTTATTTTATATTTATTTATGTTTGCAGTAGTATTTTATTACACCCATAAGTCATTAGAGTACTCATAAGTACTTGCAAAGATGTACAGGTATGTGACAGTTTGAAGAAGTAGCATTTCTTGTGCATTAAAGGGCAACTCCACCTATTTCACACATTAAAGTGTGTTTACAGGTCTTTAGGAGTACTACACCATATGTATATATGCCTCCAGTGATGTCACTCAGTGGCTAAGTTGCATTGTGGACAATGTAGGCTCCAGGTTTTAAAAAAGAAAAAGATCGTTTAAAACCGTCAATAATGAGTCCAACTGTGTTATTAAGGTGCAATGCTCGACCAGTGGACTGCTTTTCAAACCATGGCACCTACATTACCCACAATGCAACATAGCCACTGAGTGACATCACTGGAGACAATTTATCAGATTACATGCAGCTTCCTCTGGAGCCACAAAAGGCTATTTACTACTTCTTCTTTTTTTTTTTTTTACATATGCAGTAGTCCTCCCCAAGACCTGTAAACACACTTTAATGTGTGAAATTGGTGGCGTTGCCCTTAAAGCATGGAGCTGGAGACAGGAAGTGATTCGTTTGGCTTCGCCTAAGAGTGAAAGCAGTGGAAAACAGCGAGTCTCTCACTCTCAAGTTCAAAACTCACCCTACGAGCACCGCTAAATCTCACCAATTAACATGTTGTTTGTTTAATCCACATACAAACCGGTATATAAAAACAACAATTTGTGGTTTTATGGTTAGTTAAATGCTGTAACAGTTTGTTGGCACAGTGAGTCTCATCATTACTGTGTGAGTTGTCAGAGGAGACACTGTGAAGAAAAAGTTACCCTACATAAATCCCTCCAAACAAAATGTGTTCATGTTTAATTAAAGAAACATTCAGCGCTTTAGTTTTTTGGCACCGGCTGAAAAAAGGTTTGTTTTGCTCCCAAAAAAAAATTGTGATTTAGTTGTTGTCTGTTGTGTCTCCTCAGTTTGACTTTGACAGCAGTTCTGTGTTTTAAGTTTTGTTTACACCTTTGAGTCTTGAAAAAACACATGAATCACCCTGTTTTTTCATTTACACTGCCACACTTGACATTTAATCTTCTGCAATACAATAAGTCTGTTTGACAGGCAGTAGCTCTTAATGGTCTCAGACTCTCTGAGCTCTGCTACCTTCCTTGCATTCTGAGTTTTCTCTCTTGTGTTCTCATTAACTTTGTTTTTTTTGTTTTTTTTTTATCTTTTACTTTCTATCTTCCCTCTTCCCTGCATCTCTCATCTCGGGCTCCTCGTCCTCTCTCTTCCTCTCTGCAGAGAGTTTGTGTTTCAGCACCCGAAGCAGCAGAGCTCCCTCAGCGTTAGGAAGACAGAGGTGATGAAGAGGGGAATCTTCTCCTCCGATGTCCTCCTCATCCTTGGTCCCTCACTGCTGGCTTCACACCTGCTCACACTTGGAGTCGGGTGAGACGCACACACACACATAGACTAATTTTTTTCCCCCCATTGTATGTGACTTAACTGTGACAGTAGCAAGCCCCACTCGCTTAATTACTGTTGCTACGCCTGTCGAGATAGTCATTCTCACATGGTATGTAAAGACAGGAGACTGACCTCTGAGTCATTTTTGAAACAACTGGTTCTTGATTTCAGAGAGAGGTAAACAAAAGAAGTTTCTCATTTCTAGCTGGCAACTATTCATTTTCCTGGATTAAATATCAAGTGATGCTGGCAGAAGTTCATCAACTATAGCTAGACAGCTAATTAATGGGAGATCCGTGAGTCGATTTAAAACACTGTCTGTGGTTGACTTTTTAATTTTTCCAGCTGACGTGTTTCCAATTACATCCCTGTAAAAGGGTCTTAAATTTGTGTTAGGCTAAGTGGCTAAGTGCTATCCTGCTAAAAAAAAACTGTAGCAAAAGAGGAATTAAACAGCATGCAGCTAGTTAGTCCTAGTAAAAGAAAAAACTTAGATCAAATAAAAAAATAAAAACGTTAGCTTGAGTAATAAAATGAATGGGGCAGTTTCTGGAATGCAGACTTCCCTAAAACCAATAAAGAGCGGGACAGAGATGCTAACGTTAGCTTAAACACTCTGATAGCATCGCGGCTAGTACCGAATAAGGTATTACTTAAAAGGAAATGTGCTATTAGTGAACAAGGTTGTTTTAATGTTAGCTGTAACTCCAGATTCTCATGTAGTTTTTCTTAGTCAAGGGATTTAAAAAATCAGAGGCGATCCAGCCACTCTAAATATAAGAAAATGTATCAAAAGAGGAAGGAAATATTTTAAAGCCTTTATTATAGGTGCTAAATCATCACAAGGCAAGTCATTCAAAAAGTTTGTTTGGACCAGTAGGTCTTCAGCAGGGCTCCAACAAACAACATGATGTGGCTTCACCAGTACAGTAGAAATAGCCAGTAGGAGGCAATCACATGACCCAGATAATAACATGGTGAAACTACTTAAAAATAATGAAACAAAGAAATGACAAGAGATGAGATGACATAAAAGTTTACATGCCCACAAAATACAGAAAAAAAGACACATTAAATATAATATAAACCTCTAAAACACACACAAAAAAGGGGTATTTTGGTTACGGAAGCGGTCTCGTTTCTATTTGTAGTCCGTAGCAACAATCGTGTCTAAGCGGGCTTAGGTCATCGTGGAGAAGAGACAAAAGAGACGGAGCTCATTGGTCACACATTGTTTTATTTACACTCATGAGTAAGATACCTGTTTATAGAGATCAGCCCGAAGGTCGTCTCCAACTCCATTCTCGTATCTCAGGTTGCTAACCAAGTCAAGTTTATTTATATAGCACATTACGTACGACAGACGTGACTCAATGTGTTTAAAACAGACTGTTAACACAGAAGCAGAATTCTTGGCCCAGATATTTGTTATCTGGCATCTGCTGACCACACCGGAAGCCCCGAAACACTGGCCATTGCCTCTGGTGGCTCTATCGGCGTAAGACAACAGCTGATGGGTTCTGCAATTGGCAAGTCAAAAGTTCTCGTTATTCAGACGTGAACGGCATCCTGATTTTTCTGTGGTTGCGACTTCAGAACCGCTCTGTTAGACCAGATAAACACACTGTTTAATGCATTCCTACAACTTTTGCTCTTGGGTTTGAGTCTAAAAAAAGACACCACCCTACAAATTCTTCATATACAGACGTTAATTTCACTGCAACCTCGTTCACACAGCTTAAACATGTCGAGAAATCCAAAGTGTTTTGAGCTGGGTGGACATTAATCGATTGCGTCTTTCTCTTTTCAGGATCTACATCGGAAAGCGACTGGCCGCTTCGACAACTAGCACGCTGTGACGTCGGCTGTAGCCCAGTGACCTCATCCGCTCACAGTCTGGCCAATAAGGTCACAGTCCGCCCTCTCTACTGCACTTACTTGCCTCCTTCCTTCTTCGTCAAGGGTCATCCTTAGGACCCTGCCTGTCTGTCCCTCTGTCTCTCTGTTCATCTGTATGTCTGTCTAACTCTGTCAACCTCTCTGTCAGTCTGTGCATGTCGTAGGGCCCGGGGAGCGGATGGATGCCGACCAATGAGTCAGACTGAGGTCATTTTTACTCTCCCGGAGAGTAACACTGATCTCAACCAGCTAAAGCATAATCAGAGAGGAGATTGCCCAGATACAAGAGAAAAGGAGAGAGAGAGAGAGTTTCACCCAGCAAGAACAATAAATCCTTTTGATAGGAAGAGATGAAAACGGTTCGGTGGGAACAGTGTGTTCAGACGAAATGAGAAAGATAATATGTGGTAGCCTTTCGCCCCAACCTTTGAAAAAGCAAAATGTCTGTCATTTGTCAAAAGTAATGACCCTCTGTGAGACTGAGCTGCTAAAAGTGGTTCATGTGGGTTTTATGCCCTGATGGTGTATCTAATGTAGAGAGTTTTAGTTGGCTGAGTGAATGTAGAAGTGGCTCTGGTTGTGCTTTTTGTCCCATAAACCAATTAAATATTTGACCTCTGACAAAGACAATCATGATCCCATTAAACTTCACTCCTCAAAACCTTAATGTGCCTCTTGGGTCTTTTTTTCTTTCTCCTCTTCCTGTCCCATCCTGGCAGTGGTTTTTGTACACATGTTCATCTTGGTGAATAAACGCAGGGAAAGCACAAAGATTTGCTGAGGTAAGCTCGGGGCAGTAACTTATACTGTATGTGTACAACGTTATTAGTTTTTAGGTCCTCTGGAGAGTATTTGTAGAAAACTCAAAGGAAAGACAACCTACTGTGTTGTTAACAACGTGCAAATGAACCACAAGCATCTGTTTAACATTTATTCTCTTTTCCATACGAGGTAGATCACTGCAAATCACTGTTGATTTGTCCCGATAAGCTCTTTGGTGTGCGTTTCACTGGTGTTTTTTTATACCCCACCAGTGCTGACTCTTCCTGTCGTCTAACCTCACTCTTACGGAAACGTTATGACATCACACCAGCGTGTCTCTTTCCATCTGCCTTTGTCATTCCTTACCTCACATAAGTCTGTCTTTTTTCTCTTTTTTTTAAACAAGCTGCTCCTTTGACCAGTCAAGGATTTCACATTTTATTGCCTTCCCATAAAGCAGAAGCCCGTTTCCTCTTAACATCTCATGAAAACACTTGGCCTGGATTCTGAATGGTGGGCCCGAGAAGCACGCTGAGGTCCTTTTCTGTGCCGCCTCGAACGTAAACGTGCCCATTTGTTGTCCGGCCTGACCGAGCCCAATGAGTTTATCAGCCATTAGCGGAGTGTTTGATGTGAGGGGTCCTGCTGAGCTCATTAAGCTACTTCTAGACACACCGAGCTGACGATGCAACAACAAGCCCGTCTTGGCAAAGCACAAAAGCACCTGGTTTCCATTCACAGGCATCCTCACGTAACACACCCACATGCACACGTGCGAACGATGCCTAGTTACTAGTACATGTTTGGGCATCACTTGAACACAACAAGGAACAAACGGAAGTACTTTGATGAGAGAGTGGTTGTAAAATGTCCATTCATCATCCTGGACTGCTTTTGGGCGACTTTTTGGTGATATTGTACTCATCAGATGACGATTATCAACACTTTAGGTGGGCTCATTTTGGGTTTTAATGACTTAATGAAGTATTTTTAGATCGCTTTTAAAGGTTAAGTCAACCCGAAAGTGAAAATGTAGTAATTATCTACTCACCTCCATCCTGATGGAAAGTCAGGTAAAGTTTCATAGTCCACAAAACATTTCCGGAGCTTCACAGCAAAACAGCGTTGCAGCGCTCTACTAAACCACCGAAGTAGATGTGGGCTTGTTTTAAAATGTAAAAAAAAAACAACAAAAAGTCATTAAATGGCTCCATACAGCTCGTCTACAGCTCTGGGGGCTCAGGAGAACTGAGATGGAGCCATTCTTAGTTTTACGGTTGTTGTTTTTTATGCATTCAAACATCATTCCTCATCTACTTCAGGTTTGCTGTGAATCTCCAGAAGTGTTTTGATAGCTATGAAACAGCAACGATTTTCCATTGGCATGAGGTGAGTAGACACTGACTTTCATTTTTGGGTGAACTTTTCTTTTAAGTCTTTTAAACAAGACTTAAAGTAAAAAAGATATAACCTTTCAAAACTAAAATATGACAAAAATATGAAATACGCTGAGAATTTAAGGCCAAAAATTCCAGGCAGACTTTGTATTTCTGCACAGTGGGCCTTCAGAGGAGTGGGCTTTTGTTTTCGGGACAACAAGCTGTTGGACAAATGGGTTTTCGGTCCACTGGGATTATTATATTGACAATTGGGGTTCAGATTCAGACAGTCCACATTAAAACAGTCTTATTCAGCAACCCGCCTCTACTTTCAGAATCATATAATACGCTCCTAATTGACCATAGAAGCCCAAAATGTCTCTTCTTCAAAAGCCTTAGCTGCTGGACGTGTTTACTAATATACAGCATCCTTCATTTCAGTATATCTCTGCCAGAAATGTTGGCTAGCGTAACCGTTTCCGGAAATAGTACTTACAGAATAAATGCATCCGCAGTCCCTTTTAAATTAGACAAGGAGCTGGGACCATGTAAACACACACGCCGGCACAGACACCTTCTAGTAGTTAAGCTATTGAGCTGCTGGCTTTAACCGTACTGTAACTGTACACAAGGTTGGTGACAGCTGCAGACTCTAGTTTGTGTTGACTAAAAACCAGATTAAAACCAACACTAATCAAATGAATACAAATCTGGCTTAACTTGGCTTTATTCCCACCTGTCCAATCATTTTCTTTTGCCCCACTGATGAAGAAGAGAAATGAAAGCTATGCAAACAGACCAGAGTTATCCTTTAAGCTGTGGATTTTGGCCTGCGGTTTGTGTCAGATTCAGCCCCCCCCCCCCCCCCCCCCCCCCCCAAAACCATTTATCCTCAGCAAACAGGCAGTCACAGGTGGGACAGGCTGTTGTAAATCACCATGTTCTTACACAGTTTCATCCCCTGTTGCTGTGAACCTTCGTGACTTTCTTCTTAGCAGGGGACTGCGTTAAGATCCGTCGACCCTGTAATGTCCTCCCTGAAAAACGGGGACAGTTACAACAGCGAACAGCCGTAAATGCCACATGTGATTTTTCCGAGCGTAAAAGTGAAATAGCAGACTTTCGCATGCACGTGGTGATAAGCAGGAGTCTGGGCATTTTGGTTATTACGAAATAAAGTCTGAATCCTAACCTCATGCTGTCGAAGGTGGAGGGGACCGAGGCTGAAATGTGGAAGAAATCTATTCATTTCCTGGACTGCAGTTTAGAGATCTGACATCTGTCTCTCTGGGAAATGCATTATATTCCTGCTCCTATACTGCTAGACAGGAAATAAAGAGTCCAGTTTCAAAGAGTCTGGATGTAACAAAAGAAATTCGGTTGAATTGGCACGGCGTCCGCGCCTTAACATTCAAACAAGGTCACTAATTTGAGCCTCCATCTCAAGTAACTTCACTTTACCACATGTGGCCCACATCCCGCTCATGACCACTTATTATAAGGAATAGTAGGTTATAATTCCACGTAACAAAATGACGTACTTCCTCTCAGAAATCAAGACACATAATAGCTTACTAAACCACTGCACTGCCACACGAGTGAACAACTTTTATGTTCTCGTGGTGTGGGGCTCAAACAGTCCCACTCATGCACATTAATGACAATCTCCGTTATTTGATATGTGGTCCAGTAAATACAGTCTGTAGGGGCAGATCACTGTGTTTTGCGATCTGACAGTGATGATGTATGATGATTGAACTGCTGGAAACATTAGCCGTCTTTCCATCAACATGTTTTATACACGTTTTGAAGCTGATTTTGAACACTTGAACTAGTAATCGACAACTTTTTTTTGCTTTGCACAGTAAAAAAGGCACCATCCAATATATATTTAGTTCCCTATAAACCTCGCTTTCACTGTGCTATTCGGCCCGCCACCGGGCTGGATTTTTCCTGGAATTATGAAGGTTGAATTACGGCACAAAGGAAGTGCGTCAACCAAAACAGGAAGAGGCATTGTTTTCCTGTGGTCTCCAGGTATAACTCGGTCAGTCAACAAGATCAGTACGTAACAAACCTGCCTTATTAATACCACCAGCTGTTTTTCTTTGCCTTTTAATAGCACTGACGTTGGTTTTCTTGGTCAAATTTGCATTCTTATGGTTGTTTTTTGGCTTTGGAAAGTAACCAGGCTGCTAACGGTAGCCACATTGCTACCATTAGCTGTCTTTGCGACAGCTGTGCCAACAGTAATACTACAGGGAAACGCTAGGAGGGGTAACTTATAGTGCCGCAGGAGTCCTAAAATGCAGAAACAGGTTAGCATTTCTGCACTTCTGGTTCCCTTGTTTCAAAGTCAATAGGTTTTTTGATTAGACGCCTGAAATAAGGGCTGTGGTTTTGTTCCATAAAATACGACCACCACCAGTAAATACCCCACTGGTGAATTTTAAAGCGTCTACATGTCTCAAAAAAGGCGGTTGCTAACAAGTGGCTAAATGAGACTACAGAGGTTGTCAGAGATATTAAACGTCATTGCGCCGACACTCATCTACTCATTGTCCATCTTTAAAAATATAACACAATATCACAAAATATTCAAACTCAAACTTTTCCATTGCTACATCTATTTCAGAAAATGGAGTGTTGATAGAAATGAGCCCTAAAACTTCATTCCCACAGCAAATAAGTGGTGTTCATTTTTAGACTTGTGTTTGCCACAGAGGTGTTTTCCTTCTAATTAGAAATGCTATAGGCTTTTTGTCAAGGGAACCAGGACAATGCTAACTGTTAGCGACAAGTTTGGCTTTAATTTACTTAATTAGATGGAAACATGGTTGTTTTCAGACAGAGTTTCTTGCATTTTTAATACTGTGTGTCATTTTTGAGAACGCACCAGCGTGTTGACGGCGTCTGAACAAATGACCCATTATGTTCTCCCACTATGTGCCGTCTGTCACCATACAGTGGACCTTCCTAGACCAGACACGCTCGGTCTCAATGTGCCAGAACTATGAAGGATTAATGAGAGCACCTGGAATAAGACTCAATGGAGCACAATGCAGTGCTGTTCGTGCTGTGTCAACACGCTACTCAATAATGCGTAGGCGTGTTTTGTCCTCACATCCTGAAGCAATTGTTTGATATGTTTTTTGCTGCAAAGAATCTTTCACAAACATGTTGAGCTGAGTAAAATAGGCCAGTGTTTATGACATTTAAGTGTACGTGGGTTTATAATGGATGCTGAGGAGAGGAAACAAACTGCTTGCTGGATGGTAAATCATCGTCAGTTCTTCTGGAGCATAAAAGCTTATTTATGTCCCCTTTATGTTGGAAATAGATACATCCATCTCGAGAGATTCGACCACAAGCAATGGCGACAGTGGAGGAGGTTTCGATACAATACCAGTTAAGAAAGAGGCGGCATTGTAGATGGCTAGCAGGCTTTTAAATGCATCGTGATGCGTCAACGAAAGTCATTACGTTACCTACAGTATGCTAACGGTAGCTAATGGGTCATAAAATGTGTTCTTTTAGCTTTAAACGTGGCCCGAATGTCCCTGCAGATTGTCACAATACATTGTCTTATCGGTTGTTGATTAACCGGGGAGCTGAGGTGATAATGATATGTCAGATTACCTACATACAATATGATCCTTTTGACAACAGCATGTTAGCTTCCCACCCTGAGCATAACATCAGATTTAAATGGCGGTTGTGTGAACATGGTTTACGTCTGTACAAAATCTTGTGGTAATCCATCCAAAACTTGTCAAAATCTCTCACCAAATCCTCAATCCTGTGTAGAGCTACAGAAAAAGAACGGCGACCACGTCGGCCATTTGGATTAATTCTCTGAAGACCATGAATCAGATTTAATCACAGCTGTGATCTGATGTTGCCATCCTTAGGGCCATGCTGCTAGCGTGGCAGAAAGAGTAAAAGAAAAAAAGTGAAAGGTCATAAAAATGAGAAAAGGTAGCACTGGGAGTGTCAGTGTGAAAAACAGAGAAAGCGAGAGCTGCGTGGCTGAACTGGTGTCAAGTATCTAAAGCGATGATTTACAGCCGTCTCCGTCGACGGCATGACGTGGTAAGGTGTAGGTGAGACACGCATCGAGAGCGAGTGAGTGAGTGTGAACGTATCCAGCTGGTGTGTGTGACTGAAGTGAGCAACCGGATAGTCTGAGATGGTCTGAGAGTGAACTCACAGCTTACACATGGCAAAACCATCAACCGCAACTCTGACCCGCGGCTTTGCGGGGGCCTTCATTAAGTACACTTGCATGATACTGAGAAATTCAGTGAGACACTGAAACCACATTGTTGTTTTAGAAACGATACGTTCCCCCATTGCACCGAGGCTATTCCGAGAATGCTCTTATGCACCTATCATCAATCTTCTAGCGTAATGGCCATGTTTTTCCAAGAAGGGCGTTCAGGTTTATGTTACAGTGTCCACAACTGAGAGCATTTTGAGTGATTTCACAGAGAGATGTGAAGGCGGGCGATTCGGTCAGGTAAATGGAATTGAAGAAATATAGCGATGGTTTCATCCCTTCCCTGTAATTTTCCAAAAGTTGGTTTCGTAAGGATGTGAAAAATCCTGTTTTTTAAACACAACCCAGACTAATAGTTAAACTCAGATTCCTCTCCAACAAATATGTGTTTATGCATTAATTTGGTTTGAATACCACAAGGCAAAGGACTCAATAACAATCTACAATTGTAATGAGCAGCGCTTCGTTTCTAAAGATTTTCTGTTCCATATTAGTTCAGAATAAATTTTCTGATTAATTTTGGATCTCTAACACTTGATGTATAATTTGTATTCATGCCCTCCATGCTGTGTTAGACGATTCCAGGAAACTCAACAGCTTTATCCACCATGACATACCAATTTGGCTCAAGAGTTTGCAGCCTAAATATGCTGCAGGATGTGGGTCCATTTATTAAGCCTGTGCCTTGAGTTCAGAGTTACAGTCTGTCTAACACTAAAAAATTCAGGCAATTTAATGCTGTAATTTAGGTTTGGAGTGTGTCCCTTCGACCAGACGGGGTAAAGGTTTTGATAGATGCTGCAGATTTAATGAGGTGTTGGATCAGGCCCCTTTGACTTGCTGACTGGCTGCCGTTACGTAACTTCATCAGGTACGACAGTATAGAGCTTGTAAGACGTTGCATCCCACAGTGTAATGAGCACTTAAGCACTCAGCGCAGGAGCGAGGAGACTTATGGTCACCACCAGCTGTGGTTTGCCGTGTTGTTAAAGTCTGCGTCCGTTCCTCAAACATAAGGCTTCTGATGTAAGTCGTTTTTATGAAAGAACGTCTTGTGAAAAGGAACCTTCATGTAGCCAAAGTAATTATTTCTTTAACACTGTGTATTCTTTGACATTAAAAGTTTGTTTTCCCAAAGAGTCAACACCAAATAATGCCCCATTGACAAATATTTTCATGTGTACCATTCAACACATCCTCATACCGAGACGGCTGAACAAATCGAGACTCTTGGAACGACATGCTGTATATCACCGTTCCAAAAACAACATGAGCGTTGGCAGCATACCGGGGACAGGTGTACCAGACCTTCGTCGCACGCTCGCAGTTTGGTTTAAGCAAGAGAACATGGTTAGGTTTCAAATAAATGTGTTACTTCTATGACTTCTGTTAGAAACATACCTACGCTACATAAGTAACTTGACTTAACTGTGTTAGTGAGTTAAAAGAGCTCACTGTTGACTGGGCTGTCACTGAAGCTGAGGTGAAAAGTTCATATTCCAGCTATAATAACCTGTTTGAAATGTAATTGCCAGGAAAATGGAGGGATATAGCGAGTTGAGCCGTCCTGAGCGGACAGTAAGGACACCAAATATCTGAGAAGCAGTGTGTGGAAGTATTTTGGGTTGAACAATGTAGTGTCATTGCGTGTCATTTCACATTTGTTCTTTTCGCTCGTTGATTTTTGGAAAAAGCGACAGCAATAGTTGACTTCTGGTTTCAAAGCGGACATGAACGGCGCCCTGTTGAATGAAAGCCCTGTGCCTGGTTAACCCGACTGGCTTTCTCGGCTGCAATAATCACTAGAGGTTGCCGCCTAACAGGAAACGTAAATATGGGTCATAATAAGCTGCTTTTATAGTCGACCTACATGGTTGCTTTTCTGATGAGGACGGCCTGGCACCATTACGTGTGCGTAGAGAAGAAAAGGGAATAGATTAGGTAGGAAAAGGCAGAATATTTGTAGTGACAGTGAGTAATACTATTTTATATAGTGCATGAGTAAATTAATTAAACAGCACACCAGACAAATAAATCCAAATGATCCTGGAACAATGCACCAGAAGAAGAATAACAACATCATGACTGTATCGTAAAACAATAATTTGTTTATTATGAGTTAATGGAAATGTTGAGTTTAGCTGAAGAAACTTGGATAACCCCAAAAGTCGGGTGGGTCTGAGAATAAATACAATTAATACAATATTTGTAGGTCATGCACGTTTCTCCTTCTTCTTCCAAAACATCTTTCTTTGTTTTGCTGTTAACGTACCACATGCTTCCTATTATTCACCTTTAATCATCCTTGTTTCTGACCAGTTTGGCTTGTTTTCCGTTTCGGTTCAAAGGTTTTGAAAAATGCTAATTGTCAGCCCGAGAGCACAAACAGCCCTCGCTGTCTTTTCTGTGCTGCATTTCAACTTCTGCCTCAGATGGACCGTGCATAACTCATCGGTAATGCAATACGTTTTATTGTCGTCGCCGTTGCAGCAACGCTATAACTTTTAATGTCTGTGAAGAAGCTGAGCGTGAATATCCCGAGTCTCAGGATCGGGTCGTGTTGGTACCACGTATTAAAATAGTCAGGAGATGGTGTCAGAGACATTTGGGGTTTGGTTTTATCTCCTAGTCGGCTGCAGCGTTCACTGTCTGACCTCATCAACCGCACCATGAATGTGACTCAGCCCAGGTCCTCCAGCAGACTGATGTGGGCTGTTGAGCTCAGGACCGCAGCTGCAGATCATGCATGGAGGTCTGTGTGGCGTTCTGTGATCCAGAACCTGAACGCCTGTAAAGGCTCATTCTGAAAGCCAATCAGATGGCAGATAAAACTCTGGGTGTCCTGTTGATGACTTCAGATTGGTGCACAGCAAAATACCAAAGCGCACAGACGAACCACAAGGCACACCTGTGGTAGACGTATGGAAACTATGACTCATTTGCTACTGTTTGTTGCTATAGATACTCCTGTTTACCCTTTTAAGTGGGAACTTCGACCTCACTGGGACTTTTATTGTATGAGTGAAGGATTGAAACATCATTAATACAGATTTAGGTTGGTTTTTTTATGCCCAATGGCAGTTGCTCACCCGTGGAATAAGGCTCGGTCGGCTTCAGAAGTAAGATGCAAAAGGCGAGTTAAAAAAGGGAAAAACAAACATCATTAGGACCTGAGCCTCCACATCTCTGCCAAATGTGGTGCCAGACATGCTGACGACCCGGAGGCCGTTTGAGCCAGAAGCCTGTCTGAAGCTCGGCTGGCCGGTTAACACAGCCATTCTGAACAAGGCTGTTTAAACAGGATGGAAAGGGTGATTGATCCTTTCTGGTAGTTTGACTGAAGCGTGTTACAGACATTTCATTGAGACCCCAGGGAACTGTGTTAACACGTGGAAAAGGGGGTATATTATGTCACCTTTAAGGCGCAGGCTCCACAGCGCTCATTTCCTGACTTTGCCCGGAGATGAAGGGGGGGGGGGGGGGGGGGGGAGCAAGGGCGCACAGAAAAGGTGTCACATCTGATCCCTGTGAGGAAAGTGAAGTAATCTCCCTGTGTTTCAGAGAGTGTGAAGAAAAAACTCAAAATCTGATTGCTGAGGGTTGGAAACACTTTCTCAGAAATGCTCCCCCCCCCAAGCATGAACTCATGAGTCTAAAAATATTATGGGCTGAAACATGATTTCAGTGTCCAGACAGACTGGATTAGGAGCTACTCATGTACAGCACATTTGTCTAAGAGCCGGTGGGAATTGGTAGCAGCCAGTGGGAGCCAATGCAAAAAGCTTCCCCAGGTCACTCCTTCTCTGCATGTGGCCGTCTGAGGAAGGTTTTAAAAGCAGGTTCTGGCCCCGATGCTCCTCCCTCAGTGAGACTCCTGCGATCTTCACATTCACACACCAATTCAGACACACACACACACACACAAAAGCAAACTTTATTAGGCTTAAAATGACAGTCTTGTGTCGCTTATGATTCAAATAGGAGGCAAGGACTCAAAGGCACCACTCACAGCAGGCGCAGACATACGGGAAACCGCCACTGTGTCACATACTGATAAGACACTCCAGAGAAACTGCTGATCTGGGTCCAGTTGGAAGGACAAAATGGGTGTTTGGACGGCCCTGATTCTGGCCTCACAGCTGCTATTAAAACTGTGCTTACACGTGGAAGCTCAAGCTTTGGGTGAGTGTTATTTTGAAGTGTTTGAATTTGCTTTCTCAATTATTTAAGCATCATTACATTTTTTATTTATGTTTTTGGCAAAAATGTGTCATATTGATTGGAGATAACGGATTGCAGCAGTTGTGGTTGCTGGTGGGGATGACACAAAACGAAAATCTTTTCAGGTCTTCTGCTTGTTTAAATTTTAACACACACACACAATAAAAAGATAGATGTCTTTGATTTCATTTGAATGCTGCATTTTTCTGACATCCTGGCTGTGATGTAATCCTCCATTTTCATTATCTGTCAGAAAAGATTTAATGGCTCCACCACTGGGTATTTTAACACACTATGTATGAGTTCAATGCATAATGGATAAAGCAGACACTGTGAAAGAGAATATCATATGCGGACCCAAGGAACACAAAGGATTAGACATGGCGTGTGATACTCACTGAGGTACGAATAAAATGCTAAATATCCTGTCAGCTGTAGGAGAGATGAGGCATTGGAGTACATTTTTTTGTTTTTGTGACAGGAGGGAGACAAAGATAAGGAATAAAAGTATACAGACTTTTAAGCCCACTATCTTCCAGCTGAAGTAAAGTCACCCTGCTTTTCATATCTATCCAGCCAGATCCTGCTTGATTACTCCGGCTCAGGAGGTTCAGCTTTCTGGCTCGTATTAATTCAAAGTCCCGGCTGGGTCACACACATGGGAATAATCAGAGATGATCTGTGCGCAGTATTGCACTTCAAGTCACACATACACAGAAACTCTCCTCTCTCTCTCTCTCCTTCTGAAACCCACTTACGGTCACACAAATTTGTTCAAGGTCACGCACAGACCGGAGCCGCAGACGACATGTGGAAGCATTGGTGTTTATAGTGTATCAGCTTCTTATAAACCACTCCGGTGATTGATGGCAGAGCTTTCGTGCGCCCATAAATCCCGACAATCTTTTGGCAATGGCTGCCTAATGTTATATATAAAACGAGTCCAAATTAATGGAGTTCATCATCCACCATTTCTTTTGCAAATGGCTCATTGTCTGCATGACTGGAATTCACCGCGTTCTTAAACAGGGAGGCCAATTTACAGCCGCTGTAAGTAAGATTTTAGACGCACAAAAACAGCCATTCTGTCTCTGCAAAGGGTTATTGAGGTTATTGATCAATATTAATGTCTCAAGGATGACTTCACAGGGAGCTGAGATTCCTGGAATTCAAAACTCGCTTTCTACTTTTGGCACTGGCTCTCTGCTCAGGGTAAAGCACATCTTTAAAGGTATATCATGTCAAATCTCCACATTACAGAGCATAAAAATTACTAGACTGTCTCATTTTGTTGAGTTGTGTGCTTATTGTCCCAAATGTTTCCAACAAAGTTCAGACCCAGAGAAATTCTTAATTTTATTCAAAGTTACAGTGCGTTTCATATCGTAGGACATATCTCCTTTATGTCCTATAGTTGCTAAAACTTCCAGAGAACATATGCATTGAAGCCAATTCTACCTAGTGGCCAAACCGTGTAATTACAACGTCCCGTGACGCACTAGGGCCCAAAAAGGGTACAACACAAAAAACAACAACAAAAAAGCACTATAAACCCGCTGAACACTACCTGCTCAGCATCAAACCACCGACAGATAAAGTTAGCATCTTGCCGGTGAGCCAGATAATTCCTTCAGGAGATGGTGGAGACCAAAAACAGAGCGAAAAGAGAGTGAAATTGGGACTTACATTTGCCAGAAATCACCTATAAATGACCTTTGGAAGTATAAATATTTTTCACTCAGGCCAGCGAATGCAACGGAGAGAGCATAATGTTAGTGTTAAACCATTACATCATGACCTATAATGGATCTCTGCTCCTACTCTGTAGCTTACTCATGGCTGTTGAGAAAAAGTGACTTCACTGTTTATGTTAATCACAAGCTGATGTTGATGATGCTTCATCATTGCTAATGTTCGACTAGGTACCTCTAACCATAACACTACAATATATCACAGCTCTCAACGTGCGAGCACTCAAAATTGATGATTTGTTAAGCAGTAAAATGAGGAATACGACCATTCATGCTGTGATAGATTCATATGCTGGTGTTAAGGAGAGGACAAGACACTGGATTACTTTATGGCTTTCAGCTGAACTAGTTTTACGAAGCTTGAAACCTGAGGTTAATCATGGGGTGAAATGAGGCACTTTCTCAGCATCTCTGGTGGAAGACGACCCTGACCCCCAGAAAGCCCTCTGTCCAGAAGATTAATGAACAGCAGCAGGACTGTGTGCTTTATGTGCGAGCGTTCATCTGACTGTGTGTCTTCGCAGCGATACAGTAACTCGAACAACATGAAGCGTGCATCGAGGTTGATTTGTTCTCTTGTTGTTTTGTTCGTTTTTGGACTTTCGCCAGTTTCACGGAGCACGAAGTCCCACCGAGTCATAAAGTGATCTATCTGTTTGTGTAATTCTCACCAGGTGATCTTGGCAATCACGAATACAAAAGGCTCATCTCATGTAAGCAGGCGTTGTCTGTGGCTTAGTCACATTTAGCTGCGCACAGTTTTAAAGCCCCCGTGTAATTCTGAAATTCAGCATGTGCTGGACAAAACACGAGGGACCACTCGCAGAGGAGATAGATAAAAAGGGGGGGGGGGAAAAGGAAAGATCTCATCTGGGGATCATGCTTCGCAATCTTGGCTGACAATGGCCAATCTCTGAGCATTTGGGAGCAATTTTGCTCCCTCACGACAGCGGGCCTCGCAGACTGCTTTCAGGGTACTTGTGTATTCATGATGCGAGCAGATGGTGGACTAGAGATTCACCGCACATCCTCTCATGGCCTGCCCAGCTCCCGAGCCACTGTATTAAAGGAAGACTCTAACCATGTGAGCAAGTGTACATTGTCTCTCCGGCATTTCACTCCCACCAATACTAACATACCTCTGCCTGTAGAACAGTGCGAGAATTGTGAGGTTATATACACTTTACCAGCTAAAGAGCCTCGGTGTCGACCCAATAAATAATAATAAACACCATGCACTTCACCGTCACAGTACACAGCTCTGATTTGCTCCGAACAGCTTTGTGATTTCTCCGAGCCAACTCCGCCTGCCAAGTTTGCGCCGACTGATTGACACAGCATCTCGCAAGAGCAACAAACACTGGGTCAACATCATCATCTTCTCCTTGTCGACTCAGGATGTGTTTACTCTGGGATTGGAGCGCGGCTGCAGCTTGTAAATATTCATATCTCATCATCCATTACTCATGTGCTTTACCACTTCTCTCTTTCCCCATCCCTGTCAACAGTCTATGATCTGCTCACCTCGCCTGATTGCCTGCCAGACCTGCTGCAGGGGGGTCTGGCTGAGCAAGGGGTGAACGAGGCTTTCATCCTAACCACCTTCAAGTTGCAGCCCAAGACCGGAACCTCTGTGTTTAGCCTGTACAACCCCAGGGACAACAGCAAGTACTTTGAGTTCACTGTGATGGGGAAGCTCAACAGAGGTAGGAGAACATGAAAGAGGCTCTGGTATCGTTTAAAGCCGCACTAATCATCTTATATTAACAGTGGGTTAAATAACTGTGTGTAAAAGCGGAAGGGGTCGCTCAGTTCTGTGGAGCATTTTTAGCATCTTTCAGCTCATTGTTTTGGTTTTACATCCCATCTACGCTGAAAACTGTACACCATATCCTCAACACCAAACAGCAGATGGAAACAATTAGGGACTAGCTGGTGAATATTCAAATCTCAGTCAGAAACTTATCAGTGGATATTTTATCTCTCTCAGTTCCACATTTTTGATTTTATCAAAACTTGACCACAGTTACCTTTATTGGCTAATCGCTTTAGATTAATATGTTAAGGTTTTGAGATGCCTCTGAGATTTCTGCCTCTTAGGTTGTGTTGCTCGCAGCACCGGCATCTTGTTTTAAAAGAAGAATGGCAGCAAAACAAAATTCACTTTATGGCTGAATGATTTCTTAGGTACCGTTCACCTTCGACAAATTGGGTTTACTCTAAAGTGGCTATTGTTTTTGCTTATGTTAACTACCATGTTCTATAGACTTCACTGCGATTTTGTATAATCCACAAATTTCCTTCCAAATGTTTCTTTCCATTTCTTAATTAAGTAGTTTATAGAATAGAAAGAGGTCACAGTGAGGTCTGGATTATTCGGAGACAAGCGTTGCAAAATCTTAAATTATAATTTGCTGTTCAAAGTAAAATGTACCTCTGTTGTACTGGGTGCAGGTATTGTCATTTTTTGCATGTTAACATCCTGACGTTACCATTTAGCATCAAGTACAGCCCCACATAGCCATTAGCGAGGCTGCAGGCTCTTTGTCTTGTTGCAATTTGGATGAATCGACCGTTTAAAATTAATGCTCACTGTAAATCTTACTTTTAAAAGTTATTTATTTAACATTTATTTTACCAGGAAAGCAGGAAATTGCATATAGACAATGAATTTACATGTGTTCAGTAACAGGGCGTGCATTCAGTGGTCCAATAGTCCTTATTCCTATCCTGTTTCTCACCATTGTCTCTTCTTTGCTGCCGTCCCTGCTCTGTCCTCTCAAAGCCGTGTTGCGCTACCAACGAAGTGACAAGAGGATGAGCTCAGTAACCTTCAACAACCTGGTGCTGGCAGACGGCCAACAACACCGACTGTTGTTCCACCTGAGGGGCATGCAGCAGCAGGGGCCAGGCGGGGTGGAGCTGCATCTGGACTGCAGGCTGGTGGAGACGGTCAGGGATCTCCCAGCGGCCTTCCAGGGTTTGCCAGCAGGCTATGGTATGGTGGAGCTGAAGACCATGCAAGCCAGAGACCAGGTGACCCCTCACTTACAGTATTTACATACAATAATGGATCTGTTTCTGTCCCGGGTTTCCAAATGGCTTAGCTGTCTACTTTGACCCGTTTTATTCTAACAGGAGAGTTTAGACGAGCTCAAGCTGGTGGTTGGGGATTCATTCGAGAATGTTGCTTCATTACAAGACTGCCATTTCCAGCAAAGAGACTCCGTCCAAACTCTGGGTAAGATCCTCTCGTTGCAAACGCCCACAGAGTGGGCCAAATGTTCCCTAGGAAAACAAACCCAGCATTAGGAAAACAACAGTCAGTGTTTGTCTGAGTGACTCGAGAGCAAACTCAGAGAATCCCCCCAGCTCTGCCTCGGTTTAACAAAATAACAGTCCCTTTCTCTTAGGGGTCAACACGAAGCAGCTGTCCAATCAAATGCTGGACTTAACGAAGGTGATTAATGAGCTGAAAGACGTCCTCATTCAGCAGGTAACTACCCTCCTAACAGTTCCTCTGAGGCTACTTAATCCCTGCTTTCTCACCCCTGACCTCCCCCGACAGCTTGCATGGCTGCATATAAACATGTTTATGTTTGACCTTTTCCAGGTCAAAGAGACCTCGTTCCTGAGAAACACCATCTCAGAGTGTCAGGCCTGCGGTAAGATCATGTCCAATAACAGTTGTGTCGCTCAACAGTAAAAGTGATGCCCGGATCGTTTGACAACCAATATTAAATTAAATGTGTTTTTTCTTTCTTTGGTATTTAAAGGTCTTGGTGGTACTGAAGTGGTGAAACCAAAGTGTGCCTCAGGCGTCTGTTTCCGCGACGATATGTGCATAGAGACGGCGGATGGTGTCGAGTGTGGTCCTTGTCCTGATGGGTACACCGGGGACGGGTTCAACTGTGACGACGTGGACGAGGTGAGACTCACTGTGTGTTTGTGTGTGTTTGAGTAAGTCGATTTTAACAAAGCGTCACCACCCGGCCCAATCTCGATTCTTGTATTTTAAGGGGCGAGAGCTTTGGTTTGTCATTTAGATTATAGTTACAGAGGTTAAAGGCTCGGGAAATATGGCTTTAAGTGGGAGAGAGGTCACCAGTTTGCAAAAAACAATCGTAAACCAGTAGGCGAATTTATTGAATCTGTCTTGGTGGAATGACGTTGCAAATGCGGCAGCGTAGGATTCAAACAGTTGGAGAATTAAAAAAAAGACATGTTGTTGTCTTCACCAGTGGATGAAAGCACTAACAAGCATGATGGGGCAGAAAGAGAGAGAGAGAGATCAGATATAGGCAATATAAAGTGAGTTAACTCATTATGAAAGGTTGTGTAAGGACGAGTTGGCTCAGATTCAAAAGTGGCAGATTGAGCCGGAGCAGAGAGGTTTAGTTGCACCTGCTTGGGAGGGCAAACTGACGCAGATTATTTTTTTTTTTTTATGATCGCTTCACAGAATTAATTATGTACCCGGATAGCAAAATTGTTCTGGCCTAGATCTGGCCCACACCAGACCTGTTAATCCGACCCAGACTTGGACCACCCAGGTGCCATCATTCCACACGCTATGTGTGCCAGATGAACACAATGGATGAATAATCATTTTTGAAAATAAACCCAATTACACCACAATATAAAGACATTTTAAATGACAGTATTTCAAATTCGGATTCAAGTGACGTTCAAGTTTTTTAGGAAGGTAGAAAACAGAGCTGGACGTGGGTTTTCCTTCTTCACGGCACGGTTAAAAGTTGCTCTAGTAGCGAATCTCTCCTGGTTGTTTTCAACGGTTAAGTGCCAAAATCCATCACACCTTGGCCACCTGGTTAATTAATTACCAGTCAGCCAAACCGAAGGAGGAAGTAATAATATGACCATACTGCTGAACTTTACTGAGGTTATTGAACTATAGTATACACTTTGCAGGTATTTGGCCTTGAAGCATCTGTTTGTGACGCACTGTGTATAGAAGAGGAGCATCTTCACTGCAAAATATATCTCACGTACAATTTAGCAGTAAATACCTCGATCAATCACCCGGCTGACAGCAGGAGTCCACCAGCCAACATTTTGTCCGTTCCCACAATTTGATGCATGAAAGAAGATAAATAGCCATGTAATGTGAGGGCTGGTAATGTGCAGATTTTTTTCAATCCATATGAGGGAAGTTTGGGCCGGAGGCTGTGGCTCTGTTGATTAAATTTGTATATTTCCACACAGAAATTCTGCCACCGTGTAGACAAACCAATAAACTGGGCCTGCAGGTACTGTTATTTATTTTGGATGGTCTTTCATTATTCAAATGAAGGCTGCAGAGAGGTGACATACGCATAACAAATACTGATCACAATGTGTTTGGTTTTGCCGGACTGGGAGGTGACATGAATTAAGAAATTAGAGCAAAAAAAAGCTACATGAGAACTTGCAGTTTTCACCAGTTTTTCAGGGCATGAGAAATTAAATCTGGCAATGGGATCATCAAAGTGGCCCACAGGGTCTACAGGCACTTCACAGAAGCTAATATGTTTTAATGAGGTTCAGCAATAAAAGCCACAGGTAAAGGTAAAAGTTTCAGCTACAGTTAAGGTATGAGGGATGTCCTCGTGAGGATAGAAGTGCGTGTGTGTTTGCCTGTCTGTCTTTTCGTGTTTGCGCTGACCCCTTTTCTGAGGACTTGCCCCTTCAGCATTCTCTTTTTTGCATGAGCAAAAGTGTCATCAAACCTAAAAGCTTTCGTGGAGAAGCCCTGTGAGAATCACATACATTTTGCAGCTTCAATATCGCTCCTGTCCTCCTTTTCTGCAGTGCCAGTTTAACCCCTGTTTCCCCGGAGTGAAGTGTGTGAACACAGCCCCAGGTTACCGCTGCGACGCCTGTCCGCTGGGATACAGCGGCCTGGCAGTGGAGGGTGTGGGTGTTCTGTTCGCCCAGACCAACAAACAGGTAAAATATGGAGGACGCAAAGACCTTTTGACACAAAGACTATTAAAAGCAAATTACAGCAGAGATCAACAAGGACATGAAAGAAAAGGTTTTCCCCCGTGAATAATTGGTGTAATTATTTAGTTGCATAACGGTGAAATATTTACTCGTCGTCGATGCCAGGACAAATATTTTAGCACAGGGGGAGAGGACAAAAGGGGAGGGAATAAGGAGGAAGGAAAAATGTGGAGGAATGTTCCGTATTACAGAATAAGTTCAGTGTACGTGGGCAGTAAAACGAGGTGAGGCTATTTTTCTGCCTTCTGCTCATATACAGTTTGGAAGTCGTTCCAAAGGTCACAAGAAAAATCTTTGGATTTCTCTCTAATCTTTGATTTTTTTTGTGAATTATTGGATCATTTGACCTCCTCGGGACTTGAACAGTTATTTAAATGAAACCATGTGAGAAGTTTAAAGAGTAAATCTCTTTTTGATGGAGCTGGTAATAACTCATAAACATCTGAAATGTGACAAGAGGCCCCAACTGGACACAACCTCAAAACAGGGTTGGGAGCCACTGCTTCAGTGTTTGGCTGTTTGTTGTATTTTATAAACTTTTTTATTTTTTATTTAAAGCAACATTATGCCACTTTTTTACCTTAAATAACATCTTCAAAGTCATTTTGATGGTACAGTGTCTTGTAATAGAGTGAATGGTGTCTCTTGTTTCTGCACTATGTAATAAATGTAGTAGGATCACAGCGTTGCAGACACGTTTACTTCAACATGAAAGTTTTCAACACATAACACTGTTCTGATGTAATGAGTTTTGTTTGTAGTTAGCACCCACGTTACATCTGACATCTGTTACAGACCTGGGATTTGTATTTACAACAGTGGTGTTGCACTCAGAAACTGTGGGGGGCGCCAAATCGCACAAAATGCCAGTTTCTACATATTGTTGCTTTAAAAAGAAACTAGTAATTATAGCTGCCAGATAAATGTAGTGGAGTAAAAAGTACTAATCACTCTTTGAAATAAAAACCATCACTGGTCATTATGTATTTTATACGGTCATATTAGTAACCTTGAAATCAGAAGAAAATTAAAGGTTTATTTTTATTTCATGTCCCTCATTTTCAGTTTTCAGTGTTATAACAAGTACCTGAAAGTCATATTTGAATAAAAGTAACGATATTGTGTTAAAATATTTAAGTATTAAGTATTAAATGTGCTCAGGTACAGGTACAAGTAAATCATACATATATTAAGTACATTTTAAAATGTGCTACTTTGACTCCGATGCTGCATGCGATCTGCAAAGTAACTCAGAACTAAAGTAAAAGTAAAGTAAAAAGTATAATATTTGCCTCCGAAATATGGCGGAGTAGAAGTATAAAGTAGCAGAAATGGAAATACTCCAAGTACAAGTAACTCAAAAATGTACTTGAATACATTTACTTGGTTACATTCCATCACTGATCACTTTTCCTGATTCAGGTCTGTGACGACGTTGACGAATGCAAAGGACCCAACAACGGAGGCTGCACTGCAAACTCACAGTGTCACAACTCTGTGGTGAGACTGCCGTCAAGCATTATCTGAACACTTTGGCTCGTGTGGGGCGGTTATTTCTTTTGTGTGGCTTTTCAATCGCTGTCCAAAGAAACCAGATGTCCTTTTTCCTGCGCAGGGCTCGTACCACTGCGGCAGCTGTAAGACAGGCTTCACAGGAGATCAGGTGAAGGGCTGCAAGCCGGAGCTCAGCTGTGGCAACAGCCTGACAAACCCCTGTGACATCAACGCCCAGTGTATATCAGAGAGGGACGGGACCATCACTTGTCAGGTAGGATTTCACACTTTTTTCACTCACGACTCCACACATGTGCTGTCTGAGTTTCTGAAGGGTTTCATTTGTCTTGTCAGTGTGGAATTGGCTGGGCCGGTAACGGATACCTGTGCGGGAAGGACACCGACATCGACGGATACCCAGATGAGAAACTTAAATGCAAAGATGCAAACTGTAAAAAGGTAAGCAGAGTAAAAAATGCACTTGTGCTGTGATAGGCAGGCCTGTTTCTTCATTCTTTTACTGTAACGTCTCTTCACAGGACAACTGCGTCTACGTTCCTAACTCTGGACAAGAGGACGCTGACAGGGACGGTTATGGAGACACCTGTGATGATGATGCAGATGGTGACGGTATACCAAATGAGCAGGTTGGTGGGATTGCTTTAACGAACGCATGCAAAGAAGGACATTGTCGAGAACCATGGACCAACCAGAGACTGTTGGCTGTAAGGATTAGTTTGACATTTTGAAAAAAAGGCTTATTAACTTACTTAAAGAGTTACATTGGAAGATCAATAACACTTCCATGTCTGTTGGTTAAATGTAAAGCTACAGCGAGCTGACGATTAGCTTAGCCTAGTATAAAAAGTGGAAACAGCTAGCCTTGCTCCCTCCAACAGCAACAAACTCCGCCTACGCTGCACTAATTAATGTTTTTTTGTTTTGTTTTTTGTAATCTGTACAAAATTAGTAAGTAGAGACAATTTTAAACAAGTAAGAATTAAACAAACATGAGTAATGTCTTAATTTGTGAGCTTTAGATGGGCTGGTATGCAGATTTTGTTGGCGTTGAACTGAGCCAGTGCAGACACACGAGTGGCATCAATTTGACGTATAACTCTTCGAAAACAGTAAAATTATCATCACAGAAGAAAATCAACTAATTGTTTTAGCTCTGACGCACACAGACGCACAAACTTGCTGTAACACCCAAATGTAGCACATTTACTCAAGTACTGTACTGCCCCCTCTAAGTGTTTTCCTGTGGTAGTCAGCGACTTGGCTAACGCTAGCGGCCCGACTACTGTCCAAAGCAAACAACAGGAAGAATCCCAATTTTACCTAGAGTCCCTGACGTCAGTGCACTCTTCGCCCTCTTTGCGTTTCCACAGTTATTCCAGTTGTGTTACTGTTACCTGAGGATAGCAACCGCGTAAAACAACGTCTTTTCCAGTTTCGGTTGCGCAATTGTGGACACTTTGTGCCATTTTTCTGAGGAAAATTGAGCCCTGTGGCGTTACAGCAGTAAAATGAAACAATGCAGCAGTAATATTGATCCAAAAATGTCACATTTAATGGTGAAACACTGACAGGGATCATTTTATTGCACAGTGAGTACTTTTATACTTAAAGTACACTTGCTGATAACACTGATAAATGAAGGATCTGAGTACTAGATGTAAAGCTTTGATACTGACAGTAATACACAGGCTGTGAATGAGACCTTTGTGCTCTCTGTCCGTCTCAGGACAACTGCTGGTTGAAGCCCAACGTGGACCAGAGGAACAGCGATAAGGACAGCCACGGCGACGCCTGCGATAACTGTCGTATGGTGGAGAACCCTGACCAGAGGGACACCGACAGCGACGGCAAAGGGGACGCCTGCGATGACGACATGGATGGCGATGGTATGGAGAGAAATTACATCACTAACACTGACGCTCATGCTTATATAACCAGCACCACTGAAGGCACTCACTGTTATGACTTATTACTCTGTTCTCTCCTTCACATCTCCACCCTGCTCTTACATTAAATTATTCAAGAATCGCAGTCATGCAGACGGATTTTCCAGCACACTTCTCTCTAAATCATGTTTGGGATATATATTCCTGTTATGTAGTATGGATGCTCGTTATAAGCCAGGTGAACATCAGAAACCACACTGCAGAAAATAAATAAATAAATCAAAGTGAAGGCCAGCAGCAGCCTGACCCCAGAGCGAAACACAAGCTTTGATCATTCACGAGTATGATTACACCTCAAAAAGCCCCACAGGAGAGAAGATAGTTTCTCCTTATCGCTGCTGCTTGACCTTTATGTGTTTGTGGTGCTGCTGCTGCCTCCCTGCGAGGAATGAAAAATAGCATCTGACCACAAACTGCTGTTCACCTACATAGGAAATGCAACAGTGCAACCTAGTGGTGAAATTACAAATAACACCATTCAGACCATTCAGATGACCAAACAGTAGTTTGGGCGTTATGTCTCAATTTCTCTGAGCATCTATTGATCAAATAAATTCGCTGATGGTCGTATGAATTAAAATTTACAAAGTACTTAAACAGATATAACTCAGTTTGTCAAGAAAGCGGCAGAAAGTGAATATCTTATTTACCATAATGCAATAAAATCAGTTTGATTGATTATAGAGATCATAGCTCAATTCAAATAAATCAAATTGATTAAAGGAGCAGTTGTGCTTTTTATCCATTTCGATTTTTTTGGTGTGAGTTACCTTCCCTCAAAAATAATAGAGCCAAAAAAAAAGAAAGAAAGAAATTCTCAACAGCGATGCGTCTTCATGACTTTTAAAGGAGAAAGTATTTTCTTCTTTCAACCGAACTACACTGAGAGGATGAGAGGCGAGCCGACTAAGCTGGCTCACGTTACAGCTCAGCTGAGGAGGACACCATTAATTTGAAAACCCTGTGCTGTGACAGATACAAACCTCTTGTCCAAGAGGAAAGCCAAGAGGTAAATATATATATTTTTTTATTTTGTGTTGAACTGTCCCTTTAAGTAAACATCCAATTATTATTAACCACGATTATTTTCATTCATTCACAAAAAATGACATAAAATATTGAAAAATGACCTTTACAGTCCCCTAAAGTCAAAGATGACGTCTTCAAATAGCTTGTTTTATCTGACCAATAGCCCAAAACTATGGTGGCCCTGAGTGTCAAAACACAACAACAAAAACAAAATACAATATTTGACAAACAACACTCATCATAACAATTCTCTTGTATCTGTTTTGCGAAACAAACATTCTCTGTACTTAAAAGGTAGCATAGCTTAACCTTCCGCCGGTAAATATATATTATACATGGCAATAGTCATCAGTTATATTCAGCATGTAACACGAACCATCTCCTCCCCCTCTGTTGTTACTGCAGGCCTGAAGAACTTTTTGGACAATTGTCAGCGTGTCCAGAACAGAGACCAGCTGGACCGGGACGGAGACGGCGTGGGAGACGCCTGCGACAGCTGCCCCGACATCCCCAACCCAAACCAGGTCAGTCACAGCCAGAGAGATGGATGGATGGATGGTTTGCTGTGTTTCACAAGCTCTCTTAGCTTTTAGTGTAATAAGTGAACAAAATAACTCTCAAAAAGGCAAAAAATAAAAGGAAATAACATCTATTTTCCTCAGCAAATAGAAAAATACAACCGTGCACCATCTTAATTAGAGGTTCTCTCTTTTACCAAACTAAGACAAGCTGAAATGCCTCATTAACTCATTGTAAAACACTTCATTCAAACTTGACTCAAACAAAATAAAGCTGGTTCCACGGTCCGGTATTATGCTGCCCGTTGTGTTTTTGGAGTTACCTTTCGAAATCTGGCCATATTTTACAAATGACACCTTTAAAAAAAATCACGTAAGACTCAAAGAGGTTAAAGTATCTACAGTAGTATTGTACAAAAAAAGCAAATGTCAGAGAGAAATCAGAAAAATAAATTCAAATCTGCTTTGTTTTTCTTCCATCCTTCCTCTCCAGTTAATCTACTCTGCTCTCTCTGCTCTTGTTTCAGTCTGACATTGACAATGATCTGGTTGGAGACTCCTGCGACACAAACCAGGACAGGTCATAACATTTTCAGTCTCTACGTTGTGTTCTTGTACATACATGCACTGTTTTCCCCACTGCTACTCCCGCCAGTACTACAGCTTTTTATTTACGTCATGTGATTGTGTCTCTTGTAGTGATGGCGACGGTCACCAGGATACCAAGGATAATTGCCCACTCGTGATCAACAGCTCCCAGCTGGACACCGACAAAGACGGGCTTGGTGACGAGTGCGACGATGATGACGACAACGACGGGATCCCTGACACTCTGCCGCCGGGACCAGACAACTGCCGGCTGGTGCCTAACCCTGACCAGATTGACGACAACAGTGAGCGCTCATCTCAAACACATCACACTTTCATATGCCACAGAATCAAAACAGCAATGTTTAGATTGTATTGTTGATCTCTTTGGCTGAAAAAGGGCTTGGTGCTCAAAGATAAATGCTCATATTTTCCCTTCTGCTCCTGACTAACTCTTACATGCATTTTTGGGCCCCCGGTTTCACACCCACGCACATCAAGCAAAAACAACCTTGAGCAGATTAAGTGGCAATTTTGTCGGCTGAAAGCGCCTGCGCCTGTTTTTGTGACTCATTGTGACAGTACTTGTGTAAAAATTGGCTCTGAAGTCAATGGGAGCGGAGTGTCAATATAAATCAAGTGGGGCGAGGCGTTTTTTTTGTTGGCAGTCAGAGAGTTCGGTGATTAAAGTGGAGAGAGACCTTCAGGGCGTCCCTCACAACGCACGACTTTAATTTTGTTTTGAAAAGTATGATAGAGAGATCTTCATTGGCTGTTCTTTTATGCCTTAAAAAGCACGACTGAATAAACGAACTGACCTTAAAGGACAACACAATCTCATACTGTTTTACTTTACTGTTTATATTTGGCGGACCCTGCCACCTTTCTAGCTTCAAACAGTGTTCTGGGACCTTATTTTCCTCTGAGAACAGCTTGTTTATTCAGTAATGAAAAAAAAAAGATTCTGAGTTTGTATTATTGCCTCATTAATATTGTAAATATTAAAATTCAGAGTTTGGGTTTCACAGTGCCCCTTTAAAACGTGAATCATTGACGCATCTACATTGAGCATCAAAAGCACAGAATGAAGCTTTTATGCCACGAACCACCGAGTGTGTGACATTTTTTATGTCATAGCTGTAGTACATTCACAGTCTTAGTAGTGTATTATGACTCAAATATGGGGGGAAAAAAACTAATTTATTTCCAACCATTCAATAACCCATATCATCAAACAGATTCAGAAGCTACACATGGCATATTGCGAGAACACCATTAAATGTGCGAGAGAAGCCACAGCACTGCAAATGCACTGTAGCAATTTCAGCCGGGTACAGATAAGAGCGAGCTTCAATACAATCCGTCAAAATTACATCAAAAATGCGACACACATTCTTGTTACTTTGCTAAAAAAACGTGAATAGCCCTTTCAGAGAGGACAGTTTTTTTGCTCTTCGGCAGCATATTTGACGGTGTTTTATATTCAGGCCTTGCAGCTTCTTGAAAAGGACATCAATTTTCTTCGGAGGCAGGTCTTTTTGACATTTTTTGTTGAATTCCTTCTCATTGTGACAAGGCAGGAAACACGCTGGGTTTAAAAAAAGGAGTGAAAGGAGCGTATCATTTTGCAGAACAAAATCACCCCCCCCCCCCCCAGTGTCTGTAATCAAAAACTTACTTTAACAAGTGTCTGCGCATGAACCGTGATCACGAAACAATATTCTTTTTACTTTAATTCAAGGCAGCTAAATCCTTCTTCTGTTGTCCCTTAGATGATGGAGTCGGAGATGTGTGTGAGTCTGACTTCGACCAGGACAAAGTCATTGACAGGATTGACAACTGTCCCGAGAATGCCGAGGTCACCTTGACTGACTTCAGGGCCTATCAGACGGTGGTGCTGGACCCTGAGGGCGACGCTCAGATTGACCCCAACTGGGTTGTTTTGAACCAGGTGAGATTACCGAGAGCTGAAACTAAAGCAAGTCAGCAGCTATAACCAAGATTTTTATGCCATCAATGAATGACAACCTGTAACGTGAGGGCCGTCAGTCATAGTGATGAGTGAACAGAGAATTATCACCTGAATCACTCTCCGTCTCTCTCTCTCGCTCCGGCCTATGCAACTGTCATCCTGAAAAGGAAAACATTTTGTGAAGTAGCTACATTCTTAACTATCTTCTTATAAATTTGGCATGAAATTCAAGACAGTAAGCTGTTTCTTCTCTCATAAAAATTGTTAGAAAGTCACGGCATCGCTGCACCAGTCTGTCTGCTTGTGTCTAAAGTGCGTCTTACATCCAACAGCTGTTTGAACACACTGTTTAAGCTGATTTCACCATTTACAGAAAAATTATGAAAGATGACAACACCTTATTGACGGTAAACTTTTTACAAATACAGTAATCAGTAACTAATATGGGCTACTTCATCCCCAAACTCCCTTAAAAAAATGCTCAATTTTGAGAGTTGTTGCATTCGGACAATCTATATAATCTTTGTGAAACGCCGTCTACAACACAATCTTAACTACGTGGACCTTCTTGTTAATTTGGCAATAATTTTACACAATGATATTTTTTTCTTTGTGCCTTCTAAAGACGCGGATATCGGAAATGGTAGAGACCAAAAACTGAGCGAAATGAGAGTGAAAATCGGGCTGATATTGACTAGGTGGCCAGAAATATGACTCCAAAAGAACGATAGTGTTGTTTCTTAACCGCTGGATGTGTCAGTAAGCAACTGTTTGCTAACAAGTTTACCATATCAACTTAGAAGGAATGTCGTCAGTGTTCGAAACGTGTTTCCGCTGCCCCCAAGTGGCCAAAACAATCTGTTATTGCAGATTAAATCTTATTAAAACAAAATGTGATAGAACATAAAATGCAATTAATTATAATAATAAGTAGGGGTGTCACGATTTAGATTTTAAATCGATGGAAATGAGCGTTCCATTTCAACAATCTAATTCAACTGTAGTAGCGATAATGTCTCAGAGATCCTTTATTGATAAGCAGAGGGTTCACTCGCAGATTAAAAACTGAATCTCTATCTTTTGTTGTTAATGGTTGAATAAATGAAAGGTGGGTTTTTTTTTGTTGAACTCTGGATTCTTTATATTTGGTGAATACCATTTGAAATTGTCTAACTGTAACCTGCAAACAGCACCAGGATAAAGTCAAACTGCTGTTGTAAAATACCTCTATCTTTTTAAAGAAGAATGGGAAAACGTAAAGTGACCTTAAACTAAAAAGTCAGATTGAATCGTGACACCCCTTATAATAAGACTTCAGAAAATAAGGGCATCAAGGTGCAGAATCCCTCATCACCGTCTGTCTCTTGTTCAAACAGGGAATGGAAATTGTGCAGACCATGAACAGTGACCCAGGACTTGCTGTTGGTAAGACGTGTTTATCAGTCACTAAAATACATAATGTCCTTGAAAAACAGTCTAAATATTAATAATACTCATCACTTTCTTTTGTCAGGTTACACTGCTTTCAGCGGAGTGGACTTTGAGGGCACGTTCCACGTAAACACAGTGACAGACGACGACTATGCCGGCTTCATCTTTGGCTACCAGGACTCGTCCTCCTTCTACGTGGTGATGTGGAAGCAGACCGAACAGACCTACTGGCAGGCAACACCCTTCAGAGCCGTGGCCGAGCCCGGCATCCAGCTTAAGGTGAAAGTCATGTCACGAATCCCCACGAGCAGATTCTCGCTATTTTTATCCCGCAACATATTTTCTGCATTTCTGCTGTTCTCTTGTCTGTCTGCTTGCACTTCCTCCTCCTCACTTCTCTTCATCTCCCCGTCGCTGTTTGTCAGGCTGTGAAGTCTCAATCAGGCCCCGGGGAGCATTTGAGAAACTCGCTGTGGCACACGGGAGACACCAACGATCAGGTTCGTCTGCTGTGGAAAGACCCAAGAAACGTGGGCTGGAAGGACAAGGTGTCCTATCGCTGGTACCTGCAGCATCGCCCACAGGTTGGATACATCAGGTACGACAAAAAACAAAGTAGTTGTCTACATATCTAGCTAAACTAGATCTTCAGGAATGAATGGTACTGTTGGAAAACGGTGGTTCCGTTTAACTGACCTGGCAACATCACGGGGACAGCAAAACTCCAGGAAGTCAGCAAATAAATATTTTTTCACAATGTGTTTTAGAGTTATACAAACTGTATGTCATTCGTATAAATTAGTTCAATCTAGAGGTGCTGATAGGAGGGTTTTTTTTTTTACCTTTGGATTGAGCCAGGCTAGCTGTTTGCCCTTGTTTCCACTCATTATGCTAAGCTAAGCTAACTGGCTGCTACAGTTCAAATATTAGAATGGTCTTCTCAGCGCTTGTAGTGTAAAAACATAAGTGGTGGTGCACCCCTTGCTTCCCATTATTTGTGGCTGGCCGTCGGTAGCACCGGGGTTAATCCTGAAAATGTCACGGTGCTCCAAACGTTATCATCTAACGAGAGCCGAAACAAAAAAGTGAATAAGTGTGTTTCCTAAAATGTTGACATAGATTGAATGAAGTCAAAAATCCCATCTTTTGTTTGTTTAGGGCCCGGTTTTATGAAGGAACAGAACTGGTGGCAGACTCCGGCGTGACTATTGACACAACCATGAGAGGAGGACGACTTGGTGTTTTCTGTTTCTCTCAAGAAAACATCATCTGGTCCAATCTGAAATACCGCTGCAATGGTAAGGAGATCATCAAAAAGTCCAAATATATCATTATTTGTTATATTTTGAATTTCTGCAGTGTCTTCCTGCTGTTCTCAAAGAACTTGTTTTCGATACATGTCTTCTTAATTGGTGTCTGAAAAGTGGGACAGCATTAATACTTACATTTTATCTTGTTGTTGCATAAACATCGACTGCAGCCGGGAATAGAAATAGTTCGGCCTCACTCGATTGTAGATTCTGAACGCGTCTCATGATACCTCCCTTCCACAGACACAATCCCAGAGGACTTCCAGGAGTTCAGCACTCAGCACGGCGTCGACTCGCTCTAAAGTCGAGACAAAAATATGACACCGCATCTCCAAAGAATGCTCCTGTGTGTGGGTGTGTAAGTGTGTGTGTGAGAGTTTGTGTGCGTGCGTGACTGTATGTTTGTGCATCAGTCCGTCTGTGTATTTATGTGTACAGTTCCTGTGCATATATGACCACAAAGTTTGTACTGTATGTGCATATTATTATGTTTTGTCCCTGTTTAATCATCTCTTACAGACTCTAAAGATTGTAAGTTATAATGTTTTTTACTGAACACGATGCAACATGACAAACATAAGAATTTGTAATGCAACTACACATATTGCTAATAATGGATATCCTAACATTCAGTATCTCAGTACCGCCATTGCATATATTTCAAAATAAAAGTAACATCATCATTATAAAAACTGTATTTTGCTTCCACACAGTAGATTTTAAACTGGTTGCATTGTCATCAACATGGTATATTTCCTCGTTTTGTGGAGAGGATGAACGGACCAAGTTTACCGACTGCGCCTTGTGTCACTAACTGTAGATGATTAACTTAAAGCTCAGTGTAACCTTGTTTTCTCCTAAAGATCATTTCATATCTATGTAGTCATGAACCTGGTCAAAATAAAGGGCTTTAAAATGTGTTTAAATCCATGTTGATGTTGATTTAAAAGACACTTATTCGTTTCCTTCAGTGTTTCATACAAGTTGCATGTACAAGATCTTTGAACTTTAAAAAGGTCAAACTGTGCACTAGCAGAAGCTCCTCTGTCCTGCAGAAAATACTGCTCCTTAAACGCCTCGTCAGTAGTCCCGCCTTTAATTCCGGGACTTTGTGACATCACACTACGTCACAGAGTCATACATTTGCATAATATGTGCCTAGCGGCTAGTTTGGCTGGTAAGAACTGATTTAGCACAGCTGCTCTGTTGTTGCAAAAAGTGCTGGCTCAGGCATGTGTGAGCTGACCAATCAGAGCAGACTGGGTCATCAGAAGGGGGTCTTAAAGAGACAGGAGCTAAAACAGACTGCACTGCAGCACTGGACAGGACAAAAAAAAATTATGTGTTTTTGAGCATTAAAGCAACATATTCTAGTAGTATCCCAAAATAAGATTATGAACCTGAACATGAGCATAATATGGGACCTTTTAAAAGGTGACATTATCAGAATTCATTTTATTTTTCTTCTAAAATGTGTGCATGTTTTAAAGGACAATAAATCATATAGTCATGTACATGTATAACACCTGAATGCATTGAAATGACCACGTATAACAATCCCCTAATGTGCTCCTGAAACAGGCACATTTCCCTTTCACTCAGAGGCGGACACTACACGAAACAAAGGCCACTGTTTGGCTCCAGCAGCAAATACTTTCCTAATAAGAACATTCTTCTCCCTGATTAGCTGCTGAGATGAATAGAGAGACTTTGGTCTCTGCTCCTGGCAGGGGTCCTGCAGAAAGGAGACAATAAGGAGTGTTATTATCGACAAAAGGAGGCTGCATAATATCATGCAGAGTCCTTTATATCTGTCCTCTTTTTAAAGAAAGCATGTAGGCCTTCATTAACTCAGCTGGTAGATAAGAGTGCTGTGATTAATCTTCAACTCAAAGAGGTAAGAAGAAAAAAGCCTTTGATTTTTATTGTATTAAAATGATTCACTTGTAAATGTAATGACAGATGCAGTGTGGCAGTGCTCTAATAGTAATCAGACATAATACTATGTGACTGGTAAATTTAACAACAGAACATTTTTTGACCACTCTGTTACTTTATTGTATTGTATGCTGGAAATATTTATAAATTCATACATCAAACTCACCATGAATCAGAAAATAATGCTGGCTGCAAAAAACATAATGAACTGTCAACAGTGCACAATAATGTGTTACAATGCACCTATAGTGCCGTGTTATCATAGTTATAAGCAGTCATTAATATTCAGAAATCTTTTATGTATTACACTGATGTCTAAAATGCATCACAAACATGAATAAACGTTAACATAATGTATGTTAGTGTGTTTCATCTTTTTTTCACTTTACTTAAAGCGAACAATGACCACGTATCATCACTTATAATCAGCCTGTAATCATCATCTTTAAAATGAAATGTAGAATTCAAATACACTGTAATCCGTGCAAAAACAGTGAGTGACCAGCAATCATGAAGTATTGATACTTGACCTTATAAGTCATTGTGAAATGCTTTATAATATTGTATAAGATAGGCACGCTATATTGCATTGTAAGTATGCTTTTTTATGCAATAAAGACATATTCATGATTGCTTATAACTAGGATTATATGGCACTAAAGGCACATTATAACACATTACAATTATTGTCATTAATGCGTTATAATGCATCGTAGACATTGGGGTGATAATGAGTTAAGATTACTGTTGTTATAAAGCATTATAAATATCAATGAGTGCTAATAACTATGATTATACAGGTGCATTATAATGCATTAAAAGTATGCTCATTATGTGTTATAAAGACTTCTCTATTCATCTGTTGATAATTGATCTATATGTTTATTGATTGTGTCGACTGTTGTTGACTGAAGGTCTGGGTTGGGATGAGTGATTGATGAATGGTGATGAATGGTGATCAATGGTGATTAATGGTGATCAATGGCTGTACGAAGCGTTACGCTGAACGAAAATATAAATACGAACTGCTTAACTAAAATGCGACGCCTTTGTAGTTCTTTAATCATGAACAACAAAAATTTCTCCTGCAGATTGTATGTGAAGAGTGATGTTTTGTTGCTGTCGCTGAATTTGGCTGAAAAAAACAGATTTGCGTGAAAGCAGACAATAACACAAGGTGCTGCCACCACTCAACAAGCTATTTTCATCCCAACACGAACAAATCAGCACTGACCCTGCGCCTGGTATTTAAGAGTAAAGAGTGTGACCACAGTTTGACAGCAAAAGCAGCAATCTGCAGTACTGTGAGGGAAAAACAGCAACTCCCAGGGGCCTCATGAGATGCTCAAACAAAGGGAAGGTAATAATAACAAAAGCCATAACAGTATGAGGTCTGAACAACCTCTGGACACGTTCATGGTTTCAGTGATAGTTTATAAGAGGTGTTATTGATTGTTTTATGTTTGATTACACGTTCAATTCCAAAAGTTTGTGCAGAGTTGTGTTCAGTAGCTCCCATATTTGTTGTTTCTTAAGAAGTATTGTGGCGCAGAAGAAAAGAGGCAGCCGACAGAGCTGTGAGATCAAGAGGTTCACAGCTCACCGGGCAGCATCAACACACGCGGGCTTTCATGCAGAGAACTGTGACTGAGGATGTTTGACGGTAACAGTGGGAAACTCTTCGGGAAATCTGCTTTGATCACTCCTTCAAAAAGATATAAAAATATAAAAGGAACAGAAAACGATGTTGCAAACTGGCAGCGAGGTTTCGATTTTAGCTCACACCTCTCTGCTGGAATTGTTTACACCTCAGGGAGCAAAGGGACCCACGCTGATTTAGTTTGTGCAGGGAGGCGTCGACTTTGGCTGACAATATCTGACAATATCACGGTCGAAATTACTAGAACAGAAACGCTAATGAACACAACATCTGAATAATTTCATACAGACGGTGGGGTGCTTTGTTGGGCATCAAACAAAAAGCTATAGAAGTAGAACAAGACTCTCAAGAGTCTACAAAGTCATGCCAGCAGCTCCGTGAGGCTGCACATTCGGCCTTGAGCTAAATATTAACATCAAGCAAACATGCACACAGTGACAATGCGTGCGGGTGTAATATTGATCATATGCATATAAGGGTTAGGGGGAAGCAGGAGAGGTCGACCCAAATGCATGAGACACAGGCAGACAAATCATTGAAAGAAAGGCAAACAAAAGGCAAAGCACAGACCAGGAAAACACGAGGAATCAAAAGCCAGAAAAAGCACTCAGAGATGGGGCAGGGAGGATCAGACTCAGACAAAAGACTGGACTTGGATATAAACTAAACTAACGAGGGGATCAGGCGGAGAAACACAGGTGAGGGAAAGGAACGTAAAAACACTAGAAACAGGGAAGGGGCTGATAGGCAGGGAAAAGGAAGGAAGGAAGGAAGGAAGGAAGGAAGGGCTAATGAGGGAGATGCAGTGCAGGTGTCGAGGGAAAACAGAACACTGGAAAAAGGGCAAAAGACACAAAACCCAGAAAACATATAAAACACACATTCAGTGAAACTAAAAAGACAAAAATGACAATTGTGATGAACTCTACTTACAGTACGTATGGACAATAACAACCAGCCCTCACATGAGGAAGCTCCAGCTCGCTCCCGTCTCCTCAGAGCTGTCGGGCTTCTCACGGGGGACATGCATCTCGTCAGAGAATGGATGAAACGTAGGTGATAACCTCGATTTGAAAAAATCAGACTTAAATCTTATATGATTTCATATTGGTCTTCACACACCAAAACATGTAAATATAAGGCCCAAGTTTAAAAATAACGGACTTCCCCTTTAAGTCTCTTTGTAATTGACGGTTAAAATGAAGTCCATCCATCTCTGACAGGACAGGTTTTGGTAATCCAACTGCTGGACTGGATTTTCAGAGGAGTGGCCCAGGTCATGTTCGTCAATAACCCTCTCAGTGGGCTCCTCATCACGACCGGCCTCTTCCTGCAGGACCCTTGGTGGGCTCTGAACAGTCTGCTGGGCACCGTAGTGTCCACAGCGTCCGCCATCTTACTGGGACAAAACAGGTCAGATGGCGTCTCCCTTTTCTTTTGTGACTTCATCAAAGAATAAAAAAAACATTCTCCTCCTACCATAAAGCCATTATCGCCATCTCTTCCGCTTTCATTCCCTGGGGCAACAATTTCTTTAGCTTTCACACTGTGCTATTTTCACAGTGTGTTTTTCTCTTAATTGTGTTTTTCACTCATGTTGACAACATCTGTCACATTCACCTCAGGGAGGCCGTATCAGCCGGTTTATATGGCTACAACGGCACCTTGGTGGGGATGCTGATGGCTGTTTTCTCAGCCAAAGGGAGCTGGTACTGGTGGCTGTTACTGCCAAATGTGTTCATGTCCATGTTGTGGTAAGTGTTCTTTCAAAATTCATCCGACTCATTTGATTGCACACAGTTGGAAACTGCACCTTTGTCTCTTTCCTGTAAACTGGAAAGAGACAAAGGTGACCATTTCTCTAGTCCCCTTAGTTACTGTTGCTAGCCTGTCGATCTTTCTTTTCTCACAAATTGCAGTCTACAGTATTATCGGTGGCAAATTAACCACTTGAAGTTCTTAGTAATTTCTTAAACAATGGGTCCTTAATTGCAGAGAGAGATAAACAAAAGTAGCTTGTTGTTTCTAGCTCAATAGTCCCGGCTGAAAGGACTAACTAACTAATGCTGTCATCAGCTACAGGTAGCTAGCTAATTAAAGTAACAATGTCGAAGATTTTCATGTAAATATCTGTTAAGTCACTGTCTATCGCCGAATGAGGTAACACAAGGATGACTGAGCCTACGGCCCATTGATGAAAGCCCTTGCATTTGCTGTAATACCAAAGATGTACACTGAAGTGTCAGTGGCGACTTTCCTGGAAAATATCACAAGCGGGCGCAGTTAGTGACGCATTCACCCAGCAGCGGTTAGTCGGACAGAGAGAGTAGGTGGTTCGCACGCAATATAACAGTTTCGTTTGTCCTGGTCTCTGCTAGCGTTGGGAGGTAACAGTTAGCATTACTGTTGATGGTCATGGTCGAACAAACAAAGAAAAGACCGATTACAGCGGACGACTGTGTGACTGACTGACTGAGGCCCTGTCCACATGTACGCAGGGATTTTTTTAAAACAAAGCTTTTTCTCTGCGTTTTGGCCTTTTCCTGCACACATAATAGCATTTTAGGTTGGGTCTTTTGGAAAACCCCTTCCAGGTTGAAGATATTCAGAAACTTTGTTTTCAGCGTTAATCAGTGTATATAGCATCATTGGCATATGTGAACCTCCTGCTGTTGATACAGTTAGCCACAGGCAGCCTGGAGCAGGTGGGATACTTTGAAACTGTAGCTTTTGCTGGTTTCTATAGTCGAATCAACCCCTAAATTTAGCTAAAGTAACGCTTGGCTTTGAAAGTAATGCTAGATTATCTTACTGTTTTGTTAGTAAGATAGTTACCTTCACACGCTAATGTTTGCAGTTTACATTGGGGAAGACAAACACACCGTTTCACTCAATTCAGTAGCTAAAAAAAGCTTCAACCCTGAGGTGAACGTAAGCGATCTTGGTGGGGTCAGTGTGTACTATGGTTTGCCTTTCCTCCTAATCAATAATCCATTTCCTGCTTCCTGTTTTTCACAGCCCAGTGGTCTCCAGTGCTTTGTCCTCAGTTGCCAGCAAATGGGACCTCCCCATATTCACCCTGCCCTTTAATATTTTGGTGTGTATTCATGTTGCAGCTACAGGAGCCTATCACCCCTACTTTCCAGAGGTACAGTACAGCCCTGCTATATACAAACACAGTCGCAGATGATGCAAATGAAATTTTAACCTTTTTTCTGCAATTTAAGGTGGATTTCAGGTCAAATCTGGACTTTCGTAATGACTCCATGGACAGTCTCAACATCTCTCAGGTCTTTGAAAGTCTCCTCATAATTGAAATCATTACAACCGCTATACTGCACATGTCGTATCCTAGTTAATAAATCAAGCTTATTATTTCAAATGCAAGTAAATGGAGGTTTTCCACTGGCAGCTCTTCCTGTCAGTGCCAGTTGGTGTTGGCCAGGTGTACGGCTGCCACAGTCCTTGGACAGGAGGTCTCATCCTTCTGGCCCTGCTGCTTTCCTCACCAACTATCTGTTATCATGCCATGTTGGGCTCTGCTGTTGGCATCCTGTCTGGTAAAAAGACTCTTCATTTGCAGAGAAATATGCATAAGGTCTGCTGAGGATGTTTTCTCGAATGATGCTGTGTAGACTGTGTTTGTTGACTCAAATCTGACATTTGTGCCATTGGATAATGAGTTTTATTGGGAATGTTTAACTCCTCTCTCGTGTGTGATGCAGGACTTGCTCTGGCAGCTCCTCATGAAGACATTTACTCAGGGCTGTGGGGATATAACAGCGCCCTATCCTGCATCGCCATTGGAGGGGTCTTCTATGTCATAACATGGCAAACCCATCTCCTGGCTCTAATATGTGGTAAGATTGACAAACAGCAGGATCACTGCGCTGGAAATGTTTGATCACGATTGTAAAAAGTATGTTTCTTTGCAGCATTTTTCTGCGCATACATGACTGCAGCGATCTCAAAGCTGATGTCCGCGGTAAGAAGCTTCCTTCCTGAGTCAAACTCGATAAACGTCATCCGAACACCCAGATGTCTCTCATATCATGTGTCATGCACTCCCTTCCTATGATGTCCCCCTTTCAGCTTGCATTACCAGCCTGCACGTGGCCTTTCTGCCTGTCGACTCTCATCTTCCTCCTCATTTCCTCCGAGATCCCGGCCATCTGCAGACTGCCTCTTTCGGCGGTCTCCTACCCCGAGGAGAATCTGCGCTACCAGAGACAATTAAAGGCCCTGGAGAAGGCTCAGCACAGTCAGCAGAGCGGAGGCCAAGAAGAGGCCCGGCTGAGGGAGAGCACAGGGCCAAGCGTCCAGTTTGTGGACTGCAGTGAATTTGTATGATTGTCCTGACATTTACCTACCGGATGGTTTAATTGTTGGAACAGCATTGGCGGTATACAGCTTTGGCATTTCATCTCTTACATAACAATATTTCTTATATAAAATGGCTGGCATCAGAGTGAGAAATGTTTTCGAAATGGCAAATCATTTCTCATGCAGTTGAGCTCTCTTCCACAGCAGAGGGCAGCACTTGACAAGGAAAGAGAGAACCACCGTTGATGCATGTAAATCTAATCACACTGAGGAAAATACTAAGGAGGAATACAATTATGTATGCCAACTTTGCAATAATATAAATCCTATGAAACGTGGTGTTATTCGATTTCCTCGAAGTCTCAACAGCACAAATTCAGCGGTCACTTTGAGATGGTTTAAAATGCAGCAGCCAGAGCGTTTCATCAGTGAGCTGTAGGGGAGATTTCATAAACTGCTCCCCCAGCAAAACACCCTCTTCTCTGCCAGGCACAATCCATCTCTGCCTTCTGTACTCCAAGCTGTCCTATTGTTTCCTCTTATCGTTTCTCTTTACCTCTCTTTTTTTTTCTCACACTGCCTCTCCCTCAATTTGACATTTTTATAAACCCTTTTCGTTATCTCCTTCCTCCACTTCTCTCTCTCTCATCTTCTGTCCTCATCTGCTCCTTCGAGGACAGCCGGTCTCCTTTTCCCCTGCAGCAAGAAGATTTTCATCTCTGTGAAAAGAAGCTCCCAAGATGTCAAGCGATTAAAAAACCACACACAGCACTCTGTCTGGGTCTGGTGTCTGCATTTATATTTACATTGATGAGTAAATCTTTATTGCCACCTGCCTGTCTGGTGCACCGAGGCACATGGCTTCAGTCTAGCCAGTGCTACACGTAACAGTCACACTCTTGGACATGTGTGGGAGCTGCAATCCATCGGGGGGGAAGGTGCGAGACGAGGGAGGGGGAAGAAGTTGAAAATGAGAACATCTCATTTCCTTGCCTGGTGATAAAATATGACTTGTTATTCTCTCTGCTCTCCGTTTGTACCGAATACCTCCTCAAATCAGACAGCTGTCTACTTAATATTCCAAAGGAATCACAGGGGGAAACTTTCCTCAATGCTGCTCGAGATTACTTTCTCTTATCCGCTGCCGCCTGTACACTGTAAGAATCAACCTATATAATCTACTCTATAAGCGTGAGGTAACAATTTGCACTCTGTTTGTTTGGGTAGATTTCATCACATGTTTTGAGTGAATTGTACCTAAATTTAACAACTATGACACACTAAAAGAAATTAGGTAAAGTCTACCTAACATTTTTCAATACATTACACAACTGATTACTTATAAAAAGTGAGTAATATTAACTCTCACCTACTTAATAATTATTAATAATAATTGCACAACATGGCTTATTAACCATTACTTATTCAGGGAAGGTTAGCTTTACTTAAAAAAAATATTGTCAGACACAGGAGATGATGTTGATCATGTCAATTTTTTTTAATTGATCAAAAAATAAAGAAAGGAGGTACAAAGCACCCTCTTCACTCTGCATATACAACTGAAACAAATGTGGATTCCAGTTTGTTTGTTTGTTTCATACACAAACAGTCAAACAGTTTCAAACTGGACAACTGGATCCCAAAATGTTTCGAGAACACTAAATGTGTGAGTTTGGGGTATTTAAGATTGCTCGCTCAAATAAAAATAATAAAAGTACGGCAAATTAAGTACAGAAGCTTTATTATATGCATATTTTCAACAGCTGTCCTGATTTCATTAACGAACATTACATTATTGTTGATTTTAGAAAAAAAAAGAAAGCAAAGACACATCCTTGTCTACATCAGTGGAGCTGAGGTGGAGCAGGTGAACAGTTATAGGTTCATTGAAATTACCATCACTGAGAACCTGTCTTGGTCATCACACATCACCACCCTGGTTAAAAAAGCCCAGAAAAGGCTCTACCTCCTACAGAAACTTAGGCCGGCTAAGATCCTGCAAGCAAGATCAACTTTTACAGAGGAGCAACAGAAAACATCCTTACTGGAAACATCACAAACTGGCATGGTTCATCCACTGCCCAGGACAGGAAGGCTCCACAGCGGGTGATTAAAACTGCCCAGAACATCACTGGTAGGTTAAAGTGACCTTCATCAGTGGATTTTCTTCGGCCTTTTACACAGCGTTGATTCATCCGCCGACCTTTTTGAAGGACAGAGTGGGACGATGTGAGATGTCACCCTCCCCGTGTCAGCGCTGTGTGCTCACAGAAGTGTGATTCACCTGCAGGCAGCACCTACTGCTCCCACAAAACCTAACAGGAAAGAGTGAGACAACACAGTCACACATTCACCGGCATATATGCAGAGAGAGAGAGCTTGTGCTGTACCGGCAGTTTGTCTCCTCCGCTGTCTGTCAGTTAAGAATAGAAAGTCTCATATAAAAATGGAGGCCAAAGTATTTTATAACTGTAGTTAAATTTGGATCAACAGAAAGAAGATAACGACAGCAGGAAAGACAAAAGAACAGGAGAAGTAGGTCAGTTTTCTATGAACAGTGACTCAATTTGGACTCGACTGGAATGACTTGTCTGGGACTTGATGGTGCCTTCAATTGCAAGTGGGTGGGCTGATTTACTTAAGCTACGGGCTGAGCAGATCTTGCCTGAGTTTCTGACTTGGATGGCCGTTCCGTTGCACTTTTCCATGTCGGAGGTCGTTTGTGACTTGACTTGCCCAAGAAAAAAATGCCTTGAGACTTGGTCTAAATGAGTTGAATCACAGGTCTGGAGTTCACATTTTGCTACAAGAAAACCTACATATGGTTGGTGTCATAGGGTTAACATGCACATTGGCCAAACACACGCTAATTTCTACAATTCTGTTTATTGAATCCATCAAGTTAGCAATATAGATGTGTGGATCTAAGTGGGGAGTAAGATTAGTTGTGAGTGTTGCACCATTAATTCATTGAATTTTATTCCTTTATCAGATAGCAAGACAACTGCAAACATGGGAAAGATTCAAACGGGGGATGTTTCAGCGTGTTACCCCAAACCACTTTCATTCTAAGTAAGGCTAAGCTACGTTAGCCTGCCTTCTTGTGTTTCCACCAATCAGCATTTCATTGTTTTTTCAGTTGGATAATTCAAGTAGTTTAAGCCTCAATATATTTAGCTTACAAAAAAAGATAAATAAATGTGTCTCTTCACCAGAATGTTAATATTTGCAGTGTGCAGAGAGCTTTGAAATAATATTTAGACTGTCATGTTGGGAAAGTTAACTGAATAAATCAAATATGAACAAGACTAAAGAGTATAAAGCCATGCTAGCAGCTCTGTGAGGCTGTACTGGATGGTGCTTTGGGGACTGCTTATTGTTTCCGACAGCCCATTATTCCAAAACCCAACCGTCCAAAAAATGTCCCTTTGGACCGAGAACCAGGCCCGTTATCCAGAAACAAAAAGCCAACTGCTCTCAAAATCCATTGTTTCAAAAATACACTCTTCCTGGAGCTTTTTGCCTGAATATTTTAGTGTCATGTTCGGGTTAGGGTTAAGGCATGTCATTCGGCGGAAAGATAGCCTATTATGTGCAAAACCCCTACTGATTCAGCACCATGGACAGGGCCCGGCAGTCACTGAACTAACAACTGCAGGGTTCTTATTTTTCAGAATAATGGTGATTTGAGCTGAATGCTGATGGCAACATGCTCACATTGAGAGGACTGCAGTAGTCGAGTCCACAGGGACCAGAAGGCTGCCTGTTCAGAGATCCGCTCAGAACAGTCTATACGGTGGCCGGACTGGTAGCTGGAAAGGTGCCAGTTCACGGCACCGAAACCCTAACTGCTCCTGGCGCCTCACATGGGGCAGCCCCCTCTGTTTGACACTCCTCCATACATTATGCATGTGTTAACGTAGTGTTTGTGAGAGTGAAAAAAAACTGAAACGGAGTTTCTCTGTAAAGGGATTAATGAAGTGCATCTTCTTCAATGCTAGGATACATATTTTAAGCACGTGTCATGTTTTCCATCTTAGTTTTTGTGTGTTAGCGTGCTATTAACGTGCTGATTAGCAGTGAAATGGAAGTATAGGTGAGGTAGCTGAGATAGCAGTTGTAATGCTCAGATGAAAAGTCAGGGGATCATAACTGTGTCAGTCTGTGGGGGACAAGAATGTCTTTACAAAAATGTCAACGTCATGGTGATGCTAGTGGAAGGGTCGGGGGATCACCGGCTTTAACCTGCTGGTGACACGCCAGGAAATGTCAGGGGATCACAGAAGTCATCAGGATTAAATCGTTGGGCACCGTGGATGTCTGTACTAAATCCCACAGTAATCCATCAAAAGTTGTTGAGATATTTCAGTCTGGACTAAAGTTGTGTACCAACTAACTGATATTGTCATTGGGTAGTATTCATGACTGCTATGTACATGCAAAGGAAGACAAAAGAAGGTATTCTAACCTGTGTTTCCAGTTACAAAATAACTATTTGATGGCAAAAAAATAAATAAATAAATAAAAATGCACATCTTGAACTGGAGCCCTCCAGATAAAAGCCGGGGTAAGTAACAAAAGGACACAGTGGCTGTTCAGTACATTTACTAGAACATCAGGCAGCACTGTAAGAACACTGGGCTGCTTGTAAGCTGTCCGCCTCCGCGTCACCTTACAATAACAGTGTCAGTGGAGCTTGGAACCGTAATTAGCAGTAATTTTCTCTGAGACTGACAGGCAACTTTGTATGTGTTTCTGTGAGAGAGACAGCTTGAATGTGTGAAAAAGAAAAAAAACAGGCCAAACACACAGTCAGACTGTTCCCGTGGGCACGAAAAAATGAGCGCTATGTAACAGTCTGCTCTGATTCACTCTCTCCTGCTCGATCTGTGAATAGTATATGTAAGAGCTGCTATCTGGAGCGTGACGCTCCTGGCTCAACACATTCAAACCAAATTTGTCTGCCGGTTCCTGTAGGACGGAAGGAGAATCCACAGGAAACTCCAGCCCTCATTGGATGTATGAAGCATCACAGCAGAGGAAGCACTGCCATGTATGTACGCTCCCTGTGACACTGATTTCCATATCCATGGCTGCAGTGCCGGCTGCATGGTCGACGCTGTGTGGTAATCCTGTAGTATGAGTAGTGAGCTCTAAATAGATAGTGAGTCCTTTTCAAGCGCCATTCAACCAGATGACTTGCTGTGCAGTGATGATTTTCTGAGTCGACAAGACTGTGGGTCTGTGAGATATTTTTAGATATTTCTTCTTTGTTTTATTTATCGGAAACACCACACAAGCCCTCATAAATAGACTTTCCCCATGAATTCTCTGATCCCTACAAAGGATATTTTTGGCTTGGAACTGTACATATATTATTAAAAAGGTAGCTGGGTTCAGAGAAAGGGAAGGGTTATGTGTTTTTTTATAGCTGAAGGGAGGGTTGCCTGATTGTTTTGAGAGAGTGGGGGAGGGTCTTGCCAGTTTTACTGAAAAAAAAAGAATTGTGTTAAACATATTTAAGTAAAAAAAAGGCCTTTTGTGTGCACTATGAACCATAAAGATGTATCCTGTCATATGTAAACGCTTTAGTGGTGGGGTTTGTGGGGTTTGGATGGGTTCAGGCACCAAAAACTACTCCGTTAGGTTCAGGAAAACATTGTATTTTTGGTTAAAATAACTACATTCAGTCACATCAGTTACTTAAATGTGTTACATTATTTAGCTTTGTCAACTTACTTACGTTACATAACAAGATACAAACCTCAAGTCTCAGGGTGGAAGATCCAGCCCCGACCAGCCCCTGACTCAGACTCTTCTCGCTCTTTTGTACTACAACACTGGAGGGGCACTTCAAGAAGCGACGCTAAAGGGGTAACTACAGAAACTAGAAGTGTCGGTCTACTGACCAGGCTGCTGTGTTTGACTGTATTAGGAGTGAGAACGGGCTGTACTGGGAGATGGGAACGTTTTCCGAATAAGCTCTGACATTGCGAACACTTAACTCACACGACTGATCAGCTGTTCCCACTGTTCCACCGAAGAGACAAACATTTCATCAGATTAAAACAGTCACATTTCCAATCTGCTTTCTCTTGTTTTTCATTGTTTGAAGTTTAACAGGCACTCTTTAAATCCTGTCGTCTTGTCGCACCCTCCTGTCGCTCAATGGTTTTCCAACGAGAGAATCGACGCCACCTACCGCTTATCTCGATGAACTAACTCCTAATAATCGCATGAAGGTAGCGGGTGGAAACTAGCTTTCATTCGCATTTTATTTTGCAGGTTTTCTAATAATTTGGTTAAAATTTGTGATAGATTTTGATGGTAACGTGTCTTATAAAGACACTGTATAACTGCCAGTAGGGCAATAATGTCAGTTTTGAGAAAGAGTAGACATGGATCTTCATAATGAGAAGGGATTAAACATAATCTCATGACATTGTTCACTCTATTCTGCACCCTGACAGAGCTTCAGTGGAGGTATCATATAGATTGTGTATATTATGTAATGTATACGGCACAGCTCAACCTGTTCTACTGCTGATAAGTGTTTCCCCTCACCGCTGAGACTTGAGACGGTTCACATTTTGTTGAGCCCACGCGCTTCATAAATTAAGGTTATGTACCTTCGCTGTGGATGTGAGTCTGCAGGAAATTAAACTCACCGTTTTAGGCTTTTATGGCTACTTTGAGAATACAGTAGTTATTTTCAGCAGACTATAATCCTGCAGTGTTGCCTGTGTGCCAAGTTAAACAGTCAGATGTGTGGAGGAGTACATCCAGGTTTCGGCTATAAGAGCAATTAATGCGTGCATAAGGTTATAAAGGTTATAAAAAAACACCTTTACAGGCTGATGCAATTCAAGGAAACAGTGGTAAAAGAGGTGGGAGAAGCATCCAGATCCTTTACTTAAAGAAAATCGAATACATTCATGTGAAGTAACGCATTCAAAAAACAACTTAAACTTGTTTTATGAGTCCTTCTTTTTAAAAAGTCACATTTCAAGTCAATATTCTCTCATCATGGACTCAACATGACACTCTAAGAAGTGTTGATTAGGTAATCGGCATCGTTCAGTCAGTCAACAAGCTTTTTGAGGTGTTATCTTGGATTTTCACAGCAAGAAGATATTTGAACACTTCCCAAACAGAACAAGGCTTTTAACACATTCAGTTACATAACTTGGAACTGCACTTTCCTTTCCACAGCTGTTTACTGTTGGTTATTAGGTGCCTCATTTGCATCAGTTCGCAATTATTGTCTGCGGCACTATGCACATAGTTGCCATGCAGAACTACGTGGGCGGACACATTTAAATGAACACCTGCGCATTCGGATGGATACAGGAAGCAATAAATAAACACGGCGGCTGTAAAGCTTATTGACATTTTACTGTGAAAGTCCATTAACAGAACAGTGTGGGTCCAAGTTAATTTCAGTGGCAGGAAATAAACCCGGCGACATTTCGAGTGCTGGTTAATGGACATTTTTAAGGATGTCATTTGCTGCGCTTGATTATGTTAAATTAAAAGGTGAACATTTGGTTCTCCCACATCCTTTTTTATATTTAGGAGAGTGGAAATACAATGCAATACAAGCCCACAACAATTATATGTATACTTCACCAAGGTATATGTATCTCTATATATATTGCCTTGTCAGTCAGTGGTGGAAAGCAACTACTACTCCATTTCCAATATCCACTCAAGTGCAATCTCAAGTCATTAGCACTACTGTTTCAATTTTATGTTATTTCTCTACTCCACTACATTTATTTGACACATAAATATGATTGAAAAACATGATAATCTTAAAGACACAGGAGCTAAAACAGAGCAGAGGGGGAATACAGAGCTGCAGCACTGGACAGTAGGAGAAAACTAATGTGTTTTGTGAGCACTAAAACATGTAAACCTATTCTAGCAGTAACCCAAAATAAAATTATGAACCTGGTAAATGAGCATAATGTCTCCTTTGAGTAGTGTTTTGATTTTATTTAAGTAAAGGATCTGGATATGTCACCATGAAAAGTCTTCAAAAATATCTCATTACACTTACTAGAAAGGAGCATTTCAGTGAGATAAATGGACTGTTTTTAGACTTGTTTTTTTACTTTTTACAAGCAATAAACACCTCATATTAATTTATTTTTTTTTACTTATTCTTGAAGTGGCTTTTTTCACAATGCTCTCCCACCTCTTTTACTGCTAAACTGAATCACTGAATTGCATGAAACCGTATAGGCGTTCATAAAATTGTGTGCAAACATTATGTAAGCATTAGCCGAACGTGGATGTAGGCTACTCCTTCACATGTCTGACTATATAACTTGGCACACGGGTATCACTGCAGAAATATGTTCATCTTAAAAGGTGCACTGTGTGTTGACTGATTTTTTTTTATGCCTAAACAAACTTAATTACACCCCTGATGTAAGTGGTTCTTTGTTCTAGGCCAGCAAAGTGTTGTTGCCACACTGGTTCCGAACCAGCACCTGAACCGCCTTGGTTGAAAAGGGGTCATTAATGTAGCATCTCCCAGTCAGTCATGATCTACTATATAGTACTCAGATCATAGTTATTCAGGAATTCCTCATTAACTATCAAGTCGTTCCTGATTCGTTCCTCATTAACTACTCACATTTTGCGTGTTACCAAGATAACTATTCAGAAGTAGCCCTGAAAACCAGCTAAAATAAGAATCATGTTCATTTTTCTTCCTTCCCTCACCCGCAGTGAATCTAAATAGCCTTAATTTATCAAACACGTGGGTTCATAATCCACAAAATGTGCATCTAAAGTCGTTTGAGGACATTAGCGGCTGTCTGGAGGCTGTCTGGGCAGCCAGCAGGGTCCTTTTCGCTGCATGTCTGGATGTTCTGTTCTGTTCTGTCTGTCTGTGAAAGAGAAGTGAGAAAAAAAGAAAAAAGAAAAACTCCTCCTGAGTCGTGACTGTCTGCTCGGCTCTGCCTTCAAGATCTCCGGAAACAAGTCTCGAGATGGAGATGGAGGGCTGCAACATCCGCGTGATCATCTCCGGAGCACCAATGGCCTCGCGCCGAGCCGACTGAGGACACCGGCATCCCCTGCCGCGCGTGAGGAAATGGGCGGTCCCGGGGAAAGCTCTGTCACGGCGCGTGGGAGGGTGAGCGGATAGTAAAGGAGCTGCCGCGGCCGGTATTTATAAGACAGCCGAGGAGAGCTCAGGCAGCACGGACACAGAGGACTTCAGCACCGGCAGCAACTGGACAGCGACAAGTAGCCACTTTTAAACCCTTTAACTTACAAACAAAACCCAAACTCTCCAGCAGACATCATGGTTCTCATCTGGACTCAGTTCGGCGTCAAGCACAAAAATGTCAATGTCAAGTGCAAAGTGCGGGTTATGCACAGAGGTGACAGCTCGGGCTCGTCTTCATCAGCGGTGAGTACAAATTATCTGCCTTTTAAAATCATCTTTTATTTGTTGAATACACTGTCGGTTATGTTATATCAGTAAATTGTAAGCGATTTTGCTGTACCGACATCTTTCTGTGTCTGTTGCTGTGGATTCATTCAAATGGCAAGAGTCGCTCAGCCAATCGCTGCACAGGATCTCGGTCGTTGGGGGAAAATCTTTTGGCCCCCCTCTTCTCTCTGTCTCACGTTGTGCTGTGCATCAGCTTAGAAAAACTGCATGGATTATGCAGTGGCACAGCAGTGCAGAGATGAGGGTATTTTCCCCCATGCAGTGTCTGAATCTCTGCACGTGAGCAGAAACTGTGCAGCAGTTGGACGCAATCCATCCCATAGTGTGTAGTTTACATGCTCGTGTGATTCTAGTGATTCAGTTTTAAGACACGTGCAAAAAAAAATAAAATGAATTTTGACCAGATTTTTACTCATGAGTGCATCTTTGTTCTTGTTTCAATAGGAAAGTAGCAAGTCTGAGCAGGACACGCCCTGCCTCGCCATCAAGCCCACGGGCAAGGACTTCTACAAAGTCCTGGGTGTCACCCCCGAGTCCAACGAGGACGAGATCAAGAAGGCCTACAGGAAGATGGCCCTCAAGTTCCACCCGGACAAGAACAGCGACGCCGACGCCGAGGACAGGTTCAAGGAGATCGCGGAGGCCTACGAGATCCTCACCGACCCCAAGAAGAGAAGCATATACGACCAGTTTGGAGAAGAAGGTGAGAGTGAGGGAAGGGAGTTGGAAATAGTAGCTGCCATCTGGCAAATTATAGTAGCGTAGGCTGGCGTATTAACTATTCATGTCAATATCAAAGCTAAATACTGATGTGAGGAACTCTTCCACTCTGATTAAAGTAGCTAAACACAGACAGCTGTGGGGATGATGAATTATTCAGCGAGCAGTAAAAGACTTTTCCTCAAAACTTCTAAGTGTGCAGATTTTAATTGCCCCCTTCTTGCTTTCTCTGTGTTTTCCAGGCCTTAAAAATGGGATGTCAATGACAGGCCAAAGCCAAGGTTTCCGCAGCAACTTCCACGGCGACCCCCACGCCACCTTTTCCTCCTTCTTCCACGGCTCAGACCACTTCGACATCTTCTTCGGCTCCGACCCCGACGACGACGACCTCTTCAACCCCTTCAGGCGCTTCCCCTTCAGCCACGTGAACGGGTCCGCCTGCCACGACGGCGGCCTGCGGCGAGGCCAGCGGCGTCTGCAGGGCGACGAGGTGGTGCACGACCTGCTGGTGACCCTGGAGGAGGTGATGCACGGCTGCACCAAGCACGTCAAGATCACGCGCAGCCGCCTCAACCCCGACAGCCGCAGCCTGCGGTCCGAAGAGAAGGTGCTGAACGTGGTGGTGAAGAAGGGCTGGAAGGCGGGCACCAGGATCACCTTCCCCAGGGAGGGAGACGAGACGCCCAACAGCACCCCTGCCGACATCACCTTCATCCTCAGGGACAAGGAGCACACCCAGTACAAGAGAGACGGCTCCAACATCGTCTTCACAGCCCAGATCACCCTTAAAGAGGTGAGTTTGGTGCATTTACATCACACTGAGAGGTCGATCAGGGTTAAGAGCGATGATTTATTACGAAACACCTATAAGTAGACATACCACTTAAACCTACACAGAGTGAGGCTCACATCCATCCAACACTTCTTGTCCTGTTACACAACCGTTGAGTGATGCACTCCGGAGAAAATCGATTAGTGAAAGGCATCAATAAGACAGGAGCAGAAGGTACAATCTCTGCCAAATATAGCGAAGGTAATATCTTTGAACCGAACAGAACATGGTGTTCTGTTACGGGTATCTGAGCCCCCCAGTTTTCAATGGGGCTGACAGACCCCCGCTAGCAGAACAGCAGCAGCAGCCTGCCAACGCCTCGGTTACCTCATCGGCCCCTGCAGAGTGAGAGAAAGCAGGAGCTAAATTTAGCCTCGGCGCTGACTGCCCCCACGAATCGCACTTCACTCTCTCTCAACTACTATGTGTGCTGCAGACTCCTCTGCCTCTACACGGCAGGCCAGAGTGGCAGCGCTTTTTCTTTTTTTTTTTTTTTTGGCTCGCTCAGTCGCTGGCTCTCACTTCTACCAACCCACACACAGATTAGCAGGGTAGCAGTCACACAGACTGGCATTTCAAAAGAGCTCCTCCATCTTCCTGTGGCTCCTTTCAGTCACTAAAGCACTTAACTCCCATACAGAGCCAGTAAATAGAGCAACGATTATAACATCTGTAACACCGGCTTGTTGCATAACACAGAAAATGGTTATGCTTCCACTAAGACAGACATCGGTTATGCAACTTGACACTTTTATAGATCAAGCATCCAACTGTTCCTATCCCAGTCATTCAGAAAGCCTTATGAAACCTGTTCTGAATGTAACCCATCTACATAACTAACCTCCTTTTCTCTTCTTCCTCCCTTTCCCTCTCCAGGCTCTCTGCGGCTGCACAGTAAACGTCCCAACACTTGACAACCGCATGATGCCTCTACCATGCAGCGACGTCATCAAACCAGGTGCTGTCCGGCGGCTGAGGGGCGAAGGCCTGCCCATGCCCAAGAGCCCGTCCCAGCGGGGCGACCTCGTGGTGGAGTTCCAGGTGCTCTTCCCCGACAGGATCCCACCACAGTCCCGAGAGATCATCAAGCACAGCCTGGCCCAGTGCTAGCCTGCTTTTTATTAAAAAAAAAAACAACAAAAAAACATCTAATCGCCTGATTGAGGCAGCTTCACCATGTGTGTATGTTGTTATCAATTCACAAACACAGCCTTGCCCAAGGTGCTAGCATCACAACCAATCACAACCTCTTATTGTGTTTGGAGACGGCAAGTAGCGCTTAAGTGTGTTCAAGCAAGGGAGGGTGACTTTCTGCAGGCGCGACGCACAACAGCTGTGCTGCAGTGAGTTCAGAACTGATGAATGGGGTCTTTGGTATCTGAGGGCGTCCATTGACTCAACAGCTTTTCTCTTGAATGAAAAGGTGATCCTTACTGTTATACTTGCAAACCAACAGCAGGATATCAGTGTGCTATTCAAGTCTGTACAGACTTCCTTAAACCTAAATGGTAGAAACATAATAAGAATAAAACAACAACTTTATTATTATAGTTATATGGTGTTCATATGACTGATCTTTTGCATTGATTTATTACAATAGCATAGTATACTTGTCTACAAAGATCTACTTTGTGTACAAAATGCAAAAACATTGTCTCTAAGAGAGATTCATCTGTCAAATGTTCTATTGAATTATTTGCAATGTTTGTATATATTCAGCAATGTTGATGTACTATTATTACCTGAAAGAGAGACATGTTTGGAGGCATGACAAATAAAGAAAAACTCATTTAAAGACTTCTGTTCTCTGCTGTTCTTTGTGACAAACTTGTGCTGTGCGAGGCAGCGTTCTTCAATAAGTGGACTACAAAAGTCCTCAAGTACATTTATGGTCCATTTTTTTTACTGCCACTCCACTACAAGTCTAAGGCAAATAAGTAAGTTAGTAATTAAAGGTCCTGTATTTAAGAAAACATCAGCACTGGGATGCCAACACAACCTACAATCCCAATGTGTCAGTATTTGACGAGTTAGGAATGAGACTCAAAAATGAACTTTTCTTACAAATAGCATCTTTAGAGAGCAGGGACATCATGTGGCGCTTCATGGAGGCAATAATGCATAAACATAAATGCAAGAGTAGGAGTGAACATGCACATCCAAGCCAAAACGGCCAGGTGCTGAGTCAAATGTAAGCAAAACATGACACAAAAAGACAGCTCGCACACTGCAGGGCTCCAATATTGAGATTATTTAATGAACCAAAGTACCGATGTTTGGAGCAAACCTGCTCTTCATCAGACTAAAGGGACACTGCACAATGGCATCTTATGTACACATGCGAGCAGTGCCATGAACAGTCACATGAACAGATATTGCACTTATTTTTCATGACAAGTTGATTTTTTAGAGATGTGTGGTTCTCACTGGACAGTTACGCTACAAACATATGACGATCATAATAATAATCATACATTGCTGTAGATTAAACGACCCCAAAGCGTACAAAGTAGTGGAAATTAGCTCAGCTTTACACATCTACAGCAGTGGAATGTAACATACACCACAATAAAGCACCAGTAAGATTCATCCGAAATCATTATATCCAAAGGGGTTGAGCTTATATTATCTGACCATGAAACTGGGACCATTTCTCCATATCAATTACTTTCGATACTTTAAAGAGGCACTGTGTAGTTTTGGAGAAGAAATTAATTCAAAACTGGATTCAAAACAAAAATTCCTAGAGCTTCACAGAAAAACAGCGTTGCAGCATTATCCTAAACAACTGAAGTAGTTTTAAAATGTGAAACAACGACCCAAAAGAAAATCAGAAAATGGCTCCAGTGTAATCCAAGTCTCCAGAAGCCTCGAGATCCCGAACTGTTTACACCCTCGAGATCTCAGCTTTGAAAGGTCACTGTGTAGTTTTGGAGAAGAAATTCAAACTCAATTAATGAGGTAATAATACAAACTCAGAAACATTTATCTTTCTCCATAACTGAATAAACAAGCTGTTCTCAGAGGAAAAGAAGGTCCCCAGAACACTGTCTGAAGCTAGAGAGGTGGCAGGGTCCGCCACAAAAAAAAAAAATTAAAACAGTATTTAAGACTTAAATATCTGTGTTAGGGTTTAAATGCAGGACTGGTGTAGTATCAGTACTTTTACTTGGCTGCAGTCCTCATGGCTGCAGTGATGCAGGAGTCTGGCCACCTGCTGCCATCCAGCGGCGATTGGTCGCTACGACAACGAATCATCCTGCACATGATACAACACACCTGTTGGTCTGTAATCCAGGTGGCTGGTCCTCGTCCTCGTTGCATAGTCGTCTCATATCAAGCCTTTGCTTTGTTAACACTGACAGTGTCAGTCGACAATGATGAAGACGAGGGGGGTAAAAGACGACAGGCACATCTGGAGGCCGTTTACATTAAAGCAGCAGGCTGCTGTGTTGTTATTAGATACACAAGACTTTCAAACACACAGTGGTCCACATTGATTGACACACTGAGCCACCTGTGCGCTCAGAGACAACGTGAATCTCAGCTGAGATCAGCAGTTCTCTGAAAATTAACCCCCCATGTCCTCTGTTATGAAATGTCGCAGATAGGTCAGACCACAGCATCCGATCTGACTGAAGGTTACCCCGTGACAACCCTGACTGTGGTGGTCCTCCTGCTGATCCCCTGTGTGGTCATCCTGCTCCTGCTCAACTGCCTGTTCCTGGGCTACAAGCTGCTGATCCTGTCAAAGAGGCGCAGACTGAAGCGAGAGGACACAGAGGAGATGCTCCTGCAGTCCACCCTGCACAGGGTCAGACGACTGTCCGACGTGGCCTTCCCTCCTCTGCAGGACGGGAGGAGAGCCTACATGTCCCTGTCGGAGCCTGTCCTGCCCCATCCTGTCACCTCCTCCCGGGCTTCATCCAGGGAGAGGGCCGGGGTGGATCACAGGTTCCGGCTCCTGAGGCCGGACGGCGCCACCGGCTCAGGGTCCCTGAGGGCGCCGAGCACCATCCGGGCCACGTCTCCTGCGGCCGGGTTCAGCCAGAGACTCGACCTGGCCTCCGGCTCACGGATATACAGCGTCAGCAAAGCGTCAGGCTGGTGCCAGAGCGCACCGGTTCTACCGCAGTCCAGTGACTCAGAGGCGGAGATCAGAGTGAACCTGGTTCCGCCAAACTCTCCAGCGGTGAGTGGGAATCACTCATGACTCATGGGTCATTGTTAGGGGGCATTGTGACTAAATTATGGGTATTCATTCAAGAACACCTACAGGAAACTGCTTAAATGTTATTTTACCATTGAACGTTGACAGATGGTGATGCATTCAGGTACAAATCTAGTGAGTGCACTCAGCAGCAGGGCCGGATGAAGCTGCTTGAGGGCCCCAGGGCAAAAAAAAGTGACCTGCCGGGCCCCTTTAGTTGCTGCTAACTTTGCAGATTCAGATTATTCAGTGCTGACGAGCTACTTGTGACGCGTAACCAATCAGATGTGTTGTGGGGGGGACATGATTTTGACCACAGAGCCAAAATTACATTACTTTAACTCTGCAATCAGACACAAAAAACACTGATACTGATGATCAGAAAAATGCTGAATCTTGGCCCTGATAATCCACCAGGTCAATGGTCTGGTTAGGTCAAAGCACAAAAAACACTTGGTTAAGGTTAGGAAAAGATCACGTTTTGGCTTTCAAATACCTGTTTGGAGCTGGAGATGTAACGACTTCCCGTCACAAAATATCTGGGTTTTGTTGCTACAAACGCCCTACACCAATATTCAGAGTATCACTTCAGAAATAACACCCAAGATCCAGTCTAAAGCATGAAAAAATCTTTATTCCTTGTCCAGAGAGTGAGGTCTATATTTTGTCCTTTGTTCGCAGCACGAGACAAACCATGTGGGTCATCGGAGCAGCACTTACGAGATGCTGACAGATGTGAATCCAGGTGTTGCAGTGCACGTGTTTGACAAAGTAGACATGGAGTGTGAGTACGCCAACCCGCCTTCAGAGGCGTCCTGCCTGAACACATCTGCAGCGGGCTCTGGACTGGACAGCGACTTTGGTGCAAGTGCAGGTACGATTCAGCCTCCTTCAGCTGCACTCTGTTCAGTATGGCTGTCATTAAGAACTGACGTTGGTGCTGCATCAAACTGGCAAAAAACTCAGCTAGACTGAGGATACTGTGTGGAAATTATTATTCACATGAGAGTACTTATGAATTAAAACATAAATATAAAAACAAAGTTTCTTTTCAGGTGTGTCCCTGCGGATTCTGTCAGCAGACAGCGACAGTCTGTCCAACGGTGTCGTGGCTTCAGCGTTGGAGTGGGATTATTATGACCCGTGCTACGTCAAACAGAACAACGTCCCTAAACATAAACACCACAGACCTGCGGTGCACACCAAACAGTACTGGGTGTAACGCATCGCAGCTGTCGGGTGTGATTAGTGGTTTTAATATTAATTTATTTTTTTACTTATTTATTTAATTTAAATATTGTTTTTTTTTTTGGAGAGCTTCATTTAGTTAAGTTTGTCTCACTGATAATCACTATGACTTTACACTTGTTCAAACTGATATTTTTTTTGATGAAGAACGCACTCTGCCACTGAATATGTTCAAATTGTTAAATATTCCCAACACACCGTCACTTAAATTAATATAAAAGTTATACTGTGCACTTATAAATTATAGTCACTATTTCTGGTTTTCACAAACATTCACATGAAGATTTATATTCACTTGTATTGTTTGAAATGTTTTGAATCACTCTGACCAATAAAGTCTTACTTTGAATTTAGTTCAGTGGTTTTTGATTACTTTTGTTGGATTTAAAGACATTAAACATGTTTTTAAATTAATCCAAATAATTTAACAAGATTTGGACATCTGCCATATGCTACTCCTTGCCAGCAGAGGGCACTGTAGTATGGTTGGTGTGGATGCATTCACTATTGGCTTACAGAACATTTTGAGATATTGAGTCTGCCTGATGTAATGCTTAATGCTTGTCATGAATATAATATAGAGAAAAAGTAAGCATGGTGGCTCCTGTTGGGTTTTTAACACTACAGGAAGATTGTGTCTTTGATCTTTCAACCATCACAACCCTCAAAGTGGAGTCTTGAGCCATAGAAGTAACTTAAACTACAGAATCTCACCATGACCCTTAGGGGACTCCGCAGAAAGGAGATGAACATTGAGAATACATTTAAAAAAATGTTAGTTGAATGAGGTTTGCCCTAATTGCCATCACATTGTCCCCATTACTTAATTCAAAATGGTCTAATCCACAACAGTTTTGTTTTAAAATGGTGCAAGGAATCAAATACAGAAGTCACAGCAGCTCTCAAGTGTGCACATGCTCTCAAACTGCAATTAAGACAAGTCGTTAAGATTTTAGCAATAATTTCATACATTAAGTCCCATCTCTCTGAGCCGTTTTTCGTTAGTTCTTCGTCTCAACCTTACTGCTGTGCTTAACAAATAAGCAGGAATTTAAGATGCAAATTGTTTAGTGTTGTGGCTATAATATATATATATATATATATATATATATATATATATATATATATATATATATATCAAAAATAATAGTTTCATCATCAAGGTAAATCAAAATAGAAAGTGACCCAACAGCACTCCAAAAGCAAGAAGACACAATCAAGTCAACTAGTTGGAATACTTTATTCTCCGTTCAGAGATATCTGTACATTAAAGATCAAGTGCTGCTTGAATTGTTTTTTAAAGTTCATAGAAAGTATAACTGACGATGCACTATGAAGACATGAAAACAACCAGATCAAAAAGTATCACTTTACTCGAAGCTGGAGAGGAAAGTCAACACTAATTGCTTGAGTTTAGCATCGGATGCCTCAGAGATTTTGCCATCAGCCCTGCAATCAAGAAAAGATTGGTTAAAAATACATACACGCAAAAAAACAAAAATCACACATGCTGTTGCTGAGAAGCTCTTGGACTTACTTAATAGCTGACAGCAGGTCTTGGTGCTGGCTCAGGATGTGCTGCAGGAAGGCCTTCTCGAACTTGGTGATCTTGCTAGGCTCCATTTTGTCCAGGTGTCCCCTCACACCAGCGTAAATGACTGTTACCTGTTCTTCAATGGCCATTGGACCTGAAAACATACAGTCACGATACATAAGACAACTGTAGAATGGAGACATCTTAAAAAGATGCCTACTGAGGGCAACGTAATACTAAATGTATGTACTCACAGTACTGTCCCTGTTTAAGGAGCTCAGTCAGACGAACACCACGGTTCAGCAGCTGCTGAGTGGCTGCGTCCAGATCAGAACCGAACTGAGCGAAGGCAGCCACCTCACGGTACTGGGCCAGCTCCAGCTTCATGGTACCAGCCACCTGATGATTGACAGAAATCAACGAGTCAGAATCAAAGACGTTCACTGTGACAGAAATAGGGAGATGGGTCATTACAAGGAAGACTAACCTGCTTCATGGCCCTGGTCTGGGCAGCAGATCCGACACGTGACACAGACAGACCGACGTTGATGGCTGGACGAATACCCTTGTAGAACAGCTCAGTCTCCAAGAAGATCTGAGTGAGAGAACAGCTTTAAGTGACTGGTTCAGGATTTTAATTGGGCTGGAGCGAGTCACACACTCACCTGTCCGTCTGTGATGGAGATGACGTTAGTTGGAATGTAGGCTGACACGTCACCAGCCTGCGTCTCGATAACGGGAAGGGCTGTGAGGGAGCCGCCGCCGAAGTTGTCGTTCATCTTAGCAGCTCTCTCAAGCAGACGGGAATGCAAGTAGAAGACGTCTCCTGGGTAAGCCTCACGACCAGGGGGACGACGGAGCAGCAGGGACATCTGACGGTAGGCGACGGCCTGCAGAGAGATACCACATCAAGTTGACTTCATCTGCAAATTTACCTTAACGACTGGATTTCTTCGTTTTAAATCCCCTCCAACTCACCTGCTTGGACAGATCGTCGTAGATGATCAGGGCGTGCTTGCCGTTGTCTCTGAAGTACTCGCCCATGGAGCAGCCGGAGTAGGGAGCCAGGTACTGCAGGGGAGCGGCATCAGAGGCAGTAGCAGACACCACGATGGTATACTTCATGGCGTCAGCATCAGTCAGCCTCTTCACCAGCTGAGCCACTGTGGATCTCTTCTGGCCGATGGCGACGTAGATGCAGTACAGCTTCTTCTTCTCGTCAGTTCCCTCGTTGAAGCGTTTCTGGTTGATGATCGTGTCGATGGCAATGGCGGTTTTGCTGCAACACAAATGTTGTACATTAGACAATATCAATCTTGTGTTCTGGAGTTCAGAACTCTCCAGTTTTAATTCATTAAAAATAAAGTTAAATCAGGACACCGCCTTACATTGCAGCAACAGAAGGAAAAAATAATGTGACAGCATTTCAGTGGCACTAGGGACAACATCAGAAGCGGTCATGTGTTCAACTATTCCCTTTGAGCAGAGTCCTCTTACCCTGTCTGCCTGTCGCCGATGATGAGCTCACGCTGTCCACGGCCGATGGGGACCAAACTGTCCACGGCTTTGATGCCGGTCTGCATTGGCTCCCTCACAGAGATACGGGGGATGATGCCTGGGGCCTTCAGACCCACACGCCTGCGGATGCTGGCACCAAGGGGGCCCTGTGAGGTAAATAGCGGAACAAAAAGATCAGGAGAAGCATCAAATAATTTCTCTCATGACCAGTGAATTATTCAATCAAAAAGGCCTGATACTGTAAATCCACTCTATAACAGAGAGAAATTTATGAAAACAAGCCATGAAATTAGAGGATAAACTAGCTTGGCATATGAATTTAGTCTTTCATGCTAAACATTAATATTCATAGCTATGCAGATGATACCCAGCTGCATATCTCTGGATGATCAACACCTTGATTGCATGTATCTCTGACATAACGTTTGAGGATGATTAAGGACTCCTTGCAGTGAAATTAAAAAAAATGTTTTTAATTAATGGGAAAATATCTGTAAGAGAGATTTTTTGAGTGAGTCATTTGCACTTAGCACTAGGGAAAAGGTCAATGGCTTTCCTCCATCTTATCTGTATGATTTATCTAAAAAAAATAAGTGCCTACTAATTCCCTCACGCTTGTTAAGTGTTCTTGTGGTCAGTGACAAACGGCATGGAGAGGCAGCTTTTGTTTATTAGACTCTAAACTATTAAACAGTCTGAGGGTCTAAGGGAATCTAAATGAATCTAAAATTGTCATGACAGTGCGCCTTGAACTTTGACCCTTTCTCCTATATCCGTCGCAGCCTTAGTGCGTAATTTTAGAGTGCAAAATAAAAGGTACTTAAACACGCTTTCATCTGTCACTGCAGTGTCTGTCATTCTGTCAAATGAGTGGTCATCTGTCAGTGAGCTGTCAAATGTTTTGCTCTCTCTGCTTAGTTTATTTTCTCGCAACACACCGTGACACGAGATGTATCTTCCGCTGCGCAGAGGATTGAGGGTCAGAATAGCAGGAAAAGCATGTTGGCTTGCATACTGCAAACACCGACCACGGATGTAGTAGGACATCCTGATATTTTTGGCAAACCACATTTTACATAATTCGTATTGGGATATACTCAATCCTTTTCTGGCATACTAAATAGTATGATAGTATGGGTATTGGAACGCAGGGACATCGTTATCTCCTCATGGGTTTAAAATCAACCAATTATTTTTTCCTATCTTGTCTATGCATATATTCATCCATCTTTTAATTGTTTTACTATAAGTACAAAGAAATATAATCATATAGCTAATTATCATCATTTACCTTTCCATCGATAGCATTTCCCAGAGCGTCAACCACACGGCCCAGAAGCTCTTCACCGACAGGCACATCTACAATAGCGCCTGTTCTCTTGACAATGTCTCCTTCCTTGATGAGTTTGTCGTTACCAAACACCACAACACCAACATTGTCAGGCTCCAAGTTCAGAGACATGCCCTGGAAAAGAGAAGAAACAACAGTTACTACCATTCAGTAGCAGTGCCTATGAACTTTACCAAAGGAACACTGACAGCAGTTTCTGAGACAGTAGAGAATACTGCCTTTTGCCAATTACCTTTAACAACGTAGCTTTTACTCTCCTAAAACATTCAAGCTGTAGCAGTAGAGGTCAGTGGTATCATCAGTCTTACCTTCAGCCCAGAGGAGAACTCCACCATCTCCTCAGCCTGCACATTCCTCAGACCGTACACTCTGGCAATACCATCACCGATGGACAGCACACGGCCAGTCTCCTCCAGGTCGGCAGCGGTATCGGCTCCCAGGATCTTCTCCTCCAGGATGGACGACACCTCGGCTGTGCCTTTAACGGTTGTAAAGTGTTATTCAAGAAAGGTCCACTAATTAACAGGTTTGAAACCCCATTGGGTAATTAATTTTCTTATGCAACAGGTTAATAAAAGGTCTCACCTGTTTTCTGCAGCCATGGACGAGCGGTGTGCAGATTCCTGGCTCCTACACATGCTGCAGCAACGTTCTTTGATACCTTTAACACAACAAGCAAAGAAATCATATTATCCACAGGAAGTTAGTGCTGGTTTTTCTACTTAATCACACGATTAAATCAGACAAATCCAAATTTATTGACCCTGTTAACACTAATACAGTCTTAGACAATGTTCAGTTTTTTGTTTAAACTGCTAACTGGTTAAACTTTATGGACATTTTAAGTTTCTGATGCAGTTTGTGTTGAATTATTACTGAAAGGCGTTTAAAATATTTTGTCTCGACTTTGTCACATAGTACATGAGAGCTAACCCACTTATAGCCAGCTTGAGCCTTTCATGTATCAGTTCATCATTAATAATATATGTCGGGATGTTTTTCCATTAGAAAACCACAGACCATGTTTGATGAAAAACATCAGAATAGACAACATACGAGTTAAAAGGACAGATAAAGCAAGTAATCTGAATGACAAACAAAAACAAAAAGTAATGGCTGCACCATAATCACGGAGCTCCCATCCGTCATACCTTTATTTTGTATTTTACTTTGATATTTTTGATGAACAAGTACTTTTATTTTGTAAAGAGACACTTTTTGTGCCCATACCTGTTTTGCTGGTTAACACATTTTTAATTAGTTGAATTCTTAAGGGCGATTTATCACTAACCATCCGCTCGTTTTTATGGAAGATAAACACTCTGCGATGTTTGAAAACTGTTCACAAGGTTTACGAAGGACTATCCTAATAATCTGGGTTTTGGTTGCACAATAAAAAAAGATTTTTTATCCCATTTCCTAAGCTGTGACTCTGTAATGTTTCACTTAATTAACACAACATGAACCAAAAATGTAAGATTTCTTTATATCAGCTAAATGTGTGAGCATTGATCAGTAATGCTTTAAAACAAAAACAAGGCCATATGTCATTACTTGCAACTATCTGGATAGGAAGCAGAGCTACAACTTAGGGAACCGGTTGTAAATCTTTCTTTAAATCCTACAGCAGACTGTTTAAATCCAGATTGTACTGAAAGTCAATGAAGATTTTTAGAAACAGCTTCACAACTAGCCAAAATCTGTATGTAGACAATCCTACTTCCAAAACATAAAACAGGTCGTGCATTCTGCAGAGTCACAGGACAGTCTGTACTAACAGCTAATAGCCTTAAAAGAAAAAACAGAATGAGATTAAGCTTCATATCGCCCCATTATTTGCAATCAACTTTGCAAAAACTTGGCATTTGCAGTGAAAGCTAGCATGCGGAGTGACACAAACCTGACCTTCACTACCAAATTACATTCGTCATTACTGCACTTTAGCTTAGTCACGTGCGTTGGCAATGCATTAGCACCGTAACACGCAGCTGAAAAGTCAATTTAATCGTGAAGTCACTATTAAAAATGCAATGTACGGTTTAGTGGGCGGGAGGTTCCCGTCTGTCACAAATGTGGGAACTAGCTAGCTAACTTCTGTGAAGGGCCCGGTGTCCTCCGGTGCAAAGACGTGTGCATGCACAACACCGCCATGGCGCTTTAACTGAATTAAGTCGGGATTAGGTGAAGAAATGCGACACAAATCGAAACACGAAGGATTTAAAGTTGCTTACAAATCCAGCCCGGCGAGGTAGGGCCCGGGCAAGGGCCGCTGCGACGCGTACAGACAGCATGTCGGTGTCCTGCTCAATCTGTCCTGCTCCGGAGCGGAGAGAGAAGGATGGCGGACACGGAGGCGAGCAGGAGAAAGGTCACGGTGACCCGGAAGTACTTCAAAATAAAGTACTACTTCTGTTTCTTTTCTTTTCTTTTCTTTTCTTTTCTTTTCTTTTCCTTTCTTTCTTTCTTTCTTTCCATTTTCAAAATGTTATGAAGTATGATATTGTCAAACGCCAGGTAGGTCATGATTTATTACAATAAGTCAAAATATACAGGAGATATGACAAATATTATATTTAAACGTGTATCTACTTATTAATATGATTTTATCATTATGAACCATCCGACTTATCAAAATTTAGCTTGGGGATATTTCCAGCAATTTTTGGTTGATTCCAGGACAATGTAATAGTATAGGTCAAAAACAGACATCTTATAATAATTTACATGTTTGCTTCAATGCTTTAGATTAAGCCAAACTTACACCAAAAATATAGATTGCTTTTGTTTTGATGGTAAATAAAGTAATGGGTCCAATTAGTGTGATCTTGAGATTTGATTAAAAAGCACTTTATTATCTGATCCTGAGGTCTTGTCTTAAAAAATGGGCATCAAAATCTAGTTTTAATGCCTATTATCTGAGCTCATACTTTGCTGATAATAGTGCCATTTTCTAGATTAATTTGTGACTGATATAATTACCAAACAGCAAATCTGGGGTAATTAACACAGTTCAGTAAAAAATAATGTACACAGCAGCTGATGTGAATTTGACCATAATATACTCTATACTATATAGTACAATGTATTCTACATTAAATATTAGATTTGAAGACTTTTACTCAAGTACTATTAGTATGGGTGACTTTCACTTTTACCAAAGTCGTATTTTGACACAGTATCCTTACTTTTACTCAAGTATGACTGGACTGACTGGGCTGTAGTACCAATACTCGACCCACGGGGGCGCTCGACCGTGAACAAAAGGCCGGAAGTGGCGCATGTAGCTTTGTAAAGACGGCGGCCATGATGGAGACATTTTAAAATAAACATACAGCTAGCTGTTAACGGCTAACAGAGCTCGCGAAGCTGCGAGCACACTGCGCCAAAACACATTCAGATTCTTCCAAGTAGCAAATTAATAAAGTGTATTTATCAGTGCATTGTTTATGCATCGCAAATCAGAGAGGCTCCAAATTACCGAAGATGTCGATAAGTCTGACGCGGGGAAAAGAAGAGTACAACTAACGCCGCGGTAAGTTACAACTAGCGCAGCCGATTTTAAATGCTAAGTTGGCTATCGCTTTGACTGAGCTAGCGTTAGCTGCTAGCGTTAGCTGCTGACATTATCCTGCTTGTTACGCCTCTGGGTGGATAGATACTGCTTCCATTTATAGACTCTTGCGAGGCAGCTGCCCTGCGACCTGAAAATGTTCCCATGACTAGTCGTCTTTTTCTCGCCAAGTTTTTGGGCGTAAGGTTATGACCGAGGTTAGCTTCACTACGCAGCTAAAAGTAACTGTCTGGATCCGAGCCTGTGTTAGCCTCAGCTAACCACAGACACAACTAACTAACGTTAAAGTCACGAATTATCACCAATAAATGTCGCATTTTAAATACAGTTAGTTCATCGTGGCTGAGGATATTAAACAGGCTATCATGAAATCATTCTCAGTCTGTGTGAGATGTAAAAGTTGATCAAAAATCAAAGTGAAGTAGCGTTTTTGCACTCAAAGTGCATACTAGCAATGTCGTTAATGGGATTTCTCTCTGGCCAAATTGTTGCATCAAGTTGAATGAGGTCATCTGTTGTTTCTGAGACCTGAACAGTCAGTGGTCCTGCAGCATGTTAAACCAGTACAAAATGTTCAAAATAAGTTTAAAGCCACACAAGTTTGGAAAAAGGGATGAGAAAGCTTGAACATGCCGCCAGTGTGTATCTATATAGCTGAACTGTAGATCTACATGTTTCAAAAGAAATGTCCACTATATTTAATATTGCCCATAAATATTGCAAAATGACTAATTGAAGTAATGGTAAACCTTGGTGCTAACTCTGGGGTTTATCGTTTATAATATGTTGGGATTTATTCCACACATATTTGAGGTTATCTCCTCAGATGCAGAAAACCAGACTGGCAACGCAGTTTGCTTTGTGAAAATAACCAAATAGATATCACACCCCATGCTCCCAGACGCCTCTTGCACAGATGCACATATTGCTGTCATTCAAACTGTGAATTGTAATTGGTGGTATGTTTTTGTTATCCCAGCAGGTGAGCTCTGGTCCAGGCACATTGGTCCATGTTTGTTGGACCTTTGGGCTCTGGGCTTTAATAGCATGAAGATGGCTGATTCAGAGAAGGCAGAGGAATTTGTGGATGCTGAGTGCCCCATAGAGTGCCTTGATGAAGCACAATCAGCCACGACGTCTGCTCAGGGAGAGCAGGATGACCATCTGAAAACAGAGACCACCACCAGTACCAGCTCACCACCGAGGGAAAAAGAGGGAGACAGCCCCTTGAATACAGAGGGTGAGCAGAGTCTCCTCTCCATGCCATGCCTGATGCAGGAGCTACGCAGAGACTCCCCAGAGTCCCAGCATGCCTCCACAGGGAGTGACAAGCCTGTATCTCGTCATATCTATGAGAGTGACTCCTCAAACCCCTGCATGCTCTCCCCTTCATCCAGTGGCCACCTTGCTGACTCAGACACACTGTCCTCAGGGGAAGAAGGTGCTGCTCCTCGTGTAGGAGCAGAGGAGGGGGGCAGCATGGAAGCTGCAAATGATCCCGGGCAGGCAACAGGGAGGCAAACATCTGCCACGGGCGCAGGGGGGAGGAAGTCTCGGCGGTCACGTTCGGAGAGTGAGATGCCCCCTAATGCAATGGCTGCAAAGAAAAACCGCTGCCAGCCCACTATGGTAGCAGCAGGAGGGCAGGAAAAACAAACCAACGGCAAGTTGGCGAAAGTGAAAGGTCACCGGAGCCAGAAACACAAGGAGCGAATGCGTTTGCTGAGGCAGAAACGAGAGGCAGCAGCACGGAAGAAGTATAACCTGCTGCAGGACAGCAGTACGAGCGACAGCGAGCTCACGTGTGACTCCAGCACCAGCTCCTCTGAGGACGACGACGATGACACTTCAGGAGGTAGCAAGACAATCAAGACAGATATTTCAGGTAACATCCCATGTTCACTACACACGCTTACAGTACAGTACTTCTTCCACTGTTCAGGGTAATTGTAACATCCACTTACATATCCCATATAAAGACGTCACATAGTAACAGAAAAAACATAGATCCACAGCTTGATGATCAAAGGTGATTAGCCTTAAGAGTCAAACACAGAGCTGAACAATAAGAGGTTGCCTGCATGACTTTAAATTTTCAGGCAAACCAACCTTTTCACTTGCTACATATAGTAAGAATGTAATGGGACTGTAGAAAGTCATCAGATCAGTACAAACACTGTTTTGTTTGTGTTAATTCTATAAATCACTGTCTTTTTTTCCTTTTTTTCTTTTGGTTGTTTTCTCACCCATCACCTGTCTTCATTCACCCTGTCTGTAGACACACAGACTGTATGTTTTAGAAGGGCCTATGCCAAGTCACTTGTAGTACGACAACATATGTTTTGTTGGAACTTAGTCTCATCGTTTGCATGCTGTGGAAGTCTAGTGGACATTTTTCAACTCATGGACTGATATAAACGGAGATGTGCTAATCTAACCTAAATTGTGAGTTCTGCAATTCAACAAGTGAGCCATTTATATCCTCAGCCGTTGCTGTAAATAGACAATGATGTATAATGTCACTGTGCTAGTCTAACTTCCAACTCATTTAGTATATCCTGCTTTTCTTTCTCTGACTGAAGCGTTTGAATATTCCTCAGGTCTATCATACACTTCACTCTGCCTACACAGGAGGCGATGAAGCTTTTTTAGAATTGCAAACAGGTGGTTTCTCTTCCCTGTAATGGGTTGTGTAGCAACCCTGAGTCAGATAGCTCTTATGCAACAGACTACAAAATATTAATGCATATACTGCTCTGACTGAGGATGGCTGTAAGTTATAGACTAAACTCAAGCACAGAAGTATCTAATAAGAATAGACACAGTGACTGTATGGACGGTACATTGGCCCGGTGTTTGTTTCCTCAGTATACGTAATGTTTTCAGATGGTTGTAGAACCTCTTGGGTGAGTTGAGTTTTCCATAAGTTGCTTCAGGGTGGTATTTTCAGGCCTGCTGCTGTTGGTGTTGAGGCTGATCTTTTTCACTGTATTTCTTAGAATATAACATGTTGGGTTTCCTCGGGTAGGCAGTTTTTCTTTTCCATGAAGTTCAGAATTAAGCTTGTCTTGTGTCAAGGTCTCTGTTTAAATCAGTTGTTACTGTGGAACCACTTTATCTAGTACCATTTTTGTTTTTGTAGTGGTATAATTCAAGGTGCCTGGTTTGGCTGATACTAACCCTACCTTATATTTTACAAAGATGACTCATTTTAGTAGAAAATGTAGTTTAGACTAATCTCTATCATAGTTTTGTAATGAATTTGCCAGAAATGGGTGCATTTACCTTAAGTCTTTCCAGTTAACACTTTCTCCAAAGCAGTCACTGAATCAGTCGCCCGAGACATCCAGTTTTCTGACATTAGGGATCCGTACTACATGAAATGTTTCAACCATTTTTACATTCCGCACACAGATTTGAGTGCTACAACTGCATGATGTAGTCCATCAGCATGAAAGAGTCGATCTGCACGTAACCAAAAACAAACTCATTTTCTCTTTTAATACAAAAGTCCACCTCCGAAGCATGAACGTGCTACTGTATTTTCTTATGGCTTGGCCTCAATGTCTTTAAAGCTGGCTTCAGACGTGCATCGGAGAGATCCAGAGTGGGCGCCCAGATTCATGGGCTGCTGGACACCAGTACGTGGGACAGGAACGGCATCGGCAGTGTTCTGGAGGAGGCCATGACGCGCTTTGCTGTGATGCAGCGACAGACTGAGGAGCGCTTCCGCATCTGGATGGAAAAGCTTGCACACCTCGACTCGGACAACGACTCGTCCAAACGCTCAAGTGATGCCCTGGAAGGGCAGCACCCCCAGGGGGGACGTCCGTCCCCGCCCAGTTCCTATTTGCCCTCGTCAGAGTCTGCTGAGACTATGGCTGCCTACATGTTGGCACGAGAGAACAACAGTCTCACCCCCACCCCCATAAACAACAACATCCTACCTGAAGTGGTCACTCAGAATGGAAATCTAGGTGTTCCAGACCCTGGTCTCTTGAATGTTTAGATTACACTTCTACTTCACTCCTCGCTCTTTGATCTTACCAAGTGTGGATGCAGAAAGCATGGCAATGGGTATTAATATAGGTAAATGATGTGAGGTCACTAAACAGATATACCATCAACAGCAGCTGGGCCTGAGCTGGTCATTTGGACTTGACTGTGTGCAGACCTGAGGCCCGGTGCACCTGCTGGCACTGAATCACTGTGAGATGTGACATTCAGAATAATTCAACTCACCTGTTTGATTTCTGCAGCATCTGTGACACGGACACGGGGCAAATCTCAATAGACTGTTGAGTCAGGGCTCTTATTGTATTGCTTAATGTATGGCTTGTTTGTTTTTGTTGACCAGCTGTACACACACACACACACATACACACACACAGTAGCTGAATATGTCATTCATACAGAATGTGCATTACAGCACCTGGGCAGCCATCATGACAGTGCTATGTGGCGTGCTGCTGCTTAATAGCATGTGCCTTGTCATTCTAACTTCATGCTGGGAACGATAGAGCATCATAGTACTATTTCTTTAGAAATTAGGTTCAACACTCTACATTACTCTTCTTCCTCCTGAACTGTTTGCACTTTGCTTGTAAATGGTTCATGACTTTTAAAATCTTGTGACAACCTTTATTTTGGTGGCATAGCTTTACTAACATCAAAACATTTAAAAACACAGATTTGCCTATAAATATAAACACACATATACTAACCTACACGATTTCTTGCTTTTTAGAATCCTATTACATAATTAGATTAGAAGTTTACATTTTAAATGTTTGCCTTTCTGTTACATTTGCTGCTATCACTGCCTTTGTGCAGTAACAAGAAACTAGTGAGGGAGAAATGACTCCCAATGTTTATTTTTAGTAGCCTATGTATAGATTATGGACATCAGATAAGGCATGGGTTCCTACGTTGTGGTTATTAGCTGCGATGTCAAGAGCTTCAAATCTTCACTCACATAATACTCGCCTAGTTTATCTTTAGTTATGCACTGGTCTGCCAGCTTGGCCTGTGTCTCCACAAGGCACTGTGTGTTTCTGCAGCTTGACTTTAAACTAAAAATCCAGGCATCAAACTAACAAATGTACTGCAGTAATACAGCTGCAGTATGGTGCATGGCAAATGTTTACCGATTTCCTAAAAACTTAGAGATCAAGTGGCCTTCTCTGGTTCAGATCCTGTGGTCTTTTGAGGTGGACACACTCCTCAACCCTCTCCTCAAACTCCTTTTGCTGATGTAAATGACCATAGTGTCACAGTTCTTAACACTGCTAACACTATCTAACCATCACAGGCCTAATCATATTTATAGTTAGGATGTTTAAAAAAAAGAAAAAAAAGAGTGTTACATTTTCTGTATGTGTATATGTAGCCCCATGACTGTCAGTTTTACATAACTGAAAGCTGGAAGGAAAGTTCTCCCACCTGTTTGCATGTGATTATATTAGTAACTAGAATGTGCAAGGCCAAATTAGTTTTCATCAGCAGCATGTGTGCAAGGTGCAGCTTTGCTTATGCTGATAAATGGTGACCGACTGAACATTTTATCTATTTGGTTGTTTTCTCTTAGCCTAATGGTTTTGTTTCAAATTGTGTGAAAATTGTTGTTTTTGTTTCATGGTGCATAATTACTCCAACGACTGCTGTCCTGCATTTGTCACGACTGAAATGACCTTTAAATCAACTGTTTGTTTGATCAACACAGTTAAAGGGAGCCTTGTGCATACAATCACAAACTGTGTGCATTAGAAACAAACACTAAGGACAGTCCATTGTTTACCAAAGAGATAATCCTGGTTTACATGAGTCCTTTTTCTATCTCTAATACATGGCCTTTACATTGGCAAGTCCTCGGTTTCTCTGGTAACCCTGGTACCTGCCTATTTCAGCCCAATCAGCTATTCATAGGCAGCGTTCTCTCTCATAGTACATGCTGTCCAGACGAACCCCCTCACACACACCCACTGTCTTGTCTGGATAGCAGTGTGTGCGTGTCTCTCTCTCTCCCAGGGACTTCTTTTACAGGGTAGAACAAAGATACCTGTACCTGCTCTTCCACAGAGTTACTAATCTATTGTTTGGCTTTTTATTACCCCCACTACATTTCATTCACTGAGTAAGATCATTTTGAAGTGTTTTGTAATGACTGTATTCTAGTGTAGTTTTTATGTGAATGGCTGTTATTTTAAAAGCAATAAATGGAGAGAAAAAAAGCTGCTGCAAAAGATTTATTAATACACTGCAAACACAACCCTGGTTATAAAAAGAGAAAAGCCTCGCTGGTGTAGCTTGGAAAACCTGGAAGGTTTCTATAACCGTTCACGATATTAGAGCTATCAAGCTAAATGAGCCCAACATGTTTTACTTCGCTATCATCTGCGGAAAATATGGTGTGTTTCCTTGTTCCTATTAGTAGAACTATGGATGCAGTGTCCAGTTCCTACTATTCCCAGGCATGAATTGAATAATGAAGTGTTTTCTTTGTTTTCTGCAGACGGGCCTCCAGTAGTGGGTCACTATGATATTTCAGACACTGATTCTAACCAGGAGAGTATGAGTGTGGAGACAGTCCGGCCCACGGTGATAAAGCATGAGCTAAAAACACACAGAGGCCAGGATATGGCAGCTCACTCTGGGTGTATAAGAGCTCTGAGCTCTATCTCAGGTCAGTTACAAACCCGGTAAATCCAAAACTGATCATTTCCACTCCTCTCAGTGAAGACAGGACATTTAGAGGCATGGGTGTCACCAGTAAGCAATGTGCTATGTGGGGGAAATGGTCTTTTTATCTCAGCAAGACGCCTTTGAAGTACAACTGCCTTCATCCTACTGGCTTACATTTGGTGCTATAAAAGTCTTTCCTCCTTGCTTCAAGACAACAGAATTGACCTTTTGCAACTGACTAGCCGGCATTGTCGAAACATGAACATAAAGTTCACAATTTATGTTCTGTCCAATGTGTCAGTCCCTGCTATCCAGCAAGCATTTTATACCCAAGTGTCAGAGTCATCATTGTTTTGTTCTTGTCTGTGTCAAAGCAGCTGCAGTCTTTGTGTCAGCGAGGCCTGAAGCTCTATGCTGCTCCGGTCCTCCTCACAATGTGTGACTCTGTTCCTCTCGTTTGTTTCAGGCCACGCGGAGGCAGAGCTGTCGCACAAGGAAAGTTCTCAACACAACAAGGGCCAGATTAACATTGCTTCCTCTGACAGTGAGGTGGAAATAGTCGGAGTGCAAGAGAAAGCACGGTAAAGACTTACAGTGGGGAAACATTTTACTGACAGTGTGAATTGCCCCCTCTCCTCTCCCTCTCTGGTGTTACAAATGATTTCAACTTTTTAAATGTCTTTGTCTAACTCCAGATGTGCCCACCCATGCGGCGGGGTGATAAAGAGTCTGTCCACCTGGAAGGAGAGCTCAGTGGAGCAGTTAAACAGCACAAATCAACCACAGCTCTGGACTACTGTTTCCCCTCAGCCCAACTGGGTGTCCCCTCCCGAAGTGGTGGACCTCACACTCGACGAGGACGCCGGACACAAATACCTACTTTAAACAACTTGTACACTGAAGACTCCTCATTTCTTCCTCTCGTCCCTCTCGCCTTGCCTCCATGTTACGGCTGAAATCCTTCCTATAGTTGCGGCCTCGCCTGTAACCGCTCGTGGACTCTTCCTGCTCCAGGGCACTGTTTGTTTTTAACTTACTGTTAAACAATCATATGTATCAAAGCCATTCTACTGACGTGATTCCCTGATGTTGGCTCCTCAGCTCTGACTTTAGTTTTAATAAAATGGCACAGCACTTCAAGCGTAGGTGGAAATATACGCAAGAGTGACTTGATCTGTTAATGATAGCAATATCCTACCTTCTTTTAATACCTCAGTTTACCCATTGATAACGGATGTAGGTGGTAATTTTGTGTTGTGTGCTTGCAAGCTGTCAAGTGAAAACTTCACGTTGCTGCTTGAGAGCAGGTCAGTATCATGACACGGCTGTTGACCTGCTTCACTACAGACTCTGAATGACATCTTTTCAGACTTGATTCGGCATTTTTACCCGCAGTCACCTGCGCTCAAGACAAAAATGGCAGCTGGTACACTTTATGTTGTACAGTAGACCATAGATTGATGTCTAGGGTCAGTTTTGTTTTCAAAAGTCTCACCACTGGTTTCACATTTAGCTCAGTCTGCATGGATCGCTTTGCTTTACTATCCTCTGTGCAGCCTAGGTCCAGCCTATTCTCTGGTGCTGCAGAGCAGGAGTTTGATTTATCTAAAAGGAATGTTTGAAATTTTGGGAAATGGGCTTAATTGCTTTTTGCCAAGAGTTCGACCAGAAAAATTGACACCACTCATCTGTCTCTCTGTTAAATACACAGTAAGGCAACAGCAAGCAGCTGGTTAGCTTAGCTTAACACAACGTCTAGAAGCAGAGCAGAACAGCTAGCTTGGTTCTGTCCAAAGGTAACAACATCCATCCACCTACCAGCACCTCGAAGGCTCTCTAATTAATGCATTGTCTCATTTTGTTCAATGTATACAAAACGTAAGTGTAAAAAAAATGTCTTTCAAGTGTCTAAGTGCTGAACTGTTTCTTGGCCAGGCATTGTGCGAGGCTAGCTGTTTCCCCATCTGCAGCCCTTGTGCTATTCTAATCTGTGGCTAATTGTAGCTTCATATTTAAACAAACTACAAAGAGTTTTTAACTGGTTATGAAACCATCTCAGTTTAACACCGATGCCTCTACAGGACCCACATAAGTAAACAGAACCATTAACAAGATGATTGGCTATTTCTTCATAGCTATTTAAGTTATTTCTAAAGCCGTCACTGGGGCAGATTACCTTTAAAATCAAAACATTAATCGGGTATGTTAACTTCAGCTTTCACAACAAAATTGCTTCTACCAGGCACCCGTTAGCTGGCGGTGGTGCTCATACCGCTTTCGGCCACAGGGGGCGCCAGAGTCATCAAATAGTGAAAGTTCCTTGTAGCTGCAATTAAACGCATTTCCCAAAATTTCTTTTAATCAATCAATATCATAATTCAATCCATAGTTCTTGTTTCTGTTACTGCCATATTACAAAAAGTTTTTCTTTCTTTTTTTTTTCTTTTTTTTTTTTTTTTTTTAAGAAAACCACTGTTATATACCCAGATTTAGGGAAAATACAAACACACTTGTTACGAACACACTACAAAATAATACTCACTTCCACCACAGCACTACTATATGTGGTGGTGTATTGGCAATAGAAATGATGTATGTTTTGTTTATAGACATATTTTGTGTTGGGAGTCTGCGAGCGTCCCAGGTGACGTAGTTATCAGTGAATGTATGACCCTGCAGTGCTGACTGGGTGCACTTATTGTTTGCATGCTTATCCTGAGTGGATGCAAACACCTTTAAAACCTCTGGGGACCCCTTTATAACAACTGAGGAAATGCATTTTCCATTGAATACTGCAAAGCAAGATGGCCTGAATGCCTTGAAATGTGCACTATTTTCTTTTAGAATCGTATAAAGCTTATTCTTTTACCTTACAAAGAAGTCAATTTTGCTATCTCAATAAATATTTTAATAATAGATGTGAATTTAGCACACGTATAAAAAGAGTAAAAAGTGGAGTTGAGTTTGTGGCGTTTAAAAAAGAAAAAAAAAAAAGAAGACACTTTTCCTGTGTGAACTGTTTTTACCCTGATCCTCAGGGCCTGCTTGCTCTCTTCCCCTGTGGTCTTATTTTTGTCTTCATGCAGTACGGCAGCCAGGCTGGTAAATCTTTTATCAATGATCCAACTTGACAAACTGTGCTAACACTTCACATTTGTTTTATTGCATATTGAATAACACCTACTTTCCAATGCCATGTTTGAGAATCGTAGAGTCAAATTATTTTACTTCTGCTGGTCACAGAAGGGAAGGGAAATTTTAAATATAAGTAACTAAACCAAAGTCTAAATGGAATTTATGTTTTCAGTTTGTTTTCTTTTCCCAGTTTGAAATTTGCTTCCGGTCTTTGCTCTGTAAGTCTAAATCTTTTCATTTGGAAGTCCGTACATTTGTTGTGAAATGAGGTGACATGAATTCAGACAGTACAATGTGATTATTTTTGTTTTCCTTTGGCCAGTTCTTTCCACGTAAAGCACCTACCACTGTAACAACAATTCTTTTACCAGACCACTTCTGCTTGCAAAATCCCTTTTGCTATTGTTAATTAGGATTATTATGAATTGTTAGTGAGACTCGTGTCTTTAGTGATAGAGGTTTGGTAGAAAATAAGGGCAGTGATGCTCGACTATGGTTGCACATAGCATGTTTGGTCACATCTTTAACCTCAAGTCAGATATTATCCTCATTACCAGTAATTTAGCCTCGCTCTTCTGTTATTTTTGTTTTATTTTACTGTCAGTATTTTAAATTAACAAAAAAAAAAGGTGTTTATTTTGTTGCTTCTGCAAGTCCTCGACTTCCTTGAAAATATGTCTGTAGAACAAAAAGAAACTATTTTAAAGCTAAATAAATAGAGCATTATTTAATGACCCCTTTGTTCTGTAATTTATTCTCCTGTCTGCAGAAAACACAGTGGTTCATTTCACAAGCAGGCTGTGATGTCTTTGCTCATGTGCTGTGACTTTTAGGACGCCTAGTGTCAGGCTTAGGGAAGGAAAATTGAACTGGTGAGGATTTATCTTTGTTGTTCCATGTTTAGTTTGATGGGTCCGTGTCATGGTGGCTGTCAGAAGAAGTCTAATTGGGACTGAAGTCTGTGAACTGGAGACAATTAAATTTGTTACATCCTTGCATCCTTTCAGGCACCTTTCAAAAACAACTTTTGCAAACAGTGTAACTTCAGCTGGTAATAGACAAGTGTTTTGTTTTATCTTTAATGTTGATTTTCACAATGTAATGTCAATAGATAATGACACCATCGCCGTTTGTTTGGTTCCCCATCAACCTCGTTTGCACATGCTACTCTGTCTGCCACCAAGCAGGAAAATGAAGGCTGAGTGGCAGTCCAGTCAGGCTGGCAGACTGGCACAATTTCTATCTGCTTTCATGTTTCCGTTAGAGACTAAATGATTGAATAAACACATTTTTTCCTGTGTTGTTGGTTGGTTGGTTGGTTGTTGCCACACTTCCACTTTAAAGTCTACTTTTAAAAGTTCTCTCTGTCTGTTTTATGGTTGGTTGGTTTGTCATCAGGATTACACAAAAACTACTGAACAGACTTCCACAAAACTTGGATGGAGGATGGGTCTCAGCCCAGAATAGACCCCATTAACATTTGGTGCAGATCCAGATAAAGGGACGGGTCCAGGATTTTTTTTTTCTCACTTTCTTTAATAGTGCAAGATATGGCATTTTCCCACATTTTTGATAATTTCTCAGGGGAAAATCTAGCATCTAGCGGATTTAAATATGTTTTCATAGAGTAGTCTTGTTTCAGCTCCTATATGGTAACAAATAGGAATAGAGACATGCAACTACCACCAATGTGCAGTTGAGATAATGAAGATTCAGGAGGGTACCAATGGTTTAACACATCTTTCATAGTTTTAGAAGTATATCCAAACAGTTATGACAGATTTTGGTGCAGATGCAAATCTGTGGGGAGAGCAAACTATACCACATTCAGCAGCTAACATTTTGCAAGCATTTGAACTATTACACCCAATGAGATCTGCTTAAATTATGATTAAGCAGTTGGTTTAAAATTGAGAGTGATACAGTGCTGTTGAGTTTGATATTGGATTAGGACTGATGAAGGCTTGATTGGGGACTGTTGGGCCTAGGCTGAGGTATATGTTCTACTCGGTGTCATTCAAGCTTTTGTTAAACATTATTTTCACTATTTATCATTTAGTCAAAGGAAAAGTAAAAAGAAAGTTGTGAAAATCACATTTTCCCAGAACCCAGGGTAATGTAAATCCTTACATTTAAAATGCTGGAACCAGCCAATGTTTGACATTTTTGCTTAAAAATGACTAAAGTGATCAATTAGCAAAATAATTGGCGATTATTTTTCTTTTGATTGACCAATCGTTGCAGCTCTACAGCACACTGATAAATGCATCTGAAGCCTTAGTCTATCAAAAAGTGTTTTACAAGTGTGTACTTGTGCGCACAAGTGAGAATAATCACCATCATAGGTACAACACGTACTGACACGTCTCATTGTTTGCTTTTATCCTGTGGCCAAACAGTCTAGACAACTGCCTCGCTGCGAACAATACAACTTCACCCTCACCCACAGAAGTGGTATGCCGGGTCAGAGGTCACACTGTGACACCTGCCACTAGGGGGACATATGGAGTTCACATGAGGAGGACAATGAGGGAGTGGAGCAATTCAGTCCGCGGGGCCCTTCTCCTGAAACCAAAGCCCTTTAGCCAGCTCTTTTCACCCCCGGGGCAGAACATCAGCTGTATGCTAATTTTTACAGGGCAGTGGTGGCCTCACAGAGCAGCGAGCGTGCTGGCTCACTCTCAAAAGCCAGAAATACGTATTCTTACTCTTGCAGATGTCTTTTAAGTGTTAAATGATGCAGCTTTGGATTCTGAGTGGTACAAGTGGTGTTCTAGGTTTATTCAAAATGACGGCTCGCTTGCTAATGACCACTACCAGAGGGCTCACACCAACAACAAAAACGCATACGACTACTTCTGATTATAAGTGAGCACAACGTATGTACAACTTTAGCTTTCTCCTTCCTTCTGTCATGAATCTTTGTTACTTCTGTTGTAAAAAGGCAATAAATTGATGAATCACCGAGAAAAAGAGCTGAATCTTGTCTGAATCAAGCTTCTCAAATGAGTGGATTTACAGCTTTTTTTTGTCTTGTGCCATTATAAACTGGATATGTTGAGTTTTGGACATTTGAAGACGTCACTTTGGACTAAAAGAAAATTCAGCTTTCAAGAAAATCAAATATTACAGTAGCTACTGATTTCATACTATTTATTATAAAGGTTTTGTAGAAGGTGATAGCTGTAAATAAAGGAAACTAATTGCAGTAATGTGACCTGCACTGATAGTAAAGCACAGTGAAAGACTCTTTGTGTGGCACCGCAGGCTTAAAGCATTAGATGGTGGGAAGTGGAGGACGAGGACATATGGGACTAAGAGTTTTGTGACCCCCTCAGCCTCCCCGTGCCCATCTGTTCCTCCACCCTTCAGGCTTAACACTAAAGGCGCAGAGTTTTTCAGGACACAGACAGTTTTTAGCATATCTGCTGTAAATGAAAACGCTTCAACACAGGGACACAGAGGCTGCTTTTTAAAGGTGTTATGATGAGCGTTGAATATTATTTAATGATCTGTAGGAGATTATTCAGCTACATTTCCCCAACGGCCGTGTCCGACCGGACTGTCAGCCATTCCATTGTATTTTGGGTAATGTAGGCACCAGGTTTTGACGATATCTGTGGTTCTGCTGCATTAGATATTGTGTATGGCATGAATTGTGTCTTTCTGGTTTTAAATGCTGCATTACAGTAAAGTGATATCATTTTCTGAACTCGCCAGACTGTTCTACTTGTTCTGATACCTTCCTTTACCCGCTAAGTCATTATATCCACATTACTGATGATTACTGATTAGAAGTCTCATGATGTTAGCATTTTGTGAGAGTACCAATAGTCAAAACTAACAAACCTGTAATATGTGTACAATGCTGAAGTGCTTTCTTAAGTGAAAGCACAAAAAAACATTATGTAAAAACACTACAAGAACTGGTCCTCCATTCAAAATCCCACTTGAGGGAAGCCGGACTTTCCATCTTCGGCTGCTCTCAATCCACTCTGCGTTTTCCCACAGCTGTGAAACAATCTTGATCTTTGATGCTGGGGATGATCATTGCTAAAAGAAATCACTCTCTCCTCCTTCCTTCCAGAGAACGATGACTGACAGGATTTCAGTCGCACAGATGGAAAGACTCGGGCTCTTGAGAACCAATTCAATTAAAAAAATTCTCTGCTATTTGAGATTCATTCCTCGCCTGCCTAGATAAGGCCGGGGGAGGTTAAGTGACACAAGCCTCCGACTTGCCCAGTTAATTCTCATAGCCCCTGTTTGACATCTAATGTATAGCACTCTCAAGCTCTTTGTTGTTTTCTGTGATTTAAAACAAGTCCCCATCTACTTCAGTTGTTTAGGAGAACGCTGCAATGCTGTTTTGCTGTGAAGCTCCAGAAAAGTTTTGTGGACTACGAAACTTCACTAGACTTTAAATCGACGTGAGGATGAGCAGATAATGACTGAATTTTCATTTTTGGGTGAACTTATCCTTTAATCTTAAAGGTCCTGTTTTTAAGAAAAGTGGATTCTTGAGTCTCATTGGGCCGGTTGGGCCGGCCGCCATCCCAAAGCGTTGGGAATGAGACTCAAACATCAACTTTTGCTTACATAGAGCACCTTTAAATAATGCATCATATGATATCAATTGATCACACTTTTTTTTTTTCTCTCTCTCTTCTGTCTTCTTGTTTTAAATCACCTTTGACCAGACTTCCTTGTGTTTGGCTCGACTGTCGAGTGTTTATTCTGTAATATTGTATTTCCTGCTCTTGCTTGATTGTCAAAAACTCTGTTTTTAAAGGCGCTATATAAATAAAGTGTATTATATTATCATTTATTTACATGTGGCCCATTGTTGGGATGAAGTGTAATTTAACAGTCCCTGATAAGAAACAGGCACAATCCCAATAAGTCAGTATTTTTGACGAGTTGGGAGACTCAAAAATCAACTTTTCTTACGTATAGCACCTTTAAATAATGCATCATATGATATCAATTGATCACACTTTTTTTTCCTTTTTTTTTTACATTTTCTCTTCTGTCTTCTTGTTTTAAATCACCTTTGACCAGACTTCCTTGTGTTTGGCTCGACTGTCGAGTGTTTATTCTGTACTATTTCAGTATTTGACGAGTTGGGAGACTCAAAAATCAACTTTTCTTACGTATAGCACCTTTAAATAATGCATCATATGATGTAAACTGATCAGGTTTTGTTGTAAAATCAATGTAACTGGTTACTGTGGCTGGCTGATGAATGTACAGTGGAGTGGAAGTTACAGATTACATGGTGATATTTAATTTCCATTGTATTTGTTTTGATAAGCATGCCTCTATTTCAGTAGCATACATCTCAGATCCTAAATGAACAGTACATGTGTGTCATTGTTGGCATGCAGTGTGATTTAACAGTCCCTGATAAGGAACCAGCAGCATCAAGCACCTTATCTGAGGGCTGCTGCTGGATCCACGCATCCAGTCATGGCAGAGGGGGGGGCGGGCTGTCCAGAACACAGACGTCCCCGCCCCGGCGCTCATCCCGTTGGTGGAGCGGGGTGCCAAAGCCGGAGGGTCCTGATCGGAGGGGTCCAGCGATTGGCTGCTCGGGTCCGTGTGTGCAGGCAGCGCAGCCTGTCCTGTTTGAATGTGCTGTGGGACTGGAGGGGGGATCATTTCCATGGACCATCTGTCTCCACTGGCTGCCCGCACAACAAAGAAGGACCCAGGATGGTGTTAGTACATGTTGGATATCTGGTTCTCCCCGTCTTCGGCTCAGTTAGAAATAGAGGTATGACTAGCTCTCTGTGTTTTTTTTTTCTTTATCCTAACCCTAACACAAATTCTCTCGGCAATTTCCCCTCCTCTTTTAAATGTCCTCAGTTGATGTAAACAGAGCTTGACACCTGCTAGCGAAAAGAAAAAAAAACAAAAAAAAAACGCGACAGTCTAGCGTGGATAGCGTTAGCTCCCTTTGCTAGCTTGTAGCGTCGCGCCGATGTGTTTTTTTAAAAAACGCAGTTAGCATGAGAGGAGACATTTTATCTCACAAAAAAACCCACGGATATTTCAGGGCCTGTTACGGCAACCGAGTGACTTGCAGCTGTCAAATGGCAGCCCCGCTTTTTTTTTTTTTTTTTATCCTCAGCTGTGCTCGGCTAACGCGGTCCGCTTCGTTATCTCTCACTGCGCGGTGTTTACCTGCTAGCTAACGCGAGCCACATCGCACTTAGCTCGGCTTTAGCTAATAACATCATCTCCCGTCTGGGATTTGTCTTTTTTTAAAAATTGTGTAGCTGTATCTCGGATCTGAGCTGACGTGCTGGTAAACACGACAAAAGGGGGGGGGGATGTTTAACCCCCTTTGTGCGCAACTGGCAACCGAGTCTGTTGATTTCTAACATTCATGAGTTAATGTCAATTTTAAAGGGTCCTCTCAGTGTTATCGGCCATACCTCTGAATAAGAGGCAATGGCTGGTGTTTAACAAAAAAAAAAAAAAAAAAAGTGGGCTATAAAATGGTGCCCAGAAGAAGAAAAAAACAAAAAAACAGCATAAATATGAATAATCACACTCGCTGAATTGGGCTTTATAACAACAACAACAGTAACATCACCCTCCATTGCAGTAGGCTACCTGTGTTGATTATGTAATAATAATGGTAGTAACTTGACGTTGCATTGTTAAAACTACATGCAGTAGCACCAATGATTTCATTGTGCTTTTATTTGTGTTCTTTTTTCCTGTTCCATAGTATCGAGGCTGGCTCTACATTCCGCATTTCTCAGACCTTTGTCCCCCTCCATTGTGTAGCTAACGATCATCTGCTGCTGTCTGCCGTAGCCTCTGCCTGTTCTCTGCATCTAGCTGTATTGTGAACCCCTTCTTCCTCATTTCCTCTTTCCATCTGAAGACGACATTGGCATTAAAACCGAGTTCCCACTCATACCGTATCCTTCTGTGTAACAGACTAAAGAATAACACCTTCTGTAGAAAAAAACAGTTTGTCTTTATTTAAACTGTCATGTTGCTCTTCAGTGAATTAACCCATTGTAGCGTTTAGACTTTGACTACAGACTTGTCATTGTGATTCTCCCATTCAGTGTGGATAGACTACATTCTGCTGTAAATTTCTGTAAAGTGGATACATTTTGATCCTCCCCGATCCGATTCGATTACAGCCAGGCTTGATCGAACTCTTCCAAATCGTCTCCATCCCCCCCCCCTCTATTTGCAAAAGGTGCATTGTACCAGTCATCAGCAAAGCAACTTGTATGATCACCTTCTCGAACAGTAATTCACCAATTGGCCGATAACCTGTAGCGCTAAAAAAAAAATTGATTTGTGTGATGTTATTTTCACCTTTTTATGGTCCACTGCACCTGTTATAGTGGCGTCCAAACAGCTGCTCATAATCCTATCCATGTGTGAAAGCCTTTGTTCCCCCCCCAGCTAGCTGAATTGATTCACAATAAATTGGCGAGACTCAGGGCTAACTCATCTTGCCATTTGAGAGAAAGAAGAAAAAAAAAAATCCCCTTTTTTCAATCCACTCTCATGCACAGCCCCTCGTCTCAAGTCTTTTCCTCAGACACCTCCAGAATGCTATCCATTTTACAGGGATGTGTATATCCTGCACTGCTGTAGATCTCCTTTTAGAATGAAAATGTCTTTTATTCTTTGGTTGTGGTTTTCTACCTTATGTTCTTGTATTAGATCCTAATGCATGGTCATTTTTATACTTTTGTTTTTCCACATTGAACAGCAGATTCCAATGTAAACTTTGTGTAGAGATGTCCCTGCTATACTGAAATGTGCTGTAAGCATACACATCTACTCATTGGATGCTGCTTCTGTTCTGTTAACCCTACAGAGAGCATGGTCGGGCCTTGCCTTTGGTCTTTATTTGCATGGTATTATTCTGGTTATATAGGAGATATTACTCTTATTATTACTATTATCACACAGTGCCACACATACTAATATTTTCCAATAAAGACTGTAGTTTTCTTTCTAACCTTCAGTGTGCTTTTTGCTGATTTCCATGTGTTCCTCCCCTCCTCCCTCCACACTGTGCTGTCACTGAGACGGTCCCCTCACTCTTTATGTGCTCTCATTTCTCAGCTGTCTTTGACAGAGTTTCTTCAAGTTGACGCTCTGCTTACTTTGGAGTAGGGACGACTAAAATTTCTATGCATTCAAAGAAAAAAAGAAAGCATGTTTATTCTTAAACACACCGGCATTGATATTTAATGTTAACACGCTGTCATTCCCTCCTAATCCATACACTGTGGTTTATAGAACAAAACACAGCCTCCCTCACATCCACTCTCATTGGTGTTCATTGGTGATCACTTAACATTGGAACAACCTCAGGCGTTATGGATAAAATCCTCTGTCACGGTAATTTTGCATTTAATGTCTATATATGGTTACATTTTCTATTTTTTGCAAATGTAATAGAAAAATTGCTTTTCCATAAACCAACCACAATATTTTTGGCTAATCCAGCAACATAAATACCAAACAAACCAATTCACTTTGATGCAAAAACAAAATAAAAGTCCAGTATTGCTGTAAAGCACTTGGAAAGGGCCTAATACACCCAAAGATATGAAACTGTTACACACCACGGTATAAATGGTTTGACAAATGAATTGTCTCATGGTTCACGATGAGCTCTACTTCGAGGTGTTGACTGCTTGGTATCTTAACAAAAAAATAACTTTTTATTTATTGCATACTGTATACATTAAACTGGGGTACATTCTGTGTGTTTATGTTATGAAATATTTTAACACTTAGGGAAATCCTGTTGTGTGCCTTCTGCTGGACAATTATAGAGAGCCCCTTCAAGTACATTTTTGATCCTGTTTGAATTGTGCCATGAATGACATGTTTTTCCATTTGAAAGATATTTTGCATATCAAGAAAGTCGCAGTTTGTCGCAAAGAAAGTAAAATACCTTTTTGTGTTGTCAGTGAACTTTATCGTCTCGCTCAATATACGTCACCAACCCCAACATGGCCGCCGCCTCGGCACAAGAGAAGCTCTAAAAAAGGTCAAATTCACAATAAATCTGGCCATTTTTACAACCGCAGTTATGCGAAAGGAGAGGTAGTCAGTTCTGTGAGCTAGCTAATATACGGGACCTGGCTCGAGTTATCAGGTTTGCTGGGCGTTTTTCACGTCACTAACATGACCTAACATGACTCTTGGGATTGTAGTCTTTCTAATTACATACTTTACCAGTCATGAGTTTTATGACAAACTGCAATCTCGATCTTTTAAATTGACAAACGTGTAATTCATGGCACAACTCAAACTGGATCAAAAATTATTTTATCTCATCATTCACTACCATACATATTTCTTCTGAAACAAGGTCCCATGTTGGTCAAGTGGAAGGGGCGTGACTTCAGTTCTCTATATGACAAGATTGATACCACTTTCATGTCTGTGTCCTAAATACGAAGCTACAACCAGCAGTTGGTTAGCTTAGCTTAGCACAAACCGTTGAAACATGGGAAACCGCTGGCCTGGCTGTGTTCATCAATAACAAAATCTGCCTGCAGCACCTCTAAAGCTTGCAAATTCACACATTATATCTTGTTTTAGTTTAAAAACATCAGTAGCTACTGTATGGGGCGTTGGGTGCCAGACCATTTCTTGGCTGTGAAATGATAGTCTGTCCCCATAACCCCCCATAAAATAAGAACATGTAATGACTTAGATTTTTGTATGGATTGAACAAAGGACAGTTTTGAGCTTTAGAGTTGCTTTAGGTGGATTTTGCCACTTTTGGATGGAGCTAGGCTAGCTGTTTCCCATGTCTCCAGTGTTTGTGCTAAGCTGAGCTAACCAGCTCAAAAGTGTTATCAATCGTCTCGCTAATTTGGTTAATTAATTTGGATCAATCACTAAATGGCAACTATTTCAAATGTCACCAGTGTCTCTGTGTAAACTGTTACCTTCTTTCATTCAGTCCTTTTCATGTTAATAGGCAGAACAGACCTTGGCATATTTATACAATTAAACTCTTGAGTCATAGAAAGACGCATGTCGCTGCTCACAGGTATATAATGTAAAAATAAAGTCATTCAGTCGCTCTTTTATAGCTTGTGACAACAGCATAACTAAACCCAATTCAGCTGACATTACAAGCGCACATGAGGCTTTTGATGATTTATTGCAGGAAGTCTGTGATATCATTAAATTAAAAGCTTAGAGTAAACATTATTTTTTGTTAATGAATAATAATATTTACATTGTCTGACAATAGATAATAGACCACAATTGCTCATTACTTCTCAATGTAAGGTTTTTAAGGGTTGTTAAAACAATGCATTAAAAAGCCATTGCTTCTGTCAAATGTTTGAAAGTGAGGCAATTCGTTACAACATGCAGCATTGGCTCTGGTGTCACTAAATTCAAGTATATGTTATTTTAAATATAAACTCAACAATTTCAGTTTTAGATGTGGTATTTCTTCGCCGTCACGTTCCAGCCACTTGAGCCTTACATCTGTTCACGGTGTCTGAAATAGTCTTGAGTTATTTCTGTGCAGACACAAGGTGTGTCTGAGACATGTGTGCTCTGCAACTTTCTCCACCGACAACAGCAACAGACTTTTAAATAACTCAACAGCCATAATGCATATGGTCTTTCACAGTAGCTGCACTGGCTCACAACACATTAATATCAGATGTTTTTTGTCTTCCACCCCAGCACCCACCCCTGTCCTTATTTGACCGATGTGTAGCATCAAGGTCAGAGTGGCGTGCAAGCATGTGCCATGGTTGAGTCATTTGTAAGCAGATATTCAGTCCAACATGGAGGCTGATAGCACTCATTAGTCCCTCACTGTGACTGTGAGTGTGCTAATCAGTGATATCAGCTGGTGCGGCGGAGGGTTTTCGATGAGAGTCTGCATACACACGGCTCACAGTGTCACGTGGTGGAAGACCACCGCACCAGGCAGAAGACAGGATTATGTTAGAGAGGAGGTGTGATTGTAAAGCTGCAGTGATGGAAGATGGAAGCAGGAGGGGGAGGAGGGGTGAGGGAGGGAGAGAGAGAGAGGGAGAGACAGGTTCGATGTCAGACTGCTGCAGTCGCGGCTGGGCAGGGCTTACAGGCTGTCACTCAAACAGGGACACCATGCCGCAGCCACAACGTGGGGGAGGGGCTGTCTGTGCAGCAGCTCAGGGGTGAGGAGAGGTGGATGAGTGTGTGTGTGTGTGTGTGTGTGTGTGTGTGTGTGGATGGGTGGGTGGGGGTCTGTTCTGCACCAATCAGGCATTTTCTGTAAGTCCAAGTGGGAACAAGAGATGTAACAATAACAAAATCAGGGCTGCTACTGCTGGCAGCACTGCAGTATGTCAAATATTAATGTCAGACGTTCACGCTGTGAAAGAGCCCACAGACAAATAATGTGATATTTACCCGAAGCTCCACACTGAGTCCAGTCTTACCGGGTCACAGGCGCTATACAAAAGTGACGTCCAGCCTTTTACCAATCCAAACCACCGAGTCTGACATTTCTGCTCTACTTCCTCGGACAAATGTTGTTTTCAGTTTGCTCGCGGCTCTCGAGGTTCACTGGCTTCACATGTCCCGAGGCTACATGAGAAAAACAACAGCCATGACAAATATACCATATTCGCAGTAACTAAAGGAATAGATTGACATTTTGGGGTAAATGCTTACTTGCCTTCTGGTACAGAATTAGAGCAGATTGATACCCCTTTGTTAAATATAAGGCTACATCCAGCAGCCGCTTAGCTTAGCTTAGCACAAAGACTAGATTTGGGAGTAAACGGCTCTGTTGCATGGCTCCGGCCTAAGGTAACAAAATCTGGTAACTTTGTAATGCCATGCTAGCTGTTTCCCCTTGTATACAGTCTTTGTGCTAAGCTAAGCTAGCCAGCTGCTAGCTGTGGCCTCAAGACCCTGACACACCAAACCGACATCCAAGAACTAGCTGCGATGAAGGCTGGGTGTTGTGCCGCCTTACGTCTACTTTTCTCTGCCAGAAAGCTGTGCTCGAACACTCCGCAAAGACGAGCAAAGGTCGTACGTTCTGCGCCCGCATGAAAGGAAATACGTCTCTGATACCGTTGATATGGTTAAGCAGCAATTTCTGACAACACTCTCGCTAATATAGCCGATTCTAATCGAGAATGTGTTGAGAGGCTGCACTAAATTGGTGAAGTCATGGATACTACAGCGACAGGCTCAAGGGGCTTTGATTCTACATGCTCAATCGTCCAAAAAAACGCCGACAAGGGCCGTACCCAACGGTCGGCTGTTGTTACGGCCTTTGTGATAGGCAGACATCTGAGTGTTATCAGTCTTCTCTAACTCTCAGAAAGTGAAAGCAGTGCAAGAAAGAAGGAAGTAAATATAATGAATGAATGCTTGATTTGAGAAGAAACAGACTAAAAACAACAAATTTATCTACATAATTCTACATGACATAAGTCTTACAATAAGTCGGTTCATTCTAGAAATAAGTGTTCGAAGCTTTGTGAAACTATTACGGGTGAAACTTCTAGTGCTTGGCTGAGTAACTGACGCACTGATGGCACATTGAAGCCTTTAGAAGTGTTAGCCAAGTGAACGAGCAATAATAATAGTGTAAGTTGTATTCACTTGATCAAGTTTGCTAACCTAGATCTTCATAAATTAATGATACGCAGCGCCAAACAGGGTCCTGTTATGGAAAACATTGGTTCCGGTGAAGAGGTACTGGAAGTGGCACCGATAATTCGCACCAGGAAACATAGGGGCTAGAAATAACAGGATTTGAATCTACAACCGTTGCAGTGGATGTCTTGCACTCTAACCAGTGTGCCACCATGCAAACTTACAACAGGCAAAGTAGCTTAATAGGCTTAACAGGATTTTTTTGATTTCTTACAAGCAAGGAACACCTCAAATTCCATGTTTAAGTGGCATTTTTTTCCCCCAATGTGCCAAACTATGCCTTTTAAATCAATGGACTAAATATATAGATGCACATTTATATGTATATTTAAGAGATATTGGGTTTTGAGTTGACATAAGAATAATACAGACTTAATAATTCGTAAACTAGATCTTGACTCGGTGACCCCTCTGCTGTCAGCAAGTGCTAAATATATCACAGGCCAAATCCTCTCCTCGTATTAGACATACATCGCCACTTCGCATTGCTGTTTAACAAGTCCGGCTATAATCTGCCTGACTCATTTTGAAAACACAACAGTAGATGAGTCAATTATTTCAAAGGCACAGTGCTCAGATACCTCATTATGCACAGTGCACAGTCCGTCCTCAGTTCAGACCCTGCTGGCTGGCTGCTCCCTGTTCCAGAAAGCTAGTTACGGGAAGCTGAAGAAGTAACTGTTTGTCCCCACCTCACCCTCCTTCCTCCGAGCTCGGAGTAATGCGTATTGATTGTTTCGTGCAACTCGATACCGAGGTGATTCGGTGGGACTACCGTGCAATCTCACGTCTCATCCACCTCTTGATATGAAGGGTGGGGGAAGGTAGAAATGCAGGCGGATGATCTTTTGTTGTTGCCGTGGAGGGTTTTAATGATAAACCTGCAGTTGAACATTTGTTCCCTCAAACGGCAGACATGATGTGGAGTCTGCATCTATAAAATTGACTAGCAGTGGTCGACAGACAGCCCTCTGTGCTGTAGATCATCTTGGAAACACCCCAGGCTGTTAGTGAAGATCCATCCTTCCTGCTGGCTGCACCATGGCAAGTGGAGAGGCAGGCCACTGGGTGCAATCTGTGTGTGGGTTTAGATGGTGCTCCACGGGGGTCTTGGGGTCTGTGTCCTCCATCTGTTGTTGTGTCTGTCTTGTCCCGTCCTGTGTCAGGTCTACTTTGTTTTTATGTTCTCTGTATGATTGTTTTTTGTGTGTATCTGTGTGCGTGAGAAAGTTGTTTTTGCACTTCTGTGTGTCATTTCACTGGTTTGTGTTGGTCTTTCTGTTTTGATCCGGCTCGATTCTGATCCCTTGCGTTTATCCCCCCCGTAGGAGCACACTTCACCAGGCATCAACACAGCCATGCTACCTCCTGCCGACACTTTCACCTGGGCGCTCCCCAGGCGCCCATCTCAGCAGAGTTTCCTCTAGGACACGCCAGCCAGCCGCCTCAGGCCGGCCTGGCCACCCACCTGCCCCCGGCACACCATCCGCCCCTCACTGCCCTGCCCGCGCCCCCTCAGTTCCAGGATGTGCCGGGGCCTCCATTCCTACCTCAGGCCTTACACCAGCAATACCTCATCCAGCAGCAGCTTCTTGAAGCGCAGCACCGCAGGATTCTCCCACACTCCAGGTACAGCTACTACCAGTACTCCAAAGTCCTTAGTGAATGTACCTTAGTTACATCCATGCAAATACAGATACGCACAAGAGAAGAGAAAACCAAAGTCAAATATTTGTATCTTTTGTCTCTTTGCAGAAGAACCCAGGAGCGTATCCCCCTGAACCCTCACCGGCTGCGTTCAGGCTACGAGTACTCCCCTCCCCTCCATGTTCCCCAGCCAATGACACAGCAGCAGCAGCGGTACCTGGCCGAAGGCACCGACTGGTGAGTCACCGTCGTAGATAAACAAGAGTTCTGTAAAGTCGAATAACGATCCCCTCCTTTCATCTCCGCACCCATCTGTCTGTCTGTCACATTGCCGAGCACGGGTGATGATGATGATTTAGTCGCCTGTCTGTCTGCCTGCAGGGATCTCAGTGTTGATGCTGGCCTCCCTCACCACCAGTACCAGCTCCAGCAGCTTCCGCAGCACTATCAGCATTACTTGGCCTCCCCTCGAATGCACCACTTCCCCAGGAACACATCCTCTGCACAAGTGGTATGTTGGTCACCCTGTTATTTTTATGCCTTGGCTAAAGGCATTATGTTATCAGATTGTCCGTCCCATTCCCGTGAACACAATATGTTCGGAACGCCTTGAGGAAAGCTCCTAAAATTGGCCCAAACGTCCACTTGGACTCAGATGAACTGATTAGATTTTGGTGGTCAAAGGTCACGGTGATCTCACAAAACACCATTTTGGGCATAACTCAAGTATTCATACGCTAATTCTGACAGACAAGTCTCACACAAATTAACAAAATAATGAAGTGATGACATTTTATATCCAAAAGGTCAAGTGATGAAGCTTTCCATCAGTCCTCTGTACTCTAAGTGAAGATGGCACCTTTCTCCCTTAATATCTTTTATTAAATTCCTTTAACGTTTTTACAATATATACAATATGTATATATACCTATGGATGTAAAGACATACAACCGTGCAGCGTTAGTTCTAGTTTGATCTCAGTTTTATCAGAATTATTCTCTTATTTGTCCTGTATTCTACAGAGGTCTTGGTGTTTAAGTTAATATTTTTCTCCATTGATTTGATGAATGATGAAATTTAAAATGTATTCACTTATGAGAGTACTGCACTGATCTAGTATTGCAATTCTATAGTTGGACTCACAATTAAATAGTTTCCTTCCAGTGCCTTCTCTTCACAATGAATATATCACAACTTTTTCCAGTTTTTCCAGAGTCTATGGTTGTAGTGGCTAATGTAGCCTCTAGCCAAGGGTTACAGCAGTATGAGATTTTTATTTTACGTTAACCATCTCAGAAAACATCAGGGTTTCATGGTATTACACAGTTTTCAATCAGTTATAATGACCCTTAAAGTAATGAACACAGGATGCATTAAAGCAGTGGTGGAAAACTGACTACAGTATTAACATTGCTCTAATATAATAAGCGTTGTCTTTTTCTAGGTTGTGCATGAAATCAGAAACTATCCGTACCCCCAGCTTCACCTGCTGGCACTGCAGAGTCTGAATCCTTCGAGGCACGCCACTGCCGTGAGAGAAAGTTATGAGGTAAACCAGATTCTGAATACTAGTTTCCAAATCTAGTGCCACCTCATTTGCATTTTTTTTTAGCGTTGCATAGAGAAATTTAACTTGGTCCAAACTACTAAAAACAACCTCACCTCGAGTTCCACTTGCAACTGTTTAGCAGCCAAGTTTGCTCAGTTGCAAATGTTTGACTTCTTGTCCATCATGGCTTAAAGTCTGAGCTCTTCTCAGTGGGCTTTGCAATCTGTACAGCGAGTGACATCCTCTGTCCTTAGACCCTCGATTCGAGTGATGAAAAACTTGCCATATTAAGAATAAAAAACCTTCGAAGCTCTTCTATTATTTGTATCAGTGTTTTTTTTTTTTTTATTTACCTTTGTGTCTGCTCTCCAGGAGCTGTTGCAGCTGGAGGACCGGCTGGGGAGTGTGAGCAGAGGAGCAGTTCAGACAACCATAGAGAGGTTCACCTTTCCACACAAATACAAGAAGGTAGGGGCGCAGTGACACAAAGACGTAAACTACTGAATATATTCTCGTTGGGTTTTTCTGACTCTACCTTTTTGTCTGTCTGTAATCTGATGTGTGAACAGAGGAAGCCCCTGCAGCTGAAGATCGGGGAGGAGGAGGAAACAGATGTGGATGAGAAATGCACAATCTGTTTGTCCATGCTGGAGGACGGGGAGGACGTCAGGTCAGAAATGCTTCGTAGCCTCAGAATCACCTTTTCTTTAAATTAACTTTAAAGAGATTTAAATGAGAAGATTGATGCCGATCTTGTGTCTGTAGGATAGATACGAAGCCACAGCCAGCAAGTGGTTCATTTTAAATTAAAACGTGTTAATTTGGAGCTTCAGAGGTGGATTTTGTTCTGTTTGGACCGCCAGGCTAGCTGTTTCTATTCGTTGTGCTAAGATAGGCTAGCTTGCTGCTGGCTTTAGCCCTACTTTATATCAGATTTTCTCATCTAACTCTCCACTAGAAAGTGAATAGATGTATTTCCCGAAATGTCAAACTATTCTTTTGAATAAATAAACTGAAATATAGATGCACATGTACAGAATTTAAGGGATGTTGTGGGATTTTGTGTTGACATAAAAATGTTAGACTTAATTAAATTAGTAGATTATATATCAAATCAGTAAACCATCAACTATTAATCAACTATTTTTTATTATTTATGCAGTTTAGAGTTACGGGGTACTGCACATTAAAAACATTTCTGTAACTAGTTTAGCCACCGTGGCTAATTTTCAGCTGCAGTCCCTGGGCAGGGAATTGTCAGCAAATGCTAATTATATCACAAACCATTAACCAACAGCCAAATCCTCCCTCTTGTTCACATTAGAAATAGAGTGTCACTCCGTATTATAACAAGTCCAGCATTAATCTGTCTGATTCAGCTTGACACAGCTGACACAACAGTAGATAGGACAGTTAGGAGGTGGATTTTGTTACTGTCTTTCAGTAGAGCCAGGCTATTTTTTTCCACCTGTTTCCAGTCTTTGTGCGAAACTAAGCTAACCAGCTGCTGGCTGTCACTTCATATGTCTAAATTTCTCTTGGGATCAACAAAAGCTCTGCTGCTGTAATTATATGGCCAGATATGAGAGTGGTAGCGATCTTCTCATTTAACTCTCTGCCAGAAAGCAAAATGCGGAACCATTTATTTAAAAAAACATAAAATTGCTCTATACAGCTTGTCTGGCCTAATCCAAGTCTCTGGATGCCCTGAGATCCCAAACTGATTTGCTAAGATGTTATTTACACCCTTTTTAAGCCAAACCTTCACCGAAGCTGCTAAGATAAAAGTGTTCGACCATCTGAAGTGGGTGCACAAGCTCGACTGCGCATCAAGGGTGTAAATAACATCTTCTTTAAAACAATTTGAGCTGTTGGGGCCTCCGGAGACTTGGATTACAGCGGACGAGCTGTATGGAGCCATTTTATGTTTTTCTTCACCTGATTTTCCATCTGCACAGCGCTGATTAGATAATAATAGGTGAACTTACCCTACAAGCAGTGACATGACTGTGTGAACCTACTGTGCATGTGCATTCAAAACTAAGTGGGAGAGTGAAATCAGTGGTGAACAAGTGGGGCAAAGGAAGGGGGTCGGTTTACAGCGTGTGGAGTCTCAGCTGTCTGGAAGGCATGTAGGATTGATGACTCAACAGACGTCGTCTCTGCGTGCCTGAAGGAACAAAATTAACTCCCTGCTGGTTGCAGAAGTTCTTCAACTATGCACCGGGAGAGTCACGCTTGCCAAAGTGAATTAAAATGTGTCTCTGTCTCTGTGTCCTCCAGGAGACTGCCCTGCATGCACCTCTTCCACCAGGGCTGTGTGGACCAATGGCTGGCCACCAGCAGGAAGTGTCCAATCTGTCGGGTTGACATCGAAACACAGCTGAACCCTGACAGCTGATGAGATGAAACACCCCTCCTCTCCTTGTCAATCACCCTCGCGTGGTTCCTGCTTCCTTCCACCCCGGCTCTCCGGCCCTCCCCCCCTCTACACCCCCACCGTTGGGTGCTTTGCCAAATGTCTCCAGACTTCATGTGACATCATCACCCTTCTGACTCACGCTTTACTGAGCCAAGCCAGGATAACTAACTGCACGAGAGAGGCCGCGAGGGTCTCTCTTTATATAGAAGCACATCCCCTCTGGAGGCTAAAGACACGCGAACACACACATACTCATGTACACAGGGTTTACTTGTAGCTTGCTGGTCGTAAGTGGGGTGTTGTTGCTGTTGTGGTGTTGTACTGTAGGTAGCTCCGGGCTGTGTAGCATGTCCTCAAAGCCATGACTTAATGTCCTGAGAGTGGAAAACACTGAACCCCACACTGAGCTGGCTACTTTCTCTCTTTTTCTCTCTCTCTTTCTATATATATATAAATATATATATTTCTCTCTTTTCAAACACACTTCAATCAAAAATGAATATTCTGCCACACGAGAAACTAAATGCTCTGATGCCATGTCTACCTAAAGATCATTTGTGGTCGTAGTAGAGTAGCAGTAACCAACAAGTGATATCTGGCGCGTTGTGCGCCGGCTAGCTGAGTGTTTTAATCCTATCATGCAGCTTTGACATTTTGCAATACAGTTGTACATTTACCTTGGGTTGGTGTCGTGTGAGATGGTGTCGTGTGAGTAGGTCTCTTTCGCTGCCCGCAGAAGCCGATCGGAGCAGCGATCGAGTCGTCGTGTGTTTTAAAAATTAAAAAGAAAAAAATAGGTAGAAAGTGTTTTTACCAAAATGCATTTCGTCACCGTGTAGCTTGAGCCTGACGCGCAGGTTCACGTGTGTGTGTGTGTGTGTGCGTGCGTGTGCGTGTATGTGTGTTTGCTCTGCCTAACAAATGAGTGGATGGTTTGGAAAGTGTAAATGTGAGCGCGTTTGAAGGGTTCGAGGCAACACCTTAACTCACTGTAGGTTAACGGCCACTGGAGTGCTTATACAACACAAAGCCAAAAAAAAGAGGATGATAGAAAGGAAACTCGGTGCGCTGCAGAGAGAGGTGGGAGGAAGACTTAGCTGCCCTTGTACCTGTATCTTCATCTGGCGCGGGGCCAGTGGCAGAACAGCGTGAACTGAAAAATGCATGTTTCATCGTCGACTTGGGCTGTTAGCTTCGGTAGCGTTTCTTCGATTTTTTAAAAAGGAACAGAGATGGCTTTGCATGACTTAGTTAATCTGAGCTGTGACTATCTTCTCAACACTAACAAACAAACAAAAAAAAAAATGAGCACGGTGTCAGTGGCTGCTCCCCCTGACTTGTAGCGTGTGTTCATCCCTTGTCCCCTGTTGGCGGCAACGACGGGATCCTCTTTTTTGATGTTTACCTTATTGCCTAAAGAACAAGCACATGTGACAATAGTTATAGCAACAAAAAGGTTTTTTTCCTCGGTATTGCATCCGGTTTATATTTAGGTATAGATTCATGCAGTGTTTCAGCAGAGAGAGGAGCTTGCGTATTGATCTTGTGTTATTTGTGTGACAGACCTCCCCTCGTGGTTGCTATGCTGGTTGCTATGCTGTATCGCTAGAACATGTAGAACGTGGTGGTGCGACGGAGGCAGCCTCGCTCTCGCAGTGCACACAGACAGCAGGACGACGTCCAGGCTGTTGAAACAACTCAGTTTTCACATCTTCTTCTCTGTTTTTTTTTTTTTAACCCTTTGTGTCGACGTGGTTGAAAAGGACGCCTTTAGGACGCCTCTCTGTCCTATGCACTGTGATAGTAAAGGATAAGACTTGGCTCAGACACTCTTTCAGTGGGCCAGGGATCAATTAACAAGGATTACTCCTCCCCTGTCGTGTGCACTGCCAGTGTTGTACGCTGCCTCCTCCTGTAGTGGAGTCATCTGTGATGAAGTTTTCATAGTTTACACAGGGTGTTGTCAGTTGAGATGCCTTAAGTATTTAACAATCATAATTTATTACTAACTGTAGATATTGTGGGTATGTATTTAATTTTATATAGTTTGTTTGGGGGCCGGGGCGACTGAATCATAATTTATTTATTTAGAAATAACACAAAAATGCTATGAAAAAAAACTATTACCTCATTTTTGCATTGTTTTAAATGGGAATGCTTTGCATGCAGTTGTACTTTTTTCGGAAACACTAAAGTTCAAGAAAAAAAATATAGAGCCCTTGCTGTTTGATCTCCACAAGCTGGCTGTGCGATGTTTACTGTCCAAGGCTGAGCTACTGAGCCCGCTCTCCGTCTCTCTCTCTCTCTCTTTATCTCAGTCTCTCTCTATCTCTCTCTCTCTCTCTCTCTCTCATGTGGTGCTGTGGATCTTGGTTACATTCCATTCAATGCAATTTCTCTGATCCCCCATGCTGTGATGTAGTGGACAAACTGCAATGAAGTGAATTGGTTTTAGTTTGATTTTTGATTTTTTTTTGCACTCACTTGTTTAAATATGGGAACCCTCTCACTGGCAAAAAACAGTTTAAATAATTTTATCACTAAGAAGAACTCTGGCTTTTATTTTTTAACACTCTGCTTCTCACAATGCACTATGGGTCTTAATAATGATCGTCTGTGAAGCATGTTCCTTCTTCGCTTTAACTCTTTGTGTCTATCTTTTTAAGTTTCATCTCTCTGGTGTTGTTTTTTTTTTTCTTCCTGTCGTAGTTTTAAGCATAACAAGTGCCTCGCTTTAAGTGTTAGGAGATATTTCCATATTACTGAGACCATTAATAACAATCAGTCCATGAAGCCACCATGCCTTATTGGTTGCATAATTAATTAAAAGAATGAGTCACGAAGGAGCCAAGACAACATTTGACAGGTCTACAAAAGCCATTGCTCTCAAAAATCAGCTGTTGGTGTGTCGTGCTGAAGCATTTACATATTGTGGAAATAGTTCTTTACAGAGGCATGTCTCACTGTGGGCTTTACAAACACTACACGACTTCTTCCTCGGTTCACTTCTTTATTCTGTCGATCTCCTACTCTTCATTTTCTTCTTCTTCATTTGACCGTCCGTCTCTCCTCTCAGACTCTGTCCTCTGTTTCCTTTCACAGTTCAAAAAGGAAGGCGAGGATTTTAAAGCACAACCTTTTCTAAAAATGCATGTTTTCTCAGGTTTCGATATAGTCTCAATGGTTTAATAGTATATGGTGAAAATATATACAAAGAATATAACAGAAAAAAAAAATTATTAATTTTGTCGCTGTTTGAAACTGAAAAACAAAGCTGAAGAGAAAATATCCCAAAAAGTGCCAGTGAAAGGGCTGCCGCCATCCTTGTACGAAACTCTGCTGTTTAGCTGTGACTGCGCAATGTTTTTCAATATAGGATATTTTATCTGAAAATAGAATTATTTATCATTAATATTAAAGCAATAGCGCATTAATGGTGATGAGTGTGTTGATGAAGAAATGGATGAGCATATTATGGGTAAATGTTAGATTCACATGTGGTGGAATTTTGTACTTTATTTATTATTACTACTAATAATAATGATAATGATTTGCATTGCTAAACCCAAACTGTTCTGTTTTGTTTTTTTAATTTTAATTTTATTTCATGGCTTGTATATTATCCTTTTGTATGTGCTCTTTTTGTAATAAACTGGACAAAAATGGACAAGGACTTGTTTTTGTGTCTACAGTTCTGGTATAATGTGACTCAGCTTTTCTCCCAGGTCATAAAACGTTGTTAAAATTCGAGCTTTTGACACTTGTTATTATATTATTATTAAAATAAGAAAATGCAGCCGTCTTTATGCCTTTACATCAGGTGGAAACATTCTAGATGCGCTGGGTATCAATACACATTTTATAAGAATTCAGCTTGAAAAAAATATGGTAACTAGAATCGTCACAAGACTTTAAAGCAGCAACAATTGATTTTTTGGCCACTCGGGGGCAGCAGATCACACTGTAAACTCAAAATGGACATATTATCTCCTTATAAATCTGTAAAAAAAATAAATAATAATAAAGTCAGCTTTTGTTCATTTGCTCAAATTATATTAAGGCTTAAAGTTATGTAATGTTAACAGCAAAGGGCACTTTGAGGGCTCTCTAGCTAGCTGTTAGCAGCCAGGCTTCATTTATCCTTATTTTCCCATTAGATGACTTTGTGAAAGACACTACATAATTGTGTTTTTTTAGCTTCACAACCTGCATGAAATGACTCATTTCACTATCATTATTTGATACATTTGGTTCAATAACATTTGGAAAGTCTAGAAGAGCCACACAAATAAGTAAGTTTATCCCGGTATGTGTTAGCCGGGGGCTAAACCAGAAGTTAGCTGTCTCAAGCGGTGGAAGATCCAACAACATGGAAGATCTTTTCGTTTTCTAATTATACGTCCACAGAGCCACCACAACGACCTACACCATAGCTCTTCAGAAAACTATGGGTGACGGGCTTATGTCCAAGTTTTTCCTCGTCACCTTTTGAATACATGTACAATGATCACCCTCGTAGCTGTGAGGAAAATATTTGGCTCCTCAGCAGCTAAAAGCACCACTTTTTTCACCAGAAAACTTTGTCTGCTGTTTGGCGTAGGCTGCTTGAGTACAGTTGGCGCAGTTGACGCAGTACAATTAAATCAGTAATTTTTCAGGCCGTAAAACCAAATGATGATGCTAAAACACTCTGTGCAGCTGCAATGAACTGCAGAGCCAACTAAATAAATTATTTGTGGTTCAAACAGGATGAAAGCTGCGATTATGAGTATCACAAAAGAGTTTAATCTTTTATAAAACCTCCATTATAACAAAGCAACTGAGGAAACCATCCCTGACATATGAAATGTATAAAGAATGGCACATTCTGTTTCCTGACCGAAGAGATATTGTCACAGTATTTCATTCACAGGTAGCATTAAATATTCAACTATAATATAATAAAAAAAACAATATGAATGTAAAAATACGTCTCAGTTCCTGAGATATAAAACTTGCCAGAGCAGAATCTCTTTGGGCTTTGCTTTTAAACATGAGGGGAGATCTCTCTGAAGTAATACTTTTTCTAATATTTCGGGTAGAGGACCCTGAAGATCTGCCCATCAGCCCTCTTAGTGTCCAACCACTTCCCACCGAGAAAGATGGTGGTGACGCCGTTGGCAGTGTTGGTGACTTCCACGCGATCTAGCAGCCAACCGGGGCTCAGACCGGAGTTGTCGTGCTCCACCCGGACTTTCTGCAGCTCCCCCATGTCCAGCATCTCCAGCAGGAAACGGTCCGTCTGCTCGCGTTCGAAAAGGTTGCGTAACTTCTGCCGCAGCTGCCGACGGCCTGAATCTCCATTGGTGCCGTAGATAGTGATGAAAACGTTGGCATCTGTACCAGCTCCCTTCTCGTCACCTGTAATCACGATGATCTCGTATTTGACGGGCACCAGGCTTCGAGCTTTACTGGCGAAGCTCTCCAGCGTCTTTGAGCACTCGAAGGTCAAGAAATCATCCCTCTTTGGAGAAAGAGGGATGAGGGCATTGCAGACGAAGAAGTACCTGGAGGTGAAGATTAAATAATTTATTTTGTTACCAGCAAATGACACGAGTATGTAATGTGGGTCACTGAGCAGAAACAGAGGTCTTACTTGTTTCCCAGTTCCCTCTCAGTGACGACGACCTCCTCCACATACCAGTAAATCTCCCCCTTTACTTTCTTTCCATCCTTGGGTGTGTGGCCCAGGCAGATACCAGCGATGTCACCCAGGTTCTTGGACGAAAACTCGAACCTGTCAACATTTCCCCTGAAAAGAGAAGGAAGTAAACATGTTAGAGTGAGTAGCAAGTCCCTTTAATTGGCCCACGTACTTGAAATTCATGCCACTGCCAATTTGTTCAGCGTCAGACTACATTTTCTACAGGACGGTAATGTCATCATAGCGGATTGCAGCGTTCTCCTGAGCTCAAGTACCTGAGCTGGAGGGATTATCATAATAAGTGTAAAGGGAGAATTAGAGGGAGAGAAAGCAACGTTTCTCTGTGCTTTTTCATGCAAACAAGTTGCAGCTCATTGAGTTAATCTCGCAGCAAATACCTACCGCAAGAACCTCTTCTTCTTCGAGGAGTTCTCCATTACAAATTCTTTTGATCGGCCCTTCTTCCCCTCGAGTACAATCCAGGCATTCTCTTTGGTTTCAGCGTCGTCCGTGTCTCCAGTCGTGACACAAATTTCATACTCTTTAAGAGAGAAAACACAGACGAGTAGAGGGTAAATTGTCTCAGTCGTCCTCAAACAGACGTGTCCTGCACGGCATACAAAATATACATCATACACATAGCACAAAAAAAAGAGTTTCATGACATCAAACAAAGGGCTTTTCTTTCATTTTGAGAGCATGACTTATTGATTTCATGTTCAAAAAATTCACTTTAGTTCTTCAAGCATCCCCTACGGGCAGCTATATATACTTTTATACTTTCTCAACTGTATTCAAAGCAAATGTGCCCCCAGCAAAGCAAAGATCATTTCATTGGTCAGCATAACATCTGGCACTCTGTTGGTTTGGGAATTTGCACAAAATATCTGAGAGCAGACGTTCCCTGAGCACAAAGAAGCAGTGAATGTGAGGAAAAGAGCTGAAGCTGGAGCATAGGAAACCTGTGCAAACAACAATATACCTGGGTGCAAGCATACAGTTTGAGCAGAGGCAGCTATAAGAGTGCAAGGGCAGGAATTTGAGGGAGGTGGAATCAACGATCAAACCCCATTTAGACATTATTTACTGTGCTGTCAGGTTTTTTCTGCAAGTTCCATTTAATGCATTTATATTCAGTAATCCTCTCTCTATATCGTAGTTTTCATTGTTCGTGTCCACCATTCCTGCACCGGAGAGGATGTAACATGTAACCCAGGGTGATTTTGTCTCACTGATGTCAGCCTCTTTGTTCACCCTTCACTCTCTTTCCATCATAACTGTTAGTCACCGCTGAAGCCTTGGTCACACTGCACGTCTAAGTCCTCGGATGACCGTTCTGTACTTCCTGTCTTGTGTTGAGTATCTTGGTTTGCACACAACATGAGTAATCAGAGACTGGGGGTCACACATTACAAAGTCACACACACACACGCGAGTCCAAGTTGTTTGTGTGCTGATTTTCAGCAAAACAAACACACAAACAAAGAATTAAAATAACAGAATAAATGTGAGAGAATGGATTAGGCAATGACAGCAAGGATAAAACTGAAAATGGGAAACTGCCTGCTGGTATTGTGCTTCAGCAAGGACGACACGGTTACAAATACTGAAAAGCTTGTTTGTACGCCGATGCATTCTGATAGAAACTATATTGTTGTGCCCACTCCATACAAATAGATGTGTAATGAGACTGGATTCAGAGAGCTACTGCGGATTATAGCAGGGGAGAGGACGAGAGAGGGTAGAGAGGAGAGGAGTGTCTGCTGTTATTGGCTGTTTCTTGTTGCATGGCTCTCCGACCCATCCTCGCCAAGACCAGATATTCAGCCGGATAGATATCCAGTGAGGTCTGTGAGGCATCGGCGAGCTCTAGGATGGCATCTTTAAACAATTAACAGCTAACAAAAACTGTCAGCCAGTGGAAAAATCAGGGCTAAAATCCTGTAATGTGAGCTTAACTTAATGCAAACAGACTATCCCACTGTTGCTCCTTCACTTTAAAAGCCATCCAGCAAAAGCAAAATACAAGCAGGCTTTTACTGTAAAGGTGCCGGATAGACAATGTATTGAAATCTTTAATGAGTTCTATGTTCTTACTCGTCTTCTCGTTGAGGTCTAAGTAGTCGTTGTTAGCACAGGCCAGTTCTCTCATTATCTGTCCATCATCATCGTTCTTGGCGAGCCAGCGGTCACAGGGGAAACGAAATGTTTTGTCCATGATCTCATCCTTCACATCGACATAGTCCAAGTGCCATCCTGGGGCAGGACCTGAAACAAACAAGACAGGAAGCAGAAGACAGATCCATGAGTGATGCAGCAAATCTTTCAGGCCGATGAGTAAAATGCTGCGTCAGCCTTTCAGGTTGTCTCAAAGCCAGACTGTGACATAGCAGTCGTTAGCGTTCAACAGCAGCTCCACTGAGCCATCATTTTTTAGGTTTCGTCAAAATCAAACAAGCAGTGACTGAGACATGTAATTTTAGTGAGTAAACTATAAAACATTTCACCATGACAGTTAGAAAGAGCGGATTTAATCAGCCCAGCAGGCAGAGCGACTGAACATCTGAGTGGCTGACCTGAGTTGTCGTGCCAGACTCGTACTTTGGAGAGCTCTCCCAGGCTGAGGATATCCGAGAAGCGAAATGTGTCCACCTGCTTGCGCTCGAACTTGTTGGACTTGCTGCACTCTTTCAATGCCAGCGTCCCCGTGTCTCCATTCTCTCCGAAAATTATGATCCACACGTTGGCATCAGTGCCGGCGCCTGTGGAGAGGAGAGTTGCCCATTTTAGAGAAAATTAGCAGATGTCCTGTTTCAATTTTCTAAATGCAAAAAACATTGGATTGGATTAAACAAGGACAATGTGACAAACTGTGAGCTTGGTAACATACTGTGTTTACTGTGCTTCAAGGTGCAATATGTAGGCCTAAGAATTAGCATCCTGTCAAATTTATACTCCAGAATCACCAGAACAATCACTGCTAACTGTAGCTGCCGTTTACTGTAGCTCAGTTAGCCTTGCAGCTAGCAGTCTAGACTGGGAGCTCCGAGCACTGGGGGAGTGTCGGTGGCCGGGGCTAATGGGTTAGCATGCTAACTTCAGTAGATATCTCTGCAGCACAGTACACAGACTTCATAACCTCAAAACTGTTATTTCGTCACATTCTGTTGATAATTTTAGCTACATTTTTGATGTTTTCCAATAAAATTCGTACATATTGCACCTATAATACAGGTTACATAAAAAAGTAGGATATAGTTTGATTCAAACAATATAATTTAAATGTCATTTCTGATTAGATATTTTAAATTATTCAGATTAAACAGCATGAAGCTGAAAAAGTGTTAACAAACAATCCACTTGTCCTCATCTGTATATATTTAAAAGTGCCTCTACTTAATTGTAGATCTTTTAAGCTGCGCTGCATTGCAACTATTGTCGGGATTCGTTGAATTATTTGTTGAAAGAATTACTGAGATTGCAAAACCCTGAGTGTAAAATAAACTGAGCAGCAGAGAAAATCTGCATTCTGTGACTCAGACAGCACATCTATAATCCCGCTGTGCTTTATTATTTCATTACAGCAGGTTAGACACTAAGTGACTGTGTATTATGGGATGGTGAGCACAAACCTCACTCAGACTGCAGCATGTTTTCAGTGTCCTAGTTTTATTCCTGTGTGTGTACACTAAGCTAGAAATACGATTTTTTTAAAATCTGGTAGTTCTGATGAGCAATTAAAATGTTTTGCAACATTTAGCTGTTTAGATATTTTTGAAGTTACTTTAGGAATTTCATTTTATATTGTTTTTACCTTTAAATGATCAATTTCTTTACATATACCTCACTAACTGCACATGTGCACGCTTAACATTCAGTGCCTCTTCACGCTATACATGCAAATCACTCCCACAATGATCCCAAAGGAGACCACTGCTTTATGCACAGCATCGCCTATGTAATGTTGTCTGTATGGGTGTGCCTGTATGTGTGAGTGTGTCTCATTATTCCTCCCAGAGCCCCAGTCGTGGTGCAGTGCTACGTCTTAGCTTCCAGTAACTGCCAAGGGCAGAGAACAGTCCTTTGAAGTCGGCTCAGACTTCTCGCCACACTATCGTATTGATCAGCTGCACTACAGAGCTACAGCAAAATTCTGCATGAAGAAAAGAGGGAGCAAAGCCATGTGGAGGGTTTCTGAGGAGGATTTATTTCACTACAATGTTTCAGTCAAACAGGAATTATTCCACATCCTCCTGAGAGACACAAAGCTCTGCACAAGGACAGGTTAAAGGAGGCTCTATGTATCACATCTATCTAACTCAGCCTTGACAGTGATGTGAAAGACATAAATAGCCACTACCGGCTGTGGCACCACAGGGATCCCCAATGTCAATCCACCATCCACCTTGCCATTTAAGCACCTACCCACAGGTGCCTTATTCTTAAAGAGTTCAGAGTACAATCACCAGTGAGGTGATGGCATGGTGGACCCAGAACACACATGACAGATGAAACGTCTCATCTGACCTTTGAGTAAGAATCTGCTGAAGAATTTCACCGATGAAAGAGGATGTCTGCTCACTGTGAGTGTCCCTGAACCTGACCCCACCCAGAGATGGATCGATGAGTGGACGAGCAGCAGGGTGGGTGAGTGGACGGATGGATAATGTTGATGTAACGAAGAAGTGGACTTGAAATGCCCTCATTTATTAAATGTGCCTGAACTCTTCAGATGCCATACCTCGTAGGCCTTATCCAAACACTAACGGTGTTCCCCAAAGATCAATCCCCGGCCCCCTTCTTTTTCTGTTGTGACTGCTAGAAATAAATAAAATAATACTAAACACTGACATATGCAACCTGCAGTTATGAATTACCTGTAGACAAAGCTTCGTTTTAAGGGGTCACAAGCCAAACATTTGGGAATCACTTCTTATATACAATGAATGTGATAATATACTGTAAATATAGAAATACATAAAAATGTATCCTTAGTTTCACTGGGAAAAATGGAGGAAAAAGAAAAAAGCTCTCTGACCTGCACAATCACTGGTCTTGACCTGGATGATATAGGTGGTGAGCTCCACCATCATCTCCTCGTCCACCACAGCAGCCATCTCGCAGATCATGGTTCTCTTGGGTCCTCGTAACCTGGACAGCCAGTCATCATAGGTGAACACAGACACCTCCTCTGTGGTCAGGTTACGCATGATCACCTGGATTCACAGAGGCAACTCATCAAATATAATACCACACTTTATCTAAAAGTCATTCAGAATCCTGACATAAATGTAATAACTTACTTTAACCATTAAGTCTGGTGTAATATGGAGCAAGACTTCAAGTATTACAGCCATGTTAGCCAAGCTCTGTGAGTTTCTAACTCACCACAGTGCTGCTTTGTGCTAAATGCCAATATCAGCATGCTAACTGACTGCACGTTGAGGGTGTAAATAACGTCTTTTCAAAACAGTTTGGGATCTTGGGGCTTCTGGAGACTTGGATTACACTATTATAATCAGATATAATTAACTGTTATGTCATCCAAAGTCATATCGTGGACACTAATGTCGCAGGTATGTACACAAACCCTGCTTCTCCCAAGATGTCTGATTGCTAGTCCTGAGAAACATGTCAGACTCAGCTCAGGCAGCCACACTCGTATTAGCTCTCCACTCTGCATATTTATTTGGGCAGATTACTATGCTGGCGGTCTGCCCGGTGCACTGTTGTGTCCATTTCAATACACAGGCCCTGCAATCCATAAAGGCAGCACATCTGCTTGTGATGCTGAACACACAAGGCTCTGTGCAGGGTCAAGTCAAGGAGACGTTTGCAGCCGCTGAGTCCCAGGCACGGACGGACAGGGCTTGGTATTGTTCCTGACTGCTCTGCTGCTCTGCAGGCATGGTGCCTTTACCAGAGGAGACATTTGCATAGGAAATGTGTTCTATTTCATCAAAGAGTCCAGCCTGAGACTTCAGACTGAATTTGGAGGTGAGCAGTGATGTTGTCCTCACAGGGTCAGCCGAAGAGAAAAAGTACTGAAAAATGTTGGGGAAATGTAAAGTATATTAATGCAGGCGATTATAGTGCTGGACTATAATTAAAAATTAAATGTTGTCTCTCTCTACTGAATACAGAAACACACAGCGCTCCTTTCTGGATGTGAGTGTGTGTGTCTATGATGCCAGAAACAACAGCACGGTGAATAAAATGGGTCAATATGCTCACTCCAGGAACTCTGGGCCCTGCTGCGTATGAGTGTGCGTATGTGTCTGTGTCTTTGTGGGCGGGTGAATCATTGACCATTCTCCTGCAGGCAGGGATGGATGCGTGTGTGTGTGTGTGTTTGTCTGCGTGATATAATACATTGATGATCCTGTGACCTACAGCAGCATACAGTGCCTGGGTAAAAACACAAACCTGTGACTGCTTTGTACTATTGATTTTGGAAGAAGCTAGCGGATACTGTTCTGCTTTTTATGCTCCTGGTTTTATGTTTTATGGATGAGATCTGCAGCTTCTTCTTTGTAACCAATTAGCTATTGACACTACTGTGTGGAGTGCATGATCAGCTCATTCTGGGGACTCTAACCTGATTAAAGCTTTCCTTTTTTATGTAATCTCTGACAGTTTTCTTGCATGTAAACATCTTTTGAAAACTCATCTGTCTGTATAGGTTACATTAGGTACGTTGACACCACCAATATTGATACCACAGGACCAGATATAACGTCTTTCTTTTCAATGCATTGTTGTTCTTTGTCGATACCTGGCACTTACATCACCTGCCACGCAACTCAACCACTGACAGTTCAGTGTGTTTTGCTAGTAGCAGCTAATGCTAGCCACATAGGGCTAAAGGTTTTGTCAGCTCGCTTCTTCCACACACACGTCTTTGAATCACTGCACTGGCTTCCTGTGTGTCAAAGTAAAGATTGTAAAATTTTATTACTCGTCTATAAAGCATTAAACGGTCTCAGGCCAATACATCTCTAATTTAATTGTACGTTGTGAAGCACCTAGACCCTTCAGGTCATCCAGGACGGGTTTTAGCTCTTAGTTTTTAATACTACTTTGGAACAAGTGTCCTGAACACCTGAGGTCTGCTACAACTGTCAGCTCATTTAAATCAGAGCTTAAGACATTAATGTTTACTGTTGCTTTCCAATAATCCGATTCATAACTTATCTGTAACTATGTATTTGCTTATTTTTGCTTTTTGTTGTCTTTTAACACAACACAAGTGTTTACATATATGCCGTAGTACTCCCCAATACCTTTAAACACACATTGATGTGATAAAAACTGGTGGAGTTGCCCTTTAAGGTGAGCTGACCTGATCCAGAAACCAGTCAGGTCGACTGCCGGAGCCATCAATACGTAGCCTCATTTTCCTCAGAGGGGCAATGTCATCGATCTCCATGTTGAAAGTGTCCTCCTGACCGCGCTCAAACCTGTTAACCACCGAGCAAACAAGACGGAGTTTATAACCTGCAGCATTATTAAACTGTCTCTTTATCTTTTATTGTTTCTGACATCCACGTTTGGCTACCTGTCCTCATTCTTCTGCAGCTGCATCTCCTCTGTGCTGCCGTTGGCTCCGAACACAGACATGTAGATCAGGGTGTCTGTCCCCGCGTCCTGGACGTCTCCTGTTACTACGGTAACCTCGTAAATAATCTGACAGGAAAATATTTGACATTTTACTATATTTTCTTCACATTCTCCCATTAGCATCATCACCTTTAAGACATCACAGGACAAGAAGTTAAATATATATTTTCTTTAAGGAATTATAAGGTTGAAACTTGTCATTTATAATGTTGCTTGACATATAATTGTACATAACTTCCACCCAATTCACTGAAGGGCAATCAAAGTTGAAGGGCCACACACATTTTTAAAAATATCCCATCAGATGGTGATGTATGTGTGCTTTATCCATAATCATATGTTTTCTGCCACATTTACATACCTTCCTGGAGATAGAAATGGCCTCTGCATCCAGCACATTGAACACTCTGGAAGTCAAACCATCTCCACGATCTTTGGCCAGCCAGCAATTACAAGCAAAAATATATTTGACCCCTTTGGTTGGCACAGCAACAGACAGCTCATCAACCAGCCAGCAGCTCTCAGGAGTGGCCCCATCATGGCCGAGCTGCAGGGAGGGAGAGAAACAATCACTTCGAGCGACGTGGGTGTATTTTTCAGCCTGTTCATGTGTGTATGTGACTGTGTGAGAGTGCACGATCGTCACTGAAGCTTGCCTCCCCCCCTCCCCTCACCTCGACCTTTTTGATCTCCCCCACGTCTGAACCGTGGGACTCGAAGCTCTCCAGAGAGCCGGCCTCAAAGCCCTGCACCCCGTCCGGCAGCTCCAGCCACAACCTCTCTGTCTGGGTGTGATTGGCCCCGATAATGATCACAAAAGCCCTGCTGGTGGTGCTCGCATCGCGCTCCAAACCGGTGCAGATGGTGACGTGATATGGTATGACTGCACAGGAAGGGGACAACACTTATTCATCAGAGCAAGAGATAATGTAAAGATGTTTGTGTTTGAAGATTGTTGATTTTTCTTACTCGGGAGCTCAACTTCTTCCTCCTTCTTCTTTTTGTTCTTTTTGTTCATGTTACTGTCGACACTCTCCGCTGTCAGGGCTGGGTTCTTTTTACTATTCAGGCCCTCTCTGACTCCTTCATAACCCTGAATGAACATAACACACAAAGTCTATGTTTGATAGTGCAATGATATTCATTGTTATTGCAGGAATGTATTCAATCTAACATGATGCTGTCTAGTTGCACTTTAAGGTTCAGGTCATCAGGTCAGATGATCGTGTGTCGTTCTACCTTGACATAGAAGACTCTCTTAATGCGTCGGTCCTCCCTCTTCCTGGACAGCCAACGTTCACACAAGAAGAGAAAGACCTCTTCTGTATCCTCGTCAAACACCTCCACCTGGTCCAAGTACCAGTCGGGACTCACCAGACTGTTATCATGGCGGATTTTAATCTTGAAGACCTGTCCCAGGTCAACGGCCTCTATAGTGAACTTATCCACCTAGGGAGATAAAAGTTGAACATATTAACAGAAGTATAATTATGTTGTTATCATTGTTTCATATGATATATGTTCTGTTATTCCAGATTAAAGTGAAAAATGGTCACAAAAGGTGGTTTCTTACAGATCCTCGTTCAAACTTGTTGCTGTTAGTCTCCGACTTGCTGAGCTTCCTCTCCCCTGTGTCCCCCTGGTCCCCGTAGATCGTGAGGAAGACGTTGGCATCTGTGCCGCCACCGTACACATCGCCCGTCATCACTGACACTTTGTATGTGTGAGCTGTAGTGGGGGAAAATGATCACAGACGAGCACACAGGGGATCCGGTTGAGGTAATTGGCAGAATATAGAGTGTAAAGAAAGCAATTTTCAACCGCAGTTTGATGCCACTGTTAGAGCAGAGACTCATTAAGGGAAAATTGTCCTAGTTTCAAACTAACGCTCAGAAAAAAGGGAAAAGACGGGACACAACAGTGACATAAACCCTGCAGATATCCATGTTTCAGAGTATAAATGCAGTCGAATGTGTTGTTTGTTAACGTACTCTCCAGAGCATCTTCCACCTCGACCTCAGTGACTTTCAGGTTTCCGTCTCGTGAGAGTTTCTCAGTGATGATGTCGGAGGGCACCAGCTCTCTCACTGTTTCTCCGTCGTCCTCCGACTTGGCGAGCCAGCGCTCACATGGGAAGATGACAGTCTCTGAACCCTACAGGGAGAAAGAGACTGAGGTGTGCTCGTGATTTAATTTGTGCGTGTTTGTGCCTTAGAGGAGAATCAGTGAACGGAGTGTCTTGTCTTTGTGTGGGGCTCAGCTCAGTAAGTGACAGTGCTCGATCACCCATATCTATCTGTGAAGAGAACATCCCCACCTACTGACCAAAAGTAGTGTTGTGTGTCACTTGTGGATGTGAGTAGTGAGATGTTGGCAAAGAGAAATATTTACTTTCTATTTCCACTCCACTACGATCCAGAGGCAAATATTAAGTCTGTAGTTACTTAACAGATTAAAATGTCGTCTCCAAAATATATGATTATCTATTAACACACGATACAGTGTAATAGATTTAAGTTCCCAACAGTATATTAATAGTATAGTAGTTAAAATAAACTCCACCTTGTTCAACTACAACCGTAAAAGGCTACACACAGTAATAGTTTTTTAATAGTATAAAACTCCTTTTTTTCTGAATCTTAAGTACTTTAACTTATGCTAATAATACTTACATTAACTCAAGTGACATTTTCAGTGCAGCTACTTCTGATGGAGTACATTTATCTTGCAGTGCACACCAGCCCAAAAAATTAGGATGTTGCATAAAAAGTAAATAATAACTGAATGTGATCATTTGCAAACTAACTGTGCTTACTGACAATGGTTTCACTTAGTGTTTCAGAGCCCATGTAGTAATGTCTATTTACACAGTCATCTGTTTCGCCCCATCCTTGTTAACAACTGAGCCTTCTGAGGATTCATACCCAATCATGACACTATCACCTGTTTCCAGTTAATCTGTTTACCTGTGGAATGGATTAATTAAAGTGAACGAGGTCAAACATTAAATAATGTCAAAAAGGGTTAGCAAAGCATCGCATTATGTTTTATTTATGTTTTAAACTATTGTAAAATCAGGCTTGTAAGTTAAGGATCTTAACACATCCTCCACCCCTGTAGGTGGTACCTTTCCCTTCCTGAGCAGACGTCTGATCTCCACCCGGTCCAGATGCCAGCCTGGGTTGACCCCGCGGTTGTCATGGCCGATACGGATCTTCTCAATTACATCCCCCACGTCTTCTAGCTGCAAAGGAAGCAGAAAACATCATTAAATAAACAATGTATTTAGAAATACACAGATGGTCTCGCTGTTCTTCACTGCCTTGGTCTCCAGAGCCTGATGAATGCCCCTATTCTACTTATTTATATATGACTGCAGACTGTTGTTGTACCTCAACAATAAACATGTCCTCAGCTCCTCTCTCAAAGTACATAATCCTCTCTCTCTTGTTGACACACAGAGACTTCTGCTGGCTGCAAACTGCATCTCGTCCGTACAGGACGATGAAGACATCTGCATCTGTGCCGGCTCCAAACACGTCACTCGTGAAGGTTTTAATCTCGTAAGGAACAACTACAAAACAGAAAAATATAACCAATAGTGTGTTTTAAATGACAAAAATCTTCATGGAGTGTGGTGTAGACTGTTATGAAGTGACTCAGTGGGGTTTACATGGTGTGTAAAGCTCCGTCTGAAGAGTATTAGGGAAAAGGTCCCGCACGATGGCCCCGTCGTCCTCCCCTTTATCCAACCAGCGACCGCAGGGGAAGCGTAGTTTCTGTCCGAGAGACGGAGCATCGATCTCCACCCAGTCAAGGAACCAGCCTGCGGATCCTCCACCTTAAACATCAAAATACAGTTTTGTGATCACATGTGTATTCGAACTAGTTTTACACTATTTACTGCACAGGCAGGAAGTCTGTCCTACTGTACCACAGTTGTCGTGTCCAATACGCAGCTTCTTCAGTGGCCCGATGTCCACAGCTTCCACCGTGAACTCATCGATCATACCCTGCTCAAACTTGTTCTTATGAGTCTTTGAAGCCTTCAGGTTTATTATCCCTGTAAAAATGCACATCACAGAGTAATTTAATAACTTAAATACACACACACACACACTAAACGCAGTATAACAGTCTGAAGCATTACCTGTGTCATCCTTGGTGCCGTACAGCATCATAAAACAATTAGCATCAGTTCCTGCGTACTTCTTGTCGCCAGTTTTTATCCTCACCGTGTATGTTGTTGACATTGCTGTCATAAAAAGAGTGAATTAAACATTGTGTGATTATGATTCCTATTCATAAACAAGCTGATAGCCATAATCTCGCTCTCACCTTTCTGCTCCAGACCAAGTGTGGCTTCAGAGTCTTCCTCATCATCGTCCCCTTTCCTCATAAACGCCTCGTCCACAGGAACCAGCTCCCTGGCAAGCTGTCCATCATCCTCATCAATAGCCAGCCAGCGTTTACAAGGGAAAAAGTACCTAAAACATATCATCCACAACAATATGAGCAAAAAACTGCCATCTCTATTTAGATTGATGTCTCCACAGACACCATTAATACCATTTCACACCACACAGTGGAGCTCTACAGACATTTTATGTGTAAAGATCCTGTCTGCTCTGCAGGATGATTGATTTGTGAAACCTGTGGCACTGATTTGGTGTCTAGAAATGACTCAGCAATGTGAAAATAATTTCTTATCTCCTTTTTACATCATCATGACTTACGTGGTGTCGTCTTTATTATCCACAATCTCCACTCTGTCCAAAAACCAGCCGGCGCTGGCCTGGCTGTTGTCGTGTCGGATCCTCAGTTTCTTCAGGATCCCCAGGTCGACCGCTGTGATGTTGAAAATGTCCTCCTGGGTCACACGTGAACAAGGATTTAGGTTATCAGTCCCTGAGAACCTCATTACTTATTTATTTGATCTTTATTTAACCTGCAAGGCTCTTAAGATTCAACATTTATTTGACAACAGAGACCTATCCGGGAAACAGTATCGTTGATAACAATCATGTAAAACAATGTGGAACACAGCAGGTCAGACAATACATCTATAATACAGTAGAATAATGATGCTTATAGGCAATATCGCACTTCTTGTGGAGGTTTTTACAGTCTTGAAGAGAAGCACTGTAATGTGGCACGTCTGCAAATTAGACTCTTTAGATTGCTCCGTGCCCAAGGTGCACAATGCGGGAAACTACTAGTAATTTTTAGCTCAGGAAATAACAATAATGTCTTTAGTCTTTTGCATGTTACAGTGCCTCTGCTCAGCTCTCAGTGTCATTCAAAACAGTATGAAAAGATAAGAAGCCTGAGTATATTAAGAGGTTGCAGTCATTTTGATATTTGAGGGAATAGGCTTATCTGCTTTCTTGAAGAGAGTTAGATGAGAAGATGGATATCACTTGTCTGTCTGTTACATGAAGCTTCTGTACAGCCAGGAGACGGTTAGCTTAGCACGAGGGCTGGAAAGTGAGGGAAAAACAGCTAGCCCGGTTCTGTCCAACACCAGAGACAGGGATATGTGCGATTAATCGACTAGTTGCTTCAATGCTCACTAGTCAGCACCAGAAATACTGGTTGGTTAAACTTATTATTATCATTTTTTATGTGTACATTTAAAGTACATACTGACATCATTTTCACTGAAATGTCATGTCTTCCTCGTCAAATGTCTTCATAAAGAACAATCAAATCAAGATCAGAGTCTTGCAGACTGCAACATTTGTCTTTTTCACATGACAAAAGCTGTTATTTTTAAATAAAAAGTTAAGAAAAGCTCTTCAGAAATATAGTTCTTCCTGTTAGATTATTGACTTTTATGAGGGGGGACGATGAGTGTTTTCTTATTTTTTAACTTGCCAACGAGTCTAAGTTTAAACTTAATTTTAAATGTTAGGGAAAACCTCTAAAGCTCAAACTTATTTGACTTTTTATATCTCTTTTCAAAAATTTGTGTGTAAAATATAAAGTTGTGGTTTCAAATGGATTTTTCAACCATTCACCAGAAACAGGTAAGGCATCCACTCTTTAAACTAAGCTAAGCTAAGCATCTCCTGGCTCTAGCCTTGTATTTAACGGACAGACGTGAGAGTGGTGTGAAACTTCTCACCAAACTAGCTGCAAGACAGTGACTGAGCATATTTCACAAAATGTCTAATTATTCCTTTAAAAAGTAGAGTCTCCATTAGCGCACACAGATAAACGAGCACATCTAGAACGGAAACAAAGCCTACCTCGCCTTTCTCAAACTTGTTCAGGTTGTTTGACTTCCTGAGCCGTCGCTCCCCCGTGTCGCCGGTCTCTCCATAGACGTTGATGTAAACATTGGCATCAGTCCCCGCCCCGAACATGGTCCCAGTGAACACATGAACCTCGTAGGAGTTCACTGAGCGGAAAAGTGAGAAAGTACACATTACGAGTGACATTAAAACAAACCAACTAGTCTTTAGTAGCAAAGAACAGTGGGTCAACGCACTACATTCATGCTCTGATTACCCTCCAGGTCTTCATTGTCTTCAGTCAGCAGCTCCACCACAATCTCTCCATCCTCCTCGTCCCTGGCCAGCCAGCGGTTACAGGGGAAAGTAAATGTCTCCACCACTTCCTGCAGCTGCTCAACTATCTCCACCTCCTCCTCTTCCTCTTTCTTCTTCTTTTTCTTGTCCTTCTTCTTGTCTTTCTTGGTTTCCTCCTTCTTCACCTCAACCTGCACCATCGCCATCGTCAGCCTCTTGATGTCCACCGTCTCCAGGAACCAGCCGTCTCCGATGCCCTTCCCGTCGTGATAGATACGCATCTTGTAGATCTTACCGACATCCTGAGCCTCGATCTTGGTTTGTAGGGATGAAACGGCGGTCAGACAAGGAACTTAAATGTCTGACGTACGTTGACATTAGACAACACAGGCTTTTATACAGACCTTGAATATCTCAGTGGTGCCACGTTCAAAGTTGTTGGAGCGGCTCATGAGAGAAAGAACTTCAGTTTTTCCTTCATCTCCATAGATCTGACAGAAGACATTGGCATTGGTGCCAGCACAACGCATGTCCCCTGTGACCACGGTTACTTCATAGTTGATCACTGTTAGAGAAGGGACATCACAGCAAATATGACACGGAGGAAACATCTCGCAGAGCAGAGGAATAGAGTTCAACTCTGTGCGGTGCTTTGTATGTTGTTGTTATTTACATTGTTCAATGTCCAAGACCTCACTGGGATAGATCTCAACCTCCACTTTCCCATCAGCCTCGTCTTTGCAGAGCCAGCGGTGACTCGGGAACATGTACTGCATCCCGTGAACCGGTACCGAGATCTGCACGCTGTCCAGAAACCATCCTGCACGCAAGCCCTCATTAGTGTGGCCAATCAGGAGACGATTGATCTGTAAACACAGAGGACAAAAGAGGATAAAACAGAATTAGGAAACACAAGTAACAGCTTAACGATAACCTCTCACGTCTGAAGAACTTGCCTTTCCGATGTCAAAGGTGTCGATGGTAAAGATGTCAGTGCGTGCCGTCTCGAAGTAGTTCCTGAGGTCGTTGTCGGAAACAGCCAGTATCATCTTGTTGGTGTCACCCTTCTCCCCGTACAGCTTGACGAACACCCTGGAGTCCGAGCTGGCCCCGTTCACACTGCCCGTCTTGATTGCTATGTGGTAGCCGACATCTTAGAAGGATGTAAATTCGCACATTAATGTAATTTGTATGAGCATGATAAAAGATATGTCGCCCTTTTTTTAGTTTGCTTAACCCGTTCTTTGTTTGAAACGTTCTTTTGCACTCACTAAAGAGACGCAGGCCGTCTCCATCCGGAACTAACTCGCGGACGATCTGTCCATCGTCCTCGTTACGATCCAACCACCTGACGAAAAACACATAGACACAGACAAATTGAACCATATAGGAGTGAGCACTGGAAGAGATCGCACCAAATCCCCTTCAAAAAATGTGTAGAATGTGGAAAGATGATCAAATGTTACTGATTACATGATTAATTCCTTCGAGTGGTGTCACAGAATCTTTCAAATTCAAGAAACCACTCTTGTAGAGAAGAAGATAAAAATATTAAAAACAGTTTACTCAAGGAATATGTAAGAAAGGGTAAGTTATATACATTAAAAAATATTGGCTGAAGCATTATTAAAAACTATCTTTTGCCAGGTTTAACTTTCATCTAATGCACGAGCTACCATTTTAAAATCACTTTAAAACATTTTGAGATTCATTTCGATTCATTTCGATCATTTTGAGGATTTAAGATTACAAAATGAATATGATTGATCTGAAAAAGGATAAATCAGAACACAACCAGCGCAAGAAACACAGAACTAGGACTGCAACTTACTATCATTTATTGTCAATTAATCTTTTGATTCTTTTCTAGATTAATTGGTTGGTTTTTCGTTCTATTAAATGCTGCTGGCTGTTTCCCAGAGTCCAAGATGGCACTCTCAAATGTCTTGTTTTGTCCCCGAACCAAAGATATTCAGTTTACCGTCATAGAGGAGGAAATAAACCAGAACATTTTTACACTTGTAAGTAGCTGGAATCAGAGAATTTGAGTAATTTTTCCTTAATCTAATTAATCGATAATCAAAATAGTTGGTGGTTATTGATTAATTGGTGCCACTCTACGCAAAAACTCTTGCATTTGACCAAGCTTTTCACTTTTAACAGCACAGACAGACAGACAGACAGACAGGAAGAGACTCTTTCCAGACGTAACACTGCACCTCAGCCTTGCGGTTTGGCTCCAGTTACTGAAGAAGACAGCTGGCTGACCACTGTGCATTTAGTGCCCATTTGTAGTGGCAAACTCATCCATCAGCTGCCTAACTACTTAAACACACACCACTGGAGAACTGGTGAATGTAAGCGTGGCCTATTTAGCAGGCTTTTAGGACTGTCTGGACAATTTGGTCCATCTGGCTGCTGTTTTGGCTGGTTACAACAAGAATGAAGAAGAAAACTCTAAAAATGTTGCACACAAAACATACAAACATTTAGGACATTTGGGAATTATTCTTATTTGTTTGCTTGCTTGATGCCACTCTCATATCTGTATGATAAATAAGAAGCTACAGTTATCAGCCAGTCTTCTTAACTTGGCATTAAGACTGGAAAGATTAGCTGATCTGGCTCCGTCCAAAGTTATCAAACCTGCCAACCAGCTCCTCCAAATTCATCTCCAAGTTTTATTACTTGGAAAAGATTCAGGCTAGTTGTTTACTCTTGCTTCCAGTCTGTATCCTGGCTGCAACTTCATATTTACCAAACAGACTTGACAGAGTCTTCTCACGCAACTCTCTGCAAGAAAGTGTATGAATAGCTTCCCAAAACTTATCCTTTTATTCATGTGTAAGGTGTTATTGCCTTGCCTGAAACAGGGAAACTCAATGGCCACCGACTCTGGCTGGCCCTCCTCCCTGACCATCACCTTATCGAGGAACCAACCACAGCCTCCGCCGCGGCCGTCATGACCGACACGCACTCTGCGCACCTGGCCCAAGGTCACAGACTCGATGAGAAACTCATCATGCTGCGGGAAGACACAGAGAAAACTGGTTAAAGATGCTTGCAGCACATTTCCCACACATCACTTATCTATTTTCTGTGATCGTTGTGAGTTGATGATGCACTCACGTTGCCCTTTTCAAATTTGTTGACATTGTTTTTGCTCATAATCATGAGTCGCTCCCCTGTGTCACCCAGGTCACCGATTATATTGAGGAAGACGCTGGCGTCAGTGCCGCTGCCGCTGACGTTGCCGGTGCAGATAGTTACACGATACTTTATCACTGAAAAAGGAAACAGAGAAAAGACACTCATATTATGGTACTTAACACTACTGACTGTTGACATGTACTGTGTTCTTACAGGGCAGCGGCTCCTCGATGTGCGCTCCAGTAGCTGGAAGCTCTCTGGCGATCTCATTGTCGTCTTCATTGATGTCCAGCCAACGGCCACATTGAAAAGAATATTTCTCCATCGTCAGGGTCTTGAGCAAAGTGACCTGCAGACACGCATTTACCAAGCAATTAACAAGTTAAAGTGAGATGGATTAAGTCAAGAAAGAGAGAGCATATCGCCTCAGTTTAAGATAACCTGCACTGGCTCCTTTTATCGTTCAGGATTATAGTCTTTTTACTTGTTTACAAGGCTTTAAGGGGACTGCCCTGTTAATAATCCTTTGGTGTGTAATAATCCTTATCGGCCTCTTAGATCCTCTGCTGCTAGTTTTTGTTTTAAATACACAAAGAAGAAAATCAGCAGCTCAGCCTTTTTTAAATATGCACAAAACTCCCTAAACTGAAAACTTTTTGTACACATAGTCTTTCACAATTGTCCTTTCTTTGTTTTATTCTTATCTTTTACAAATATTCCTGTTGTCATGCCTTTCTTTGTTTTATTTCTATTTCTCACCTATCATGTTGTTCTTAGCATGAGCGTTCTTGCTAGTTGCAGCCTCTTTTGCTTGTTATTCATCTAATTGCTCGGTTTTATCACGTAGATCATGCTTATTTTTCTTGTTTCTAAAAGACATTGAGCTAGCAGCTTCATTATCACAGACACTTTTCTTTATTTCTGCGATCAGGTGCAGGATTAGACCCTGATTTGGTGGCTATCTTAGTGCTCGGAGGGGACATAATACAACAGACTTAACAGCTTACACTGACAGATCAGAGAGTCAGAGCAATGGGTCTTACCCTCGCTAAATGCCATCCGGCGAACGGGTGTCTCTTCTCATGCCAGATGCGCAGTTTCAACAGTTTTCCTATGTCCGGCAATTCAATCTAAAGCGATCCCAAAACATTTAAAGGTCAGTGCGAGAACCTAACAGTGGAAGAGAGTGTGATAGGCTCAGTTTAACAGGTGATCCAGGGCTTACCATGAACTTATCAAGCTGGGCCTGTTCAAAACTGTCTGAGTTGTTTTCCAGTTTGATCTCATCAGATTTGCCCTTCTCTCCGTAGATCTGCAGAAATACCTGAGCATCTGTCCCGGCCCCCTTCACATCTGAAGTCCAAATCCAGAGGGACCATGGGTACTCTGGTGCAGAAGAAGAGTACATTTGATACGGGAGTCTTCTAGTTTTGAAAAATGTCAACATGGTCGGAATCAGAGGCAAACGTAAGAAAATTCAGTTAAATAAAACTTGTGTGTGTTTTGCTTTTCTTTCACTGGTCAGAGATCTCTGAGCTGAATGAAATCACTCACTCTTCAGTTTTTTCTGCCTTAGCGAGACCATCTCGTACAGCTCCCTCTCAATCAGTCCGTCCCCCTCGTCCTCGTCCAGCCACATGCCGCACGGAAATGTCTGCTCAGTGCCCGTGAACGGACAGTATATCACCACCTAGAGGGTAAAATGGCTGCTTGGTAGTTCGAATGACACTTTGAGAATCACTGTGATACCAAAAACAGATGTGTTGTACCTTTTCACAGTACCATCCAGCACCAACAGCCCCGTTGTCGTGCCCGATGGTGACCCTGCTGAGCGGGCTGATCAGTTCGCAGATCTCCACGTTGAAAATGTCGATGAGACCGCGCTCGAAAGCACCGCCCTCCAGGAAGACTTTGCCGCTGTTCTTTATGCCCTTGGAGCCGTGCATGACCATGTGGATTTTAGAGTTGGTGCCTGCACCCCTCACATCTCCAGTCATCACTTGGACATTGTATATGATTCCTAAGTAGAGTCGGGAAAATGAATCATTTCTTTTCGTAGTTTTAATTTGTTTGTATTATTATTATTATTTCCTTGCACGACATCATGGAGGATTTGAATATCAAGAAATAGTGGCTTGTGTTGTTCTCACCCATTGGTTGCATCGATCCAACCAGCACATCTCTCTGTATTTTGCCATCGCACTCATCCATTGCAAACCAGCGATTAACCGGGAACTCATACACTTCTTTATTCCCCATGTCATCAATCACCACCTGGAGAGACACATTATGCACGATCATGTGTTTTCATGCATGTGTGCACATCTGTAAAGATTATGTATGTGTGTAGAACTGTACACACCTTATCCAGAAACCAGCCAGCTGAGGAGCCTCTGTTGTTGTGTCCGATGGTGATTTTCCTCAGCCTTCCCAGGTTTGGCGCCTCTATCGTAAACTTGTCCTCTGACCCACGTTCGAAGTTGTCTTTGTCACTGTCCAGTCGTCTCTCTCCTTTGAATTCACAGTAAGGACATAGCTACAGTCATTACAGTCAAAATAATCATGCAACAGTTTTGGTTGTGGCTATTAATGGTGGTAAATAAGAATCCCCCGTGTCTAAGCCTTTTAAATGATTATGCCTTTCATCAAAAATGAAAATCAGTCATTATCTACTTACCCTCACGCCGATGGAAAGTCAAATGAAGTGTCATAGTCCACAAAACATTTCTGGAGCTTCACAGCAAAACAGCGTTGCATCATTCTCCTAAACAACTGAAGTAGATGAGGACGAAAAATAACATAAAATGGTTCCATAAAGGCTCGTCAATTCAAATCAATTTGTCGCTAGCTACTTCAGTTGTTTAGGAGAATGCTGCAACATCGACTTTCCATCGGCATGAGGGTGAGAAGACAATGACTGAAGTTTCAGTTTTGGGTGTACTCACCCATTAATGGAAAAACTTAATTGCCGACTGTTTGAAAACTGCTTGTTCCAGCGCACAAATATGAGGTATTCAGCTTTGATATTACTATAAATATAATCTATTTTTTTGGGATGTTTGGTCTATAAATCAGACAAAATGAGCCAACTAAAGATATCTCCTTGGACTCGTTTGAAAAACTATGTGGTCAATCATTTAATAGAAAAATGATCTTCAGAATAAGCAATAACAAAAGAAATCACTAGTTGTAGAGTACCTGTGTCACCGTACTCTCCAAAGATGTTAAGGAAGACATCAGCGTCAGTGCCACTTCCCTTCATGTCAGCAGTGAACACACTCACTATGTATTTATTCACTGCAAAACAACAAGAAACAAGAAAACAGGGATTTATATAATAAATGCATCAATTTTCTTCCTTAATAAATCACTATATAATAACAATTAGTTGGACTTTTCTATTGTCACTCAGCAGGTTCCTTACTAATCCGCAGTGAGATGGTTTCCAGGTTAAATATTCATAACAGTGTGTGTGTGTGTGTGTGTGTGTGTGTGTGTGTGTGTGTGTGTGTGTGTGTGTGTGTGTGTGCATCGTGTAACATATTGCTCTGACACTCCCTCACATCACACTGCCCTCTCGTCTTCATCTGAGCCCTGTGGCTCTACAGCGCTCTGCTTGATTGACTGCAGGTGTGAAGATAAGATGTACGATCACATTGCAACACATGGGCCGGTTTACCCGAGGATTACACTCTGATGGAATTCAATTACAACCTGACACATTAGGAAAATGTGTAGGCTATCAGACACCTTTGTGAACAACTGGCCCGACACATGGTGCTAACACTGTCTTATTTTTCATTTGCTGTGGCTTCATTTGAAAATATATCCCTCTATTCGGCTCAAATCTCGCAATTGATCCAAGAATTTATGGTGCATGCATTTTTAGATATAGAAAACAAATGTACCCATCTAACATTAGAGTCGAATTAAACACAAGTTTCTCTGAAATGTTCTGGAGGCTTTTCTGAATTTTAATCAACTGTTATTTTCGTTTTACCCTCCGTAAACCTTTGTGTCTGCTTTTTTATTATACGTTTGTCCCAGAGTGACCTACATTTTGGGACATCCATGGGGTTCATGCTGCCCAGCAGGTCCCTGACAAACAGGTTGTCCCCCTCCTCCCGGCTCAGCCAGTTGTTGCAGGCGAAATAGAAGCGCAGATGGGGCCGGTTCATGTCGGTCACCACCACCCGGTCCAAGAACCAGCTGGCGTTCATCCCTGTGTTGTCGTGCTCGATCCTGGGGAGTCAACCATCATAGCGTGACATGAATTCAGCCTGCAGGTTATCGCAAATGAGCTTGCAACATTACAAGCACCCATGCCTTTGTGTTTCTTGTGCACTGGTAAATACCACAGAAGGGAGACTAATGTTTTTTGTGGTTCAGTCATATAAATATTATGAGATTTGAATAACATTGGCTGGAGTAACACAATGAAATTAAGCCACAAGCAGCAATAAGCAGAGTCAAAGTACATTGTTTTGACATAGACAAGAGTCTCCATACATATAAACAGAGTTCTCAACAGACAGCAGAAAGAAGCAAACAATAAGGTTTCCAAGGACATTAAAGAGGAAAGTTTAAATATACATTTTCTTTTACAACATTTCATCTCCACAATCTGAACAATCTGTGAATTTAAATTCAGTTTATTTATTTAGCTTTTAAAGAAATCTAGCAGACTGCATAATGAAGTCTCAAAACAGCTGTAGAAACAGTCACCTTTGCTCTCAAACTGTAACACTTGTCATAACAGCTGCTTGCCAGCTATTTCACGTACATCCTGTTTGTGTGTCAGAGCTCGCTGTAAATGCACAGATTTACACTTATCTGTCTGCAAAAATATTGTAGAAGTTTTCTTTTATCTTGAAAGTAGAAGTTTGATAACAATCACAACTCCAGATCCACTTCCATGGTTCTCAATTTTCTGAGCCACAGTGCAGCATCTCCACTTTCTGCACTCGCTGACTTTTTGGTTTCTCTGTTCACGTTCACGGCTGTGATGTAACTCAGCCTCCTCTGGAGTAAGACACTAACTCCCAACAACAGATGGGGTTTAACCTTATGTCACCGGATGAAATCCTTTGATGGCCAGCCGCACAGCTGGTAAATAAGTGAGAAATGTTTCTGTGTGATCCTCTCTGTTAAGCTGCTGTTATCCTGTGTGAGGTATACTTAACTATGGAGCAAGAACTGTGATGTTGTCAGTGACCTGTAGTTGTGATTTCTGAGTATTTGCTGCACCAATGCAAACACCAAAGGGTCATTATATTGTATACATGTATATATATATATATATATATATATATGTTACCACACACAGTCAGCTGCACAGTACCTCAGCTTCTTCAGAGGCCCCACGTAGTGTGTTTTTATGCGGAAAACATCAGTCTTATTCTTCTCAAATGCAGTTCGGCTTCTGTAAATTGAGGAAACATGGAAATTGTCAGAATTTGACAGAAGTGTAAGTGTGTGTGTGTATGAGAGATGAGAGAAAGATGCTCTATTTGATTGAGAGAGATTACAGGGGGTGAGGAAACACAGTCCAGACCCACGACTGAACTGAACTCTGGACCAGTAAATTACATCTCCTGACTGATCCGGCTTATCATGCCCCGGTGGTCTCATGGCAGTGGTATAATCTGAAACCTCCCGAGGCTCGGCCACTTCAACGCTCCCTCCTCCTCCTCCTCCTCATGTACATCTACCCCTCGCAGAGATGAACCGGGCCTGTGCGCAGAGAGGAGCCCCTCCGCCAGCTACAGCGAATCAGACACCCTCGTTTTCATTAACGTAGAATGCCTGCCTTTGTCTCTGACCCACATATCCATCTGTTCTCCTCTCCCTTCAATATTCAACCCATGCTCAATGCCAAGGCTCCCATAATTAAGGTGCATGGTGTCATATACTGTAAAAAAATAAATAAAATAAAGCTGCCAGGAATGAAACACTGTCCAACCCGCATGAATACATGCCCTCGTTCTCTGTTTCCGTGTAAGATCACCTGTAAGAGAATGATGGGGAGACACTGATTACATGAAAAAGCAAACCCAATGCAAATTTTGGAATTCATGCAATTTGACTTTTGTTATAATTACACTGAATTTCCAAAAAGTAGCATTTTTAATCTGCCTCGATGTTCAATCGGGCAGATATGCATGGAGACATAGCAACCCTCCCTTACCTGTATCATGTTGTGAAGTTTAAATTGACCATTACACAATACAGGCAGGACCTAATATATATTGGAGTAAGGTGAAACTCCTTACTAGTATGTTTTATATGACAAAAGTGACTCATCAACGTCCGTGTATTGTAAATCGTCAGCTGAGCAGCACTACGGCCACACAAGCACGGAGATACTGAATACATGGCATGTTGATGCTGTCTGAGGTAGATGAATGAGACCACCACAAGGTGTGGGTGACATGGTGGAGTGAGGCTAACAATAAGTTGGTATATCCTATACGCTGCACAGGTAACCCTATCTGTCAATCAATGTGTGCCAAGATAAAGGGAGCCCGCTGCTGATAAGATCCCCTGAGAGTCATTTGATCATCCAGAGAAATGACATCGTGGTCTTCTTTCATTTGCCTCTGAATGCAAAAGAAGACCGGCCATGTCACATAGTTCCTCCTTACTCCAGATATTCTGTGTCCGACACTTTATACGACTGTATTGAAGAGAGATTCCTGCACCACAGCCAAACCTTTTGTTATAAGCATGTGCTGCTTCCTCTGACAATCAAATGACTTGAGTTGGTTTTGACAAACAGGTCAAAGAGATTCTTGATGTGCAAGCTGATTTAGCCTTTAGGTTTATGTTGAGCAGGAAAGATCTCTTATACAGTGTTATATTCAAAATACAACCAAACACAAGGACAGAATCATAACCATCCTTTAGGCAGACTGATTAAAAAATACCTCTTTTCTGTGCTGAAGGATCAGAGAGGAATAGAAGAGATGAAAAGTTAACAGCTGACATTGAAAAAGCGTTAATCTAGCTAAGCTTACTGATTATACATTATGTATCGACTGCAATATAATAAGTGCAAACAAATCAGAGCAGAGTGAGTCACTGAGACCTGATATAGTCTCAGTCTCATAGACCGATATAGTCTTACATACAAGATATTTATGAAAGTATTCTGTAATTCATTTACGTCGTCGTAAAACCCTTTTGAACTCACTTGCTTGCCAGGTGAACCTTGGGCGTCACGCCAAAGTCTCCATAAAGGGTAACAAATATATTAGCATCCGTCCCCGCTCCCTTTACATCGCCGGTGACAGTGACCACCTCGTACACTGAAAGAAAAAGGTGAGAGGAGATTAGAATAAGAAGCAGAGAAGAAGATGTGTGCAGTGTTGTCCATGTTGTAATAAATATCACAATCCTGAAATAGTAAAAGCACATAGAGGTATCAATAATTTAAAAAGTAAAAACTTGAATAAAAGGACAAACACAAAGTCACATCCTCAGACAGTGTCCAATAATCTATAAACATTAGGCAGCATTATGTTTCCTTCCACACACTGTTGCCAGGGAATTCAATGCGGCGAATCTGCAGCGAATCCATGTCCGCCGTGAAACACCGGCCAAGCTTCTCTCACATTTCACAAATGTGTCTCTTTGTCTGACCGAGCCACCGGGTTGATGGAAAGGTAAACAGGGTCAGAACTCAGCAGTCTGTAAAATCTGACCCAGTTTGTGTCATTTAAGGAGTTTGGGTGGAGGAGGGGGAAGAGAGGAGTGGACACGCACACATCTGAGGTCACTGTTTACATTTTAGTCATGCTAGCAGCTAGGGATGGCAAAGTTGGTTTGTTGGTGCACCACTTTGGTCCAGATGGAAATATCTCAATAGCTTTGGAAACGATTGCAATGAAGTTTTGTGGAGTCATTGGTATCGCCCAGATGATTAAGCCTACTGACTTTGATGACCCCCACACTTGACCCCTAACTGTTTAGCTCACAGCTGCTAACATGACTGTAGACTCATAGTCCTGTTAGAAAATGCAGTCCATGTTTGTTGCTGTTGCTCACTTACCAACATGCATCATAGTCTGTATAATCCGAAGAACAACAAACCTGTATATTTTGGAGAGGATGTTAAAAGTCACACCTGCGAAACAGTCCTGGGTTTGAGTTACAGTAACAGCATCAAATCTTCAACAGGAGATTAGTCAGCGGTTGGCTGTTGACTGTGACTCAATAGCCTCCTTTGTGCAGCGGTAATTCTATAGTCCTGCTGCATTACTGCATGAAAAGGTAAATTCCTCTCTCCTGTGGTTATGTAAGATAAGGTATAGGACACTTTGGGTGACTTTGGGTCAAACCCAGACGATGGAGGATAAAATGGGTGTCAGAGTCCAACAGGTAAGATTGGGTTTTCTGTAGGTTGTACTGGGTGATTCAAGGAAGAGCAGAGGAGTAGAGGATACATTCAGCAGAGGAGAGGAGAGGAAGACACAGACAGATTACCTAAAAACATCCAGGAGAAGGAGAGGCAGAGGCCTGATAAAGAGCAATTTGACCAAAGTCGATCCGATAGGGACACGGATACCTAATTACCAGTGAGCAGAGCTATTAAAGCCGAATTAAAGAGAAAGGGAGACACCTGATAAAATCAGATAGACTGGCCTGGTAAAACTGAGCCGTGATAAACTCCTCAGAGTGTCACAAACCTGAGTAGACCAGCGAGGCAAGAAAGTCATGTGTCACGGCTGATGCTAAATAATGCCACTTAATGCTCCTTTCATAATGTGCACAAAGGAGCTAACAGTGCATTAACTTCAATCAGTTACTTTATGGTCGCAATTATCCATCTGCTGGAAAACACATTAAAATGTCACATTTTCAGCTCTCTGTCAACATGATGTGGGCTAAGACATGAAAAGCTTTTAAGATCAGACATGTTTATGTGTTCATGTGCATTTTCTCATTTAAACCACCCTTGAATACAGCTGAGTGGCGACCCTGTCTCCAAGAAATTTAGTCTTTTATACTTCTGATTTGTTTATGAGTCCAGTGCATGAAGGGAAATATTGTGGTCTCGGTTTAATAACACAGAAAGCACTTCCTGTGTTGTGCTTCAACCCACTTGACTCACAATCTTTACCCAACTGTCACCAAAACAGTGTGAGTGCCTAAACGTAACTATAAAAGACAATGTCAGGCCATAGTTGCAGTCTACATTATCCATTTTGCAGATGCATTCAGTCTGAATTAGGGGTACACAGTTTACTGTTCAGCATGGACAATAGACACATCACAGGACAGGGAATGTCAAGTAAATCAAATCAACTCAAACATGTCCTGCTACGAGTTTTTGCTGCTTGATACAAAAGCGAGACTCACGAGGGTCTACGTTTCCACGACTAAGAGAAATCTGCCTAATTTAGTGCAATTCAAGGGTTCTTGGATACATGTTTGTTGCTTGTAAGCGACATGTACAGCGATCCACCGATCACAGTCATTCTTGATCAACTTATCATTCCTTCCAAATAGTCCTATTCAAGTTATCTGGTGAAAAGTCCTGTAGTTTTTCTTATCGCCATATATATCGCGGAAAACCCAAATATTGCAGTTGCCCTACTATAAATCTTTTGAGGCTTTTCAGATACATTTCTTAAGAACATTTGCTCATTATGTTAGTACAGAACATGATTCAGGTGGCATCATGTTTCTCTGAAAACACATTTGCGGATTAGCCGTATAAACATCATTTCTCGGAGAGATCGGGTCATCAGGTTTGAGCGTGGACATTCATTCTTGACAAAACAGGAGTGTAGCAGAATGAACCTCACTCAAAGGTTGACTTAGTGGCTTGTGCTGGGGCTTTAAATGCCAAAATGCACTTGAAAGCTCAGGAAAAGGTGGTAATAAAACCTAATTCATGACTTTGGTTGGATGACAGTCACTCAGCTAACCTTCCACCTAACACTACAGAAAAAGGGCCTCCTGCAGGGTCTCGTTCCCCTCTGTTTGAAAACCTCTGATCTGCTTTTACGACAGCTCCTTTGGCTCCGGGCCCTGCCTCTGGCCCTGGTTGGTTCTCCCCGGCCCCAGAGACTGGGACGGCACCCAGCACCTGTCTGTCCAAGAGCTTCTGTTTGGCTCCATTCATGTAGAACATAACTGAGCTTTCACCCAAGAACAATGACCGAGGGATTCCCTGGGTGCTCCTGTTCAGAGCTGAAGGGGACTGAAGGAAATCTGTATTTAAGATTTGCGACACTGAAACACGACAGGTGAGGCTTCTCGGCATGCTCTTACCTTTCTTTTTGTAGTACTCGTCCTCATATCCATCCGATGAGTCTGTGTGATAGTCCAGCAGCTCATTCTGGTAGAGCACAGCGTAGTCCACCTGTTTGTTTTTGGATTTTTTACCCTTTTTCTTTTTATCTTCATCGCTGTCTGCCGATCCCTTCTTCGCCTTCTTCTTCTTCTTTTTCTTCGAGTCCTCCTCCTCTTCCTGCTCCTCGATCAAGGGCTCCTCGTCGTCGTCATTGTGAGACTTCTTCTTCTTCTTGCCGTCTTTGGACTTCTTATCCTTGGATCCCATCTCCTCCTCTCCCTCCGCGGAGGATTTCTTCTTCTTCTTCTTCTTTTCCTCCTTCGCTCCCTCAGTCACTTCCTCTTTGAGCTTCTGTGATTTCTCCTTTTTGGAACTGGTCTTGGGCTCATTATTGTTCTGCTCGCCTTCCTCTGCTTCATTTTCAATCACAGCACCGGCTTCAGCGTCATCTTCTGGTTTCTTTTTCTTCTTTTTCTCTTTCGCTTTGTCGCCCTCTCTTTTCTTCTTCTCTTTCTCCGGGGCCTCCTGATTCTCCGAACTCTCGGCGCTCTTGTGTTTCTTCCGACTCTTCTCCCCTTTTGTGGTGTCCCCACGGGTCACGCCGTTGCTCCTCTCCTTTGACTTTGGCTCCGTTTCCTCCACTTCGTCATCGACTTCTTCGGTTTCCTCCGAAGCTGTGGATTTTTTCTGTTTCGACGGCATCTTTTATTCATCCACTTCCCTGGCCTTTAGTTTCGTAAGTGCTGCCTTGAGTTTCTAATAGTGTAAGACAATTCATTTGACCCTTGGCTGCGGAGAGGTTCTGCGATCGTGGGGTTCAGAACCGCCTGGCTGTGTGTGCGGCTGCAGGTATACGGGCTCAGGACACGCATAGGGAGTGATGGCTGTCTAGAGGATCTCCTACCTGGTTCATATATGGCCATACAACCAACACACACCACTCATGAAAAATTACTGTCACCTCAGTCCTCACGTGACCCACGGGAGAAAGCCCTGTGAAAAAGGAGCCTTGCAAAGAGAACTTATCCTCGCTGCCATGGCACTCTCCATTATTCATGGTGTTAGGATCGCTTTACGGGCCGGGACGTCTCGCTTTTACCTGCAGTCACACGGACACAGACAGTCGGACACACAAACAAACACATAAACACACACATACACACAAACTCTCCCTGACAACTACTCCCGTTTGTTTATTCTGATATAACAACGTGTTTAAATCACATTTAGAGAAAAAAACAACAACTAATAACCGGAAACAAACTGACTGCATGTTAAGATTTATCATGGATGAGTAAATAGCCATGTGGCAATGATTTATGTGTCTCACGGCGATGTATTTCAGCTGTTTAAGTTGTGAAGAGACATGTTGAAAATCCAAAGCAAAGAATAAAATCATGAGAACAGCGTGTTTAATTTATCACACGGACTAACATCAACTTTAGATCAACACGAAGAAGTGAGAAAGACAACAGAGTCATTTTGCGTGGCTTCTGTCTGTGCAAATTTGTGTTGCACTTCCATCACACTGGCTTTCACATTTGCACCTGACTATGAGCCAAATCATCCCATTAGTCTTATTGCTGCCACCTGACACCCGATAATGTCGGCATCAGGGGGAAGGAAGGGCAGAGTTTGGTCATATTGATCTTTCAACATCAGATTACCCAACATACGGATGACAGCAGAGTCAAACCTCATTTTGACCCAGTGCACTGAGGAATCATTCGCATAACAATGAAACACAAAATGCTGCAGTGTTCCTAACTGATCACATTTAATAAATCCGATATACATCCAGTATTCTGAATTGTCGTGTCCATTGCGAACCTGTCTTAAAGTCCACCGGCCCGAAACATGTTCTTCTCTTTCTTTTCCATTATATTCAACTGGATGTTAATAATGCTAATGTAAAATGACCTGTTATAAACTTACCTGAACTTGCTCTTGATCGCTTGTTTTGTTCAATGATGTTACTTTTAGTTATTCAATTGTTAATCCATGACTCTTAGCCAGCTAACGCTAAGTATTTAAACTGTTGGTCAATTACTTTTAGCTAGCTGTTTCAACCATTAACACTTTGTTTTTAGCTCTTTATTATAACTGTTTATCTTACCTTTTCTTCAGCTATCTGTTTCAAACATATGTTTATTACTTTTAGCTAGCTAAAGCTATCTGTTTGAACTGTTTCTCCACCGCCAACATTAGCTAGCTACTTTCTATTCTAACTAACACTAGCATTTGGTACAACCAATGCTATTTGTTACTCTACTCAATTTCCTCCTATTTAAAACCATGTATCCATTACTTTTAGCTATTCAACTGTTTATTAATTACTTGTATCTAGCTAGCTAATAATTTAAACTTAAACTTTTGGGAAATGTCAGCAGGCTAATGTTATTTAACCGTTTACCTGTTACTGTAAGCCAATTGCTGCAGCCTTTTATTTGGAGCTTTAAGCTAACTACTTCAAATGTTTATCCATTACTCAATTATTTTACTATTAACTATATAGACTGTTTTTCCCTAATGTTAGCTAATATTTTGGGTAACGTTAGCCAGTTGTTTCAACTGTTTATCCAGTACTTTTAGCTAACTATTTCAACCGTTAGCTAATTCATTACTTTTAACCTATTGTTTATCCAAACCTTTTCAGGCAACTTTAGCCTATATAGCTATTTCAACCATTAGCGTTGTTTTTAACAATGTTAGCTAACTATTGCAGCTGTTAATTCATGACTTACTTTTAGCTAATGCTAGCTGTTCAGCTGACTCAACATGAGGATATATTAAATCAAATGATCATTTCTGATTTGTATGAGCGTGTCTGGTTTATAATGTCAGTCACAAATCTATCTTTTAATCTTAAACCAACTATCGTCATAAAACTTGGCAGATGATCCACTGATGTTTATTTCTAACTGATTTTATTCACCTTTATTGTAATTATTACAAGTCAGCACAGGTCAGATATGATCTGCCATACGTCCAGCCATCCTCTGCTGAGTCGGGCAGTGAGCGGACACCGACACCAGCCGCTGCTTAATAATTGAGGTGTTGACAGTAGCTTTGCTTAACGAGCTAATTGGAGGAGACAAACGGCAGGTTAACTGGTCTGAAATGACCAGTTAGCATCTTGTTTCATCTGTGGCCCTTTACAAACGATCATGTGGTGGTCGGCGCAAAAGCAGGAAGTTTATCATTGAAAGTAAGTCATATTCTTATTTGTGGCAAATGTAGCCTTATATGTATAGTATTAATCAATAAGCTAAGGCACTAATGGGTTAAACACAAGAAAAATTACTCCGTCAACATACAAGTGAGAAAATCCAAACAAGTTTATTTACAAACACAATACCAGTATAAAGAAATGATCAAGAGTCAGTTAAGAAGCACTGTGTTATATATTACTTCCATTCAGGACACAGACAAGCTCCCTTCCTTTCCCATTCTTGATTCAAGGGTGTGTCTGTACAACAATTTAGAGGTCGAGCCAAAAGATTTTTGGTGTTCGTATTTCTTGAACTCACATCTCTGGAGTCAAATGATGGAAAGAAAACGTTTTTTAAAACCTCAGTAGCAATGATGTCCTCGACATAGAAAGGACAGCCGAGCATGAACAGAAGAGTGACAAAATATTCATTTACAGTCTCTTAAAACCTTTTGCAGTGTACAACATAAATAGTAAAAGCTCGCACAGCTTTCCAGTGCTTTAAACGCAGACTGACTGTTCACAGTTGAAGGGGGAATGTGAAATAATACAGTGTAATAGAGGTGTCGTAGCACTTCATAAAAGGGCGGCAACTATCATCATTCTTTAATCTACGAGAACTGCATCCACTATTATACAATTAACTTCCACAAATCCACTTTCTGTTAAAATGTTCGTGTCTCCAGACGCACCGTGAACTTCAGTCGAGGCTTAAGTGTAAACATAGTTCAGTGATCATTGAAGCAGGCACACACAAAGCCAAGTATAGAGTAAAGTCATGCAGAGCATTACATGATTATGAATGAAGTTTACAGGGAGTAAAACTTCGCTAAGTCCATTAGAATATAAGCTGTGGACTGCACATGGATTTCTATACCTCAGAGAGTCTTAAATGTCCCTCGATTTAAGGACGCTCAAGAAACAAACTAGGACTTTAATGTATTTGGAGATAAGCAAAAACACATGGGTGCGTTGCATATCATATACAGGGGTTTGATATCTCATAAGGCAGCATGGCTTTAAGACATGAATGACAGCTGAGAGGCTGGATCGCTCAACAGAGCTACGGTACTTTACAAATTGAACATCGGCCTTGAAGGGTTTTTCTTGAAGTGCAGTCGCTGTAAAATATTTGTCTGGCTTTTGTCTGAAACTTCCTCCTCACTGCTCCTCTCGTTTCACCAGAGAAAACTTCAAATGGGAGACGTTAGGCCCGTGAAAACAGGCCATTTTAATAGTGTTTTTTAAAATATTCACCCAGGAAACAGATTACAAAAGTAAACAATTGGATGTTACAATTTTATCTTTTTTTCATCGTTTTCTTTTTTTTAATATTAGCATAATACCAAGGTCCAGGTTTTGTTTTTAGAGAAACATTTAAAAGCTGCCAGACCCACAGAGAGTCCGAGATAAAGACAGAGGAGAGAGGGGGGAGGATGAGCGGGCGTAAAAGACACCCACACCGCGGCCCATGACAGCGCAAATATCTGTGCAACGTTGAGTAGAAAACGACACCTCTGTACAGCTGAGCCACTAGAAAACTTCACAGAAACAACATCACTATGAAGACCACTTTTCACATTAAAAACAAGCATCCTACGGTTTCGTGAGTCAAGAGATAACCATAGTGATCTGATCGGCTGAATAAACAACATAAGGTACACATCGAAAAGAGAAGTATGTTGGCAATTAAAGCAGGCTACCTTCAAACGTGTCGCTGAATAAGTGAGAGCAGAGAATCTGACGCTCTGAAGGCCGACTGTCTTTTTAAATAGGGAGGAAATAGTGAACCGCCTCACTGACTGAAATAAAACACAACGTAAACAAACCAAAAATGTTGAGCTTGAGAGTGAGGGATCACGTGCACTGCCCCGTGTGTACGTGAATGATCCCACGAGTATGCATGTGGATGAAGTTGAAAATTTCATGGGGCATCGCGTGAAAGCCCGGCCGCGGCTTGACGTTGTCGTAGTAGTGGTGAGTGATGAAGATGCCGGAGGGGTTCATGGGAAACGCCCAGAAACCGTAGAGGTGGACTTCCTCGCACATCTCTAAGGCGGCAGTCACGAGCATCAGGCCGCTGCTGAGCCGCTTGGCGCGGACGCCCTGCACCGCCCAGAAACGCTGCACGTTGAGGAGGTACTGCGGGTGGAAGAAAAACACGCCTCTCTGGGAGTCGAAGTCGTCCAGCATGTACTTGACTCTGAAAGATACGTCGGTGTTGCGGGTGTTGTAGAAAGCGGGCAGCACCACCGACGAGTTCTCGTAATTCTGGAGGACTTCGTAAAATGGTCGCCGCCATTTCTCCAGCTTCTGAAATCTGTGACACGTGAAGATGACAAAGCCAAAAGAGAAGAAGACTTAAGACAGACACAGGAGATAGCTGACGTCTCGCTCTCACAGATGTTTACAGTACCTCTCGGTGATAATGCTCGGATTTATTGTCACCAGATCCGTTTTGGTGCCGACATCAGCCGCGTACTTTTCATTAATGGGTGGTATGTTGCACCTGCAAAAAAGGAAAAGTCCACTGTTGAAGGAGTTCAGCTGAAATGACTTGAAACACGTCAAAATAATTGAACAATTTCAATTGGGAAGAGCTTTTTCTTTTAGTGCCTTGCAGTTAAATTCGCTGCCATTTTCATTTAATAAGCGCTTGGTAGAATAATATTTGATCAAAATCTTAATAGTGAGCAGAATGAATTGTAGTTATCTTCGTGCACTGAAGGATTATATTCTGTATACCTAAACACAAAATCTGCCGAGTCAATTTCCTTTCCACATTTGCTGTTCTTGATGATGCCGCCATTTCCAATGACAGCACATTTCTTGTACTGTGATTTGGAATATGGCATATCCTGGATGAAGAAGACACATTTTGTTAAATTCACACAGACAGCACTGAGCGTCGAGGGCTCTTGTAACCAGACAGATCTCGTCGTAAGGTTTAGCAGCATGAAAACAATGCTAGATTGAGAAGACGCAGCGACCCGCTCACAGAAAACAGGTGTTGAACTCACATCTGGGAACATTTTGTAGACCTCAGTGGTGATGGGAAGGATACCACTGGTGTCCACCTCGTACCTCAGCTTGGTCCCTGCAGGAGTGTTCCTCTTGGTGGTGAACAGAAAGGAGGGAGCGTTACAGCATCGAGACAGAGACATCCTTCAGGAGGACACCGAGGAGAGGATGGAGTTAGTTTAGTCGTAAGTGGCTTCACGCCAGCATCAAGACCAAAATGGCCATAAAGAAATATTGCATCCAGTAAAGAAACATTTTTATTTTTTCATTTTGTTTAACCTGCCATCCTTCTTCTCATCCCCTGGTGGGAGAGGGAGTACAGGCAGAGGCAGAGGGGTTGTTTAATTGAATGTTAGTCAAGTCTGCCTGACTCATTGATCCTTTATCTGACTGAGGGTTTGTGCAAGTTACAATCTTTGGCTCCGACCATGCCTCTGAAATATCAGCAGCCTAACTCTGCTGTGTAGTGATCAATTCATGGCGCTGACTGTGGTGCTGAAGTAGCAGACCTATTTGTTATTGTGCCTTTTTCTCTCTGTTTTTGGATTCATAATATTCTCCAAATGATATACTATAAATACTCAATTATATACTACATTATAGCCTATCTACTCTAGAGAGTAGTGTCACCTTCGTAATCAGAGTGGCAAGCAGCAACCTGTAGTCAGCAAAGAGCAAAGTGGATTTATCTTCACTCCTATTAATCCACCCGACTGCAGCAAGATCTGCATAGGTGACAGCCACTGTCAGGTGTTTCTGTATTGTAATGTTGACTGCCGACTGGAGCTGGAGGGGAAATGTATTTTACTTCATGGACGTAAGTGGAAACAAGAAGAGAGAGAACCGGAGTGCCTGGTGAGTGCTGAGTTCAGTGACTGACCGAACACACAGATACACACACCCTTGGTGCTTGCTGTTGCGACCGGATACCAAATGAACGCACCGTCACCTGGAGTAAACCTGTTTTCATAACCCAACTTAACCCATCTTTTCTAGTAGTTTTTAGACATTTTGATGCAGAATTCTCACGTATTATACCTTTAAAAGCACCAAAAATGCAACAATGAAAAAAAAAAAATTATGTTCAGTGTACAATCTGAGTGGTGATGAAGTCATGTTTGAGACACAAGAAATCTAGACGTGCATTTCTTCTGCTGAGACTGAGTAATGCTTACTTGAAGTTGCTCGTCTCTTCCTTGTTCTGCTCCCATCTGCACACTTGCAGGTTTCGCCACCTCTCAAACAGCTCTGAGGTTTTCACCCTGGCAGACAGGCAGAGAGACTTGTGGAATGAGGAAGGATACCCTTGGCCATGTTTTTTCCGATTAACCATGTCTCTACATGGAAAGTAAATTGAAGAAACGTCATAAAAACAACTCAAAAAGAAAACACAGAACTGTAGTGGTTCATCTGTGATGGCTCTACTGACGCCGCTGGATCTAGACTCGTTAATACAAAGGCAGAGGCTTCATCGAGCACGTCTGCAAATAGCTGTCCTTGAACTGACATTTCCTTCGAGATCATTGGAGGATGTGATTTGCTTTGGGAGGCAGGGTGGCACCATTACTCGTCTGTCTGTTTGGCAGTGTGACAGCAGTCGCTCTCTGCCTCATCCAGAGTGGCTCGCGGCCGTTCGTCAAGCTCCAAGAATGCTTTCAACATTAGGAGTTTGGCAGCCTGAGGGTCACGCACAAAAGGTCACTGGACAATGTTCACAATCATACGAGAAGAAATGCACTGCTCGAATTGCCATCAGCACAATTGGCTCATTGAGGAGTGTAAAAATCTGGCCAATAATGTGCTGCATTATGTGTGCCTTAGTTAAACTGAAAAATGAGAGTAACAACTTTCAGCTGCAAAATAAGTTCATGTGGCAAGATTTAAGCATCGCTCTCTCCCACAGTTTTACTTTTGGAGCCTATATTGTGAAGATTTGCAGCGGGCAGTTAGCTGTTTCCTGTCATCTCAACACCACCATACTAACTGTTTAATAAACTGAATGGGTTTTTAAAGCATACAAAATACTTTATACCATCAATCCTATATTGACACTACACACTTCTGTTGTCACAGTGTTAGCAGCGTGGCTTTTTGCGATGGCATTGGTGGTCAGCTTGACGACTACTGGATTAAGTGCTATGAAATCTTGTATAGACGTTCATGTTCCCCAGAGGAAGGAGCACTTTGGGGATCCCGTGACTTTTTTTCGCTAGTATCATTTGTGGTTTTGAGTAAAAGTCTCTAATGTAGACGCATCATGAGCCCCACAACGTGGAAGATCCGGGTATTTTATACCTGTGAGGTTGAGCTTTTTTGGCTTCATGTGCCACTGAGCAGCTTTCATAGGAATGAATGGTGCTCCGCCTCCGACACTGGATCCAGATTTAGATCCAGGATGCTGACGTTAGCATGTAGCTCAAAACAATGCTGTGCTAGCATGGCTGTGCACTCTTATCCTCGCTGTATTTTCTCTTCTAGTCCCTTTTTTGGTGTTTCCCGGCCTCATAATGAACTCACCTGACTGGTGCTTGAGGATCACCTTGGGGTGGGTAGGGGGAAAGGATGTTACTCTACATAACGTTTGTTTGACGACAAGTCACGTCATTATGATCACTCACATTGTCAGGACTTTGACGTCCATAATCTCCTGTCTGAGCTCCCTGCATGCAGTGGAGTTGTATTCAAAGGGGCCATCATAGTTTTCCAGATACCTGGAGGGATAGACACAGTCATCCTCTGCCTAAAGCTCCCCACACACAAGAAGAATCAACAGAATCAACAATAAAAAACTGTGGATAAAATGCAATAAATAAAACAGTGTGTAAAAGGAAAATATCTTATATTTACTACAAAATGTCTTGGTCTGACTTTATGAAGTAACAGAATATCAGTATAGCAGTGTGGGATGACAAATGACAGAAGTGATGAAACTGATTTGAGGCGTCACAGACTGGATAGTAACTGCTTACTGGACACTTGCACCAGATTCTAGTACATCTTAGTCTAAACCAATGTGATACACTAACCTAAGAGAAATAATACCTCTCATTTTTTTTTACTTTTTTAATTGGTTATGATGGGAGTTATGTGATTAACATGTGTAAATATGCTGTGTATTAATTTGGAAGATAAATAGAAATCAGTCTAAGGGAGGTTGATTATTAAAAAGGTGGATTATGTGGCTATAGCAGGTTAGCATCTGGAGGGTATGCTATTGTGTGAGGCGGTATATTATAAATATTTACATTTATATAATTAGCTGCATTAATGTCTTAATGCATGTCAGTTGTGCTGGCTGCAATGACGTGACATTTTGATTTCTTGATAGTTTGATCTGATTCTACATCGTGCGCATTAAACACACACACAGATGTTCATGCAAACAGGTAATAATAACATGGAGGCAATAACCAATCAATATTTTGATCAAGAGCTAAAGATTCATTTTACACATATAAAACAATCATTACATTGAAATGGCAACATTAACCAAAAGCACACAAAAATAATGTCTTCAGTATGGTGGTGTGACTGTGTTTTGGTGGATTTGACAAAATGGTTCTGCAGAGGAAGTGGAAAGGATTCATACTTGTGGTAAAGTTCATATCAAGGTGCCAATAAGTTGCCATTTGTCTGTGCACTGATGCCTCATTTCTTGCAGCAAAACATTTGTATTTACATGCAGTCAGCGTGCAGTCTGGACAAAATGTGTGTGTGAGTTTGTGTTTTGGGATTGGGGGGGGTGGTTGTGATCGAGGTTTCTATGTTAAACAGGTCTTTTAATTATGTCGGGCAGGTGTGGTTTTATTTTGATCATTAGTTTAGATGTTTTAGGTTCAGGAATAACTTAAGAAATGTTGAGTTACTTTCTTATTGTGTGTTAAAGTCAGACTTTAACCTTTGAAGGAAGAAATAGTACTTTCTTCCTCTTACTAATGAATTATTGGATTCATACTGTGAGAAATAAAACACACCCTTACTCATTTCACTCACTACATACAATCAGGATTTTTGTTGCATGGCTTCACTTGGTCTGGTGTAAGACCAGCAGCTAATGTTAGAAAACTTTAGATAGCTGTTGTCTATCTGACATGTCTCCTTACTTTATGACTGTTTTTGTAGCTGTGGTATTTTTGGCATGTCACAAATAAACATGATGATGCGTTTAAAGGCTGTGGACTCCCGGGGTTTTCACAGACTAGTCGACTACTATAGCCGCTTGTCGACACTGTAGGTAGCAGTCAACTAGGCGTGGATAATATGCCGGCTACGGCAGCGGAGGACGCCGACGTGCAGCTTAAGGCTCAAGCTGAAACAGGCTCGATATTCGTATTTATATATATAGTTTCTGTTGTTATTGCATCAGCTAAAAAAAAACAAAAAAACAATGTCGTTCATTGTCACAGTGTTTGGCTGATCGTTCCAAACATAGACATAAGGTGCCAAGATATGCAGTGCGAGGCCATATGTTCTCGTCCGTCGTCATGGCAACCAAGCTGCCAGCTGATACCTGTGCCCCGTGAGGCCGCATCTCTTTAGGAACAACAGATTATTTTCTTCCTCTTTTGTTCAGAATAACCAAATGGCTATTTGTTTTCTTGTTATGTTTCTAAACATCGTTGTTCACTAGGACACGTCCCTCTGCGTCTTTCTTACATAACGGCTAGTCGACTGCTAGAATGAAAAGCTTGGCAACTAGTTAAATTTGTAGTCTGAAACCCCGGGTGGACTCAAGACAATCTTGGAAAATGAAGGCAAATCCAATGTGCCATTATTTTGTAATTACCACTTGTGGCCACGGAGGCAGCAAAAGTTACAAAATAAGTACGACACATTTGACTGATTACTAAAAAAAGAGCTTCAAAATATGACTTTAAAATAGTCTTGAACTGTTTTCTACTCACATGCAAATACAACATCGTTTCAAGATGCTGTTTGTTTTTGCTGCACGATCATGAGGCACTAAACAGGCACTCAAATGTGAGAAATGCACATTAAGTTTTTACACCAGCCAAATTTCTATGCCAATAGTCTCGCCCCCAGAGGGTTCCTCTCTTTAAACCTGATCAATAGTTTTCCTTTTAGGGTTTGGGCAGAGGGCCACAGAACTGACAGTCTTTCTAGTTAGATTTAATTAAACAGGTTTTATATAAATCCATACAGCAAATTTAGCTTCTTTATTTTACTTTTATTAATATCAGCTATGTCTAGTTTTTAAAATATACCCCGTTTGAGGTGCATCTGAGTCTTGGGAAGCTCTAAATGTTTAGTGTATTTTTAAAATGTACTGCTAATAATGTTTGAGGGAAGGTCGGGGGATTTAATGCCTAAAATGGCAGCAATTGCAATGTGTATTTGTTTGAATGAATGCTGTCACATCAGATAGATAGGATGTAGTGTGGTATTTTTGGGAGATGGATAATATTGCAGCATATTACCTGTGGCTGTGGAGGTAAATGAGGTGAGTTAAAAATAATAATAATAATAATAATAATAATAGTAATAATAGTAATAAAGGAACACAACGAGCAATACGATGGAGGGATGCATTAAAGGAACAAGATGCTGGGATGAAATCGTACAAATAAGGAACAATGAAACTGGTTGTCTACATCCACCTGATGATGCAGTGTATTTCTGAGGTTTTATATATCTTTGACACTTTGAATGGGGCTGTTCATGCTTGTTTTAGCTAAGATGATGAAACCTTTGCAAGTGTTCTCTGTTCAGTTCTAAAAGCAAGACAGTAATTCGCTTAACGAGATGAATTTCATCCCGTGTTTGGCGTCGTTAGTTTAGCAGTACAATGCTGGTTCAAAACCAATCGAGACTAACCAGAGATACTGAAATCTACTGCTCAGTGCAATTAGGATTTGGAGCTCTGGGGAGGACAAAAATCTGGCACATTCCTGCCTTATTGTAACAAGGAGAGTAAAGTGGAAAAGGGGGTAAATCCAGGTCGCAGAGAGAGACAATGCAGATGTGAGAAGGGGAGATAGGGGGGAGCAGAGAGAAGTGTCCACACTATGTACATGGCATACACACAGAGCTGTGCAGAACACATGAGACACAGATTGAGGAGGACAAGGCATTTGGAGAAATGGGTGCTGGATGGGACACAGAGGAACGAGGAGAAGCCAGTACATCAACAGGAGACCGTGGTTCTACCAGCTTCTGAGGGAGAGGGGGAGGGGGATGGGGTTTGGAGATCTGGGGGGGAAGAGGGGTCGAGGTGAACGGGATCAGACAACATGCAAGAGCAAATCTGAAGTGCAACCACCACTGAAAAATTATGAGAGTTTATACCTTTCAAACTAATAAGAAAAAAAAGGAAAAAAAAGAAAGAGGCATTCTTGGCTTTCTGTGAAAATACTTAAAATGCCTTCAAACTGGCCTACCTTTGAGGGCGTTTTTTTTTCTTCTTAATATCGGCTAGGCAGGGTGTGACTATTACGGAGATCTGTGAATCTGGCTGAAAATTCTGACGGAAACATCTGTCAACATGCAGACAGGTTAAGTTAGAGTTAAAATGCGTGATGGAGTCCTGTGACATCACCACCCCCTGCTAACTTCCTAAACCTGCAGATGCCAAAACAAGTAGTAGTAGTAGTAGTAGAGAAGGAAAATGTAAAAATTGTGCTGTAGCTTGTGTTCTCACTATAGCATCTGAGGAAAGCCTGGTGGGCGATATCAGCGGCCCAGTCCACACATGCAGGGCTGGGTCGTCAAACTATGATGGATTTGAAAACTTGTATTCTCTCTCTCTCTCTCTCTCTCTCACACACACACACACACACACACACACACACACACTCTCTCTCTCTCTCTCTCACACACACACACACTCTTTTCTCAGAGGTGTTGTGCAGTCAGTCACGCTGGAAAGGTACCTTTTCCTTCCATTTCTGGCAGGCTTCAGAGATCCATCATCCGAGAAATTAACGGGACCGGTCCAATTTCCTGTCTCGTCCCCTTTGAGTCGGCTAAACTGTTGCGCACTAGCAAGAAAATGAGTCAGTTTATTTTGGATTTATTGTCCTTATTGTGCAGATGTCAAACACATACAACCAAGCCCCATGTGTTCACTCACACATTTTTTGCACATTCACACACACATATGCAATAAGGCGGACCAGCTTTCTGGCTCAAGAAAAACAGTCAGAGTATGAGACCAAAGATGGTTGTATAAAATAATGGATTTTCCTTTCTTGACATCATAAGTTTGAACGGTTAATTTATGCTCTGCTGGGCTGTTGCCACTGTCCTGAGTGTGATTCAAACACTTTCACTCTCCAGTATTGGCCTGCAGGAGTGTTAAACTTGTAATTCAATATATTAAAGTCACTGTGAGTTAAGGGAGGAACAATAATCCTTGCCAATGTTGCAGTGAATGTCAAATTACTGAGGAAAGAGATGCCAACTCAAGTGTAGATAGGATAAAATAGCCAATTTGGACCGTGTTTATAGCCAGATGAGACAGTTAAAAGGTGTTTAAACCAGCTTTCTAATCTTGTTTAGTTCCTCTGGAGGAGCTCAGTCCGGTCTGAGTAATTAATCCAAGTGATGCCATCGGGGGTTATCGACAAATTTGTAACAGAAACTTGTCTAATTAAAAGATGCTTTTGGCAGCATTATTGGAAATGTAGAGGTCAGAATATCTCGGCCTCTGCTACATCATTTTTCACTTTAAGTAACGCATTGAATTTATCAGAGGAGGACATCTGGTGCAGGGGGTTTGTAGCCCTCACATCGGGAGGATGCATTTGAGAGAGATCAGGGTAATCAGTATGCTCAGAGCTGTTTACATGGACTACAAAGGGTCTTTTCTGGCCTCTGAACAAAGGAGAACTCAATATCAAGGCCTCGTACATATTTCATTGTGAATCAAAGGATATGGCTGGCAATATTATACATTTTTGCTGTCTTTGAGTCTTGGTGTTCAACCAAAATTCTGACATATTGCACTTTTAAATCTACGTAAATGTCTTTTTAAAAAGGCTCAGTGTTTCCTGAAACAGGGGGACACTGTAGCCTGCAGCAGACTTATCTCAGACTATCTCAGACTAATTTACTCAAACTGGAGTAAATTTGCGTGTTTGTTGGGATTATTTCCAGCCTCAGATTTTGTGTGTTTGGGCAGAACGGTGTGTGTGGACTCATAATAAACATCATTGCAATGAAGGAATATGTCACTCAGCAGTGCTGTGGCTCATTTACGTATTTTTACAAGAATGAAGGTCTGCAGAACAGAAGAATAAGCTAAATGAAGAAACATCAGTAGACTTGTCTTACTTTTTTGAACAGCCTATTTAAATTCCATACATCCAAATATGAGTGGGTGTACAACTATTCCTCTTACCGACTGATTATTATGCGAGTATTCATGTGTGACTCATTCCTGTGAGTGCTGTGTGGGCGCTCTGCTAAATTCAGCAGGGAAACTGAACCCAAAAAGCCTTTTCTGGGTGCATTATGAGAGAGGGCATTCATCATCGGGGACTCGTGTCAATACTGAACTACACGCAGGCACATTTGGCTTCTCTGAGTGCTACTTCAACATGCCGATAACACTCTGCAAGCGACTGCAGAGCAGAAATCAGAGGGCTGTTTGTGCTCATAAGAGGGCAGCTGTCTGCTTATCAAACCAGCTTGATTTCTAACTCAATTATCACACAGAGATTACACAAGACTGATATTCTCCAGTATCGCGGATAACGAAATGAAACCCTCATCAACCTCACGTGACTACTTCTGACTCACAGATCAATCAACTGTCTTCATCCTACTATTGACTCAGTTGTGAGCAGAAATCAGACAGCAATCTAAACAACAGACAAACAACGAGCACAAAGTTGTTCTGCAGCACTTAATGTGCACTGATTCTGCCCTTGAGCACTGTTAATGGGACTCGGAAGCGGGAACGACTTCACTATTGCATTATGTGAATTTGGTTTTCAGGGTAGGGCCAGGCAAATTGACTGAGAAGAAAACCAGGAGCAGTTCCTGTAACCACTAAAGGCTCCTTAAGATTGTCCTGATCAGAACAGGAAGTTTAATGCTGTTATGTATGAAAACAGTGTTTCATGTCTCCTCAACCCAATTACAGGAATAAATGTTGGCAAAGCACGTTTCTTCAAACCACAGATATGTTAAAACTTCCCATTTCTTTGGGTTCAGTTTTCAATTTTAACTTGAGACAGTGCTGTGCTTCCGAAACAAACACCGCTTGGTTTTGGTTTGGAGAAACACCATGTTTTGGCTTAACGCAATTTCTTTGGTTGCCACATACACAGCTGGAGATGACCAAAGGTCTCGTTAAAAACATCTGGGTTTTGTCACCGCAAACATGGCTGGAAATTTGTCCGGAGGTCTCCTTAAAAATCTCCTGTGGTTTCACACTTACTAATGTTGAAACGCAGTCTTGAACCGCGGTCACTGGCTTCTCGCCTGTAACTCAGGTCAGGTCGTAAACATGTAATGTAAACAGGATATGACACATTTTATAGGAATGTCAGTTTGGTGTACAAATGTGAAGGCATCACGTTAACTGCCAACATTTTATCCTGCAGAATGGACCGTGTTTCCTCTCTACCTCTCTTCCTTTTAACAGGGACTCACTCCTGTAAAGTGCAGTGGCTTATAAATGATTAATTAGCGGTTCGATGCGCTGCTGCGCGCTAGAATCCATCTATCCGTGTACAGCTCGGTCAATTGCATGCTGAGACTAAAAAAAAACCTCTCATAAAGCTGCTCAGAATAGGGGAGATGCAACCCAAATACATAATGCATCAAGAAAGGCTCAGAAATGGAGTCACATGTAGGAAAGTGCTGGATTAATTGATGAATCTATTTGTTGATCTGCAGAGTATTTAAAGCCATTCATCAAGAATGTCAAACAATTTCTGTTTCTGATTTTCTGATGGAGTTTCGTGACTTTATCACCTTGACCACTCTTAAACTGCGATCAGCATTCTTAACTATTTTTCATGTTTTACCAGTGGTTACCAGTGAAGGTGATGATTATCTGCAGCCAAATGCTCGTTTTCAGAACTCTCTCCATCCCGCATGGGGCGTTTCCTGCTGCTCTTCCTCGCTGAGAGTATTTTTAGGTATCGCCCCCCTCGAGTCTTCTTTTACAGAAGGATGTCACTCAGAGTGATTACATAATAAGCTTCCCTCTTCAATCTGCCATTTTACAATCCTTCATCCTCCCACAACTTCATTCTAATGTTAGTGAAGGCGGATTGATGTGACACCGTAATGAGAGTGCAGGGGAAACTCAACAGCCAGATTCATCAGCAGTGTTCATGAGTTAGTTTGACTTTAACGGTCGTCCTCGTACATTCAGAGGAGAGCCCTTTGGCCTTTTAGCGATCCGGGATGGACCTGTGCACAAAGCCAGTTGGTGTAAGATTGATCCAAGCACCCAAATGTCTCCTCTGCTGCCGTGTTAGCCTAGACGCTGCTGGTATTTTCTTTTGTTTTTCCTGTGCTTCTGTTTGAAAAACACCCTGGCAGCATCTCCTCATGCTTGGCTTTGGTTTGGGGGGGGGGAAGAGGCTGGGTGTGGTCGGACCCATGTGGACAACGAGTCCCGACTGTTTATGCTTGGAGAGGCATCACAAGATGACGTCTTCTCCCTCTCTCTCTGCATCACACACACACACACGCATGCAAACATTTCCACGCTCCCTCTCAGTCTCTCACTCTCGCCGTCTCCTCCCCCTCTCTCTCTCTCTCTCCCCCACTTGCACTGAGGTGTGTGTGCAGACAGACTGTAGCAAAATGGCTGCCGCCGAGCCCACTGGTTTCTGTTGTGCGGCTCATCTCCCACCCCCCTTCTCTCCTAGGCTCCGAGCTCTGGGAGCATAGTGGCCTACGAGGGGCACAGGCGAAGAGAGAAAGGTGCGTGTGTCAGGTCTGAATTCATGCATCTCACCGCAGAGGTTGGGATGCCATGAATCCACATTGAGTACTGTCAGACCAGCCCAGCGGGGTGGCAGGGGAGGGGTTAGCTGTGGGGGGAGCTTTCAGACTGCAGCACATGTATGTTTTGTGTTGATGTAAACATATATGTGCTGTCTAGCAAAATATCTGGAGGTGGGGATAAAGTTTTCAGATTGTTCCTTTGGTTTGGAGTGAGAATCGGTGTATCTTTGTGAGATTCTTTAAACCACCTTAAGATCAAACATCCCGGCTTCTCAGCATCTGCTCGTCTCACACTGAAATTTGTCTCAGATTGTAAAGGATTTAGAAGATAAATGGGTTAAAAGTGGACTCCAGTAGAATCCACATCAGGGGGATTTAAAAAAAAAAGGGCCTCATTGTTGTTGCAGAGGTGTTATAAAACATGGCTCTGCAGTGGCTGTGTGTGCACCGAGTGCAGCCTGGTAGAAAATGACTTATTTAACAGGGGGGGACCAATAAGAAATACACATCATCTTTTCTCGTGTTGGTGTCTGTAATCATCATCAGCTCCAATAGCTTTCTGTTGCCTCTGTAAGATGTAGGCTACGACCAGTCAAGAAGGCTTGAAACGTAAAAAATCAAATAAAGATCTTTGGAAAAAGAAAGGGAAAACATTACCATACACAGCTGGAGCACTGTGTATGGTATGAATGTGATGCTTCGTTTTCAGAAAATATCGAAAAAAATAAATCCAATGGAAACTGTTTTCTATGCCACTGGGAAAAAAGATGGATGGTTAATTGCTATTGTTCTTTTCAGCCATTAAAAGCTTGTTTGCCCCCCCACCCCTCCACATGCGTCCCCACATTGACTTCATCCAGACTACATGGAAAACAATTTATCAGTTTATCATTCATTAATTATTCTTCACCACTCAGTCACTGATTGGGAAACAAGAAACCCCCTCACACAAAACCACTATGAAGGCATGCTGTTTGAAGGCTGGGTGTTATCCTTACAGCTCTGTGATAAACAGCCAGGCCTGCGCTCTGATTGCCTCTCATTAATGACGATGGACAGAAATAACCGACACTTACCTCTTAATGTAGTTTTTCCCATACAGAATCTGTTGCAATAGTGTGACGAGTCCAAATGCGCAAATGAATATAAAACAAAGCGACCTATTGCCGAGTATGTCTTTCCCCGACGACGGGTCGGCGTATGCCATCCTTCGGCGCAGCATCCAGGGCTGACGGTGACACCCGGTTAGGTGTCTCTCTCCGCTGCATTCAGGACCAGGAGCGCCGCTGTCTCGTACCCTCTGGACAGGTCATTGTCCATCACCTCTCTAGGCTATTTTACTGCTCTCATGCCGCAGCATCATTGCTGTTGGATGAGGAGCATCGCAATTCAGCGCCGGTTGTGACCTCAATTGCAAACCGCATCCAGTTCTGCCAAAATAATCCCTCTATTTTTGTATTTTTTTTTTTTTTTTGCAAACGCGTAAAAACGCAAAACGTCCCGTAGGCAGAAGGAGGTGATCTGGTTTCTATCGGGTACCGTGCGCTCTCGACGAGGTGCAGCCGCTCGATCGGATGCAAGCGATGCAGATTATCCAAAATAACGCGCTCAGAGGTTGTTTTTTGTTTTTTTATCTAGAATTAATCCAGAATTGTTAAATCAGATAACTCATCGATTCTTTTTTCCTTCAAATTAGGCTACTGATGCGAGCTGCGACGGGAAACAACACCACACACACACATCCTCCATGCTTCATCTGAAATCTGAGCAAAACTGCGTGACTGAAATGTAAAAGGAGGAGGAGGGTGCGCCTTTTCTCAGCCCGGCAGCCGGGGGCGCGCCGCGCTTCATTCAGATGCTCCTTACTCAGCCAAAAAACCCCAAGGTCAGGCTCTCCTTTACCAGCATGCACCTGCGCACACAAAATATACCACACAGACCAACTCACCTGACCTCATAAGGCCGGCAAACACTAACCATAAACTGGAGATTACATAATCTAAAATTAGGATTGATTTCATTGTGATTTCTGCACATGTGTTTCTGCAGGATCTCAGGCTGCTGCAGCTGTTTTTCTGTCTCAGTGTTTGCCTCAAAGCTTTTTATTCATTGGAGTTCATATTTTCTGCAAAAATACCTTATCTGATCTTCTGTCTAATGTATGGAAGCCCAATTCCACCAGTCAGAGAAAAGAAATAAGGTGAAAACTAACTTTGATGAAAAGACTATTGAAATGGTAAACCAGAACTATGAACTAAAAGTCAAAATTATTAGATAAATAGTGGAAATTACGAGATAACAAGTTAGGATTCTGTGATAAAAGTGAAAATTATGAGATAAAAAGTCAAAATAAACATAAATATATGTATATATGATAATGATAAATGATGATATTTTTAAATGATAAGATATAAAGTCAACATTTATCTCATAATTATGAGTTACCATAGGAATAGCCTATATTTTGTTGGCAAAAATGGGCTTCCATACTAATGACTACTACTAATGAACAAAAAATGAAAAAGATTAAAACTAAGCTTGATGAAAAAAAAACTCTCCCCATGGTAAGTCATAATTATGAGATAAAAAGTCAAAACCATGAGATAAATAATCATCAATATGAGATAGAGAGTCAATATTTATCTAATGATTTCGACTTTTTATCACACAACTATGAGTTCTCATGGGAATATGCATACTACCTTTGAAGTAAACATCCACATCTCCCACTGTTTTAAGGCCTGAAGACTTATTCAGTCCTTGACATCAACACTGTGGGGAGCTGAACCCTGCTGACATGACAGCAGCACCTTCTCAGAGACAAACTCCTGAGAGAAGTCAGTGAATCTTTCCAGCACAGGTGCTGATAACTGTATCAGTCCCATTGATTTATGCCAGTTTCCGCTTTGACAGCTGTTTGATCGCGTCATCAGAGTCCATCTGGTGCAGTCTGGGCTGCTTTAACACCTTTGCAGGCGGCAGAGGCGTAGGAAGATGTGATAGAAGTGATATCTGATGTGGTCATAAAAGTGTGGGACTCTTGAGATATGGGAATTTCTGCATCTCAAGTGATCAGTGAGGGTTTTAGTGGCCCATATTGTAGAAGGAACAAACATTTTAGTAGAGCTGCTTTAAAGAATCTGCATCACTGAAACATTCATAAGTCAGACGGAAACACAGAAATTTGAATTTTCTTGCTTTTAGCCATCCATCATTTTGTTTTCTGCCACTTTGCGTATCTGGGTCAAGGATGTAGAGGCAGCAAGCGGACTTCCTTCTCTTGAGCCGAGCCTTCAGGACCTGAGGCTGTCCCAGGCCAGATTGGGTATGGAGTCCCTCCAGCATGTTCTGGATCTTCCCCGAGGTTTCTCCCAGTTGGACTTGAATAGAATATCTCCGACAGGAAGCTTACAAGAGACAACAACTCCTCTCAGAGTGACCCCGTCACCCTGCAGGGGAAGCTCATTTCAGACTTGTATCCGCAATCTCACTACCCGGAGCGTGTCTACAGGGCTGAGAACATGTCCGTGTCTGGATTAATCTGCAATCTAAGAATTATTACACCAATGTTTCAAAGAAGTTATAGGCTACATAATGGCAACTGAGACATCTTATATAATATCCAAATTACAAACTACTTGTGCTATTTGTGTCCCCTTTTCCCAGGTGATATGATGACAATGGTTTATATAGTTCAAATGCTTTATAAAGTATTTCCTGAGGCACACTCTCAGACCATCTGTGACTTCATAATTAAAAGAGTACTGCAGAAAATAATCATTGGTGCCAGCCTGCCCTCTATTCAAGACTTCAGTGATCTGATCAGAGCCTTTTATCTGTTCACTGTTCACATTTACAATCCAGAGATGATTGTTTTTTTGTGGTGGCAGCACCAACACTTTGGAACAGCCCTTCAGATCTGCCAAATCTGAGGCCTGCTGAAAACTTATTTCTAGCATTTTGATAAATCCTCCCTGTTTTGGCTTTGCAGTCTTTGCATCATGCATGTTTGTGTATGAATGTATGCCGGTATGTATGATTGTATATAAATTTGTGCGCTGGGTTTTGCTTCGTGCACTTTATTCTACGTGTGAAACACTTTGTAACTGTGTGTTTTGAAAAGGTGCTACACAAATAAAAGTTATTGTTATTGATCTAAATCTCAAGAGTCAGGAAACTAGTGGGAAACAATACAGCAGATCCATAACACATCCTGTTCCAGCTTCTCCCCTCTGGTAGGCGCTAGAGAGCACTGTACACTAAAACAACCACAAACAATTTCTTTCCACAGGCCATCCCTCTGATTAAGTTAAATCAATCATATAGTGTTCATAACTATGTAAAACTAAACACATCCACTTATCCATAATCTAATAAACTAATTAACAGTTTAAAACACACATGTACATCACTATCCATCTATATATCTATATGTAAATATAGATGCGTAAACTGTTGCCATAATCACCCACTTAATGAAATCTAGTACTAAACCCATTCAATATTTATTTATTTGCACTTGACTTTTATATATAGAGAGAGATATTGTATGTTGTTGGTCATTGCTGATCTTTATTTAGGCTATATTTATGCATATTTTAGCTTTCTTTGTTGATTTTGGTTGTCTTTGTCTTTAGTTGAATGTCATAGGACATTGAGAGCAACTTCAAAAATATACTGTATAGCCATGGCCTACACATACTTTGCCAGTTAAGCTAATTTTGATTAAAATAGATAAACCCTTTCTCTGAAAAAATGTTTTTTTTCTTTTTTAAACTACGTCAAATACATATATGGACAATCAAATCAAAAATAATCAATAAATCTCCTTTCGCTGAATATTTCTAATGCTATTTCTGATCGATCAATCTGCAAAATGCTCCGCGGGGTCACATTTCTTTGTAACACAGGAAACAGCACGGAGGGAATTTGATGGAGCGCACGCTCCCCTTCCGGCCTCTTTTCCCTTAGCCACCGGACGAAAATGGTAAGCTGCAACGCTGACAGACAGAAATCTTTGAACATCTGTGTAATGTGGTGTTTATCTGACTCGGACTTTAAGTGTTTCCATGTCGGATAAACGTAGTTATTGTTTGGGTGAACTATTTTTGAGATGATGTTTCATTTTGATACATTTTGACGTTGTTGCTGTCGCGTCCATCTAGCATGTATTTGCTGCTCATAGCGGTGAGGTGCAGGGTACAAAATGGCTCTGGGTTAGCCGGTGGAAAAGCAGAACACGTTTAGACTTCCCCGAATAACTTCAGTTACACCCGACAGGAGACTCGGGGATGAGTTATTGTTATAATTCGTCTTGTAAAGGTAATGGTTCCCAGTTTTATTGCTAACTAGCTTTTCCATAGCAGTTAGCATAACTAGCTAGTCACTTCATGTAGCACTGAGTGTGCTTCCTCTAAGTGTATACACTTGTTAGCCTGCGATTGAGACTAATGCAGGCTTGAATATGCTTTTTTCTAAAAGGCATAGGACTTGAATTTGGACGAGTTGCTACCCTATGGATGCTGTATAAACCATATTCCCTAAGTGTTGCTAACACTGAGGTGGTGCTTGATAATATTGCATCCTTCACACCCAACATCGAGTGGCAGTTGCTGCCACATAAGTCTTGTCAGTGATGTTTTTAAACACAAATGTCTGAACATATGACTTTCAGTGATTCATTTTTCTGTGCTGAGACAAGACTGTCAGAGCTGTGAGTTGAATGAGCGAAGTCTTGAGGAGTTGTTCCTAATCTCTGTTCTCTTGCCTCCCAGACGAAGGGAACTTCATCTTTCGGAAAGCGCCGAAACAAGACGCACACTCTGTGCCGTCGTTGTGGGTCCAAGGCCTACCACCTGCAGAAGTCCTCCTGTGGCAAGTGTGGCTACCCTGAGAAGCGCAAGAGAAAGTGTAAGTCACCCTATGAATGTTTTGATGGACAAGACTATCCTTGTGCTCAAATCATTGCATAAGAGTGTGCAGTTGACTCTAAAACCGACAGGTAAACATGCATGAGAAACGGGTGTCCTGGAGGATGTTTAGATTGCCTTAGTGCAACAAAACAGACCATAGACAGCTTAATTACCTTAGTCGGTGGTTCATATCGCATTTGGGAAGAGATCATTGTTATAACAACTCCCACATTCTGGCAATTGTCAGTTCACCAACACTGCCAGTACATTATCTAGGGCTACATTGATGTAAATGGCCAGGCCGCCTTAATGTTTACAAATTTGTTTGCTTTCATAGACAACTGGAGCGCCAAGGCCAAGAGGAGGAACACCACTGGCACCGGCCGTCTGAGACACCTGAAGGTCGTCTACCGCAGATTCAGGTATGATCTTTTAGATGCGGTGTACTTGTAAGACGACACAGGGCTCATCAAGATGATGAGAGCTGTGTCATCAAGTAGATGAGAGGTTGTTTTGGCTGAATGTTGTTATGGGTTTCTCATCATTTTGGCATCAGCAATATAAACAATGAAATGTCATCTTGATGCAAAGACTTAATATTTTGTTAAATGTGTAATTAACACAAAGATCAGTGATTATTTGCTTGAGTAAACACTTAAAGTAAACCTGATAGTAGTAAATCTTTTTGACTTGATAAACAAGAGTAGCATTGACTCACTCCCAGCGGGAATATACACAGGGTTCCTCTTGTTTCACTGCCAAAAGGAAGCCGATATTGGCATATTTTCCCCTTGAGATTATTTTATTGACTTCTGGGTCTCGATGTGAAATGGTTAATAGAGATGTTAGATAAATGTTTATAAAAAATCCCAGACTACATTACAGATCGTTGACGTTGCATCATGAAAATTTTGGTTTAGGAGAGGGAGGGGGAGAAGAAATATGGAGTATCCACAAACAATTCCCAACAAATATTTACAAAAATAAGATAAATGTCGTTACTGAACCGCTTTGGTTGAACTGAGTGTACAAGACACCACAGCTTTTTACTGGGAGACACTGTAAACAAGAGGCTATAAACTAAATGTCTGTGGGAACGTGACTGGTCACAATGCAGGTATGCCTGAATTAAACTTTGTTTCACTTCTGAACAATCTGCCAGAGGGGGACAAACTATCTGTAATGCCCTTTTAAACCCCGACAATGGTGGGGAAGTCTGGTGTACTGAATTGTGGACAGCTCAGTTAATTGATGTGTTATTCAACGGCTGTGTTTACTTTAGGCACAAGATAAAATACAAGAGATTTGGCAGAGAAATTGTTTTTGCTTTGCTGCAGTATTGAGATTGTGTTGGTAGCATGTCTGGTCTTATTTATTATCATCATCATTATTATTATTATTATTATTATTATTATTATTATTATTATATAAGACTTGTCAGTGCTGCTTACCAGTGATGGTCAAAAATAAATGTCTGAACAAATGAATTCAAAATGATATCAGCATTTTCTCTGAGGTAAGCATCATTGTAAGACAAGTACATAGTTTGGACACTCTTCAGAACCTGTGAGCTTGATGGTATCTTAAGTCGAGCATTGGTAGTTTCAAGTATCTCCAGTAAAGTAACACCGGCTAATTGCAATTCATCACTTTTTTTTTTTTTTCTTTCAGCATATTTAATTTTGCAGTCATACTGTGGGTTTTACTTTTAAAACTGTGCAAAAGTCACTCCACTTCCAAGATCCTAGTATTGTTTGCTGGCTCACTTGGACACTTCTATGGAACTGAGCCATCATTAATGTTTTTAGTAAAACCTGTGCTTCCCCTGATAGTCAAAATGTCTGTAATTAGTCAAACTCGTGGTTCTTTTTGGGATGACTCATTCTGTTTTTGGCAGTTTTTTGTTTGTTTTTCTGAAATGCCATTTGTTGTTTGCCAACCAAAAACATTAGCATGACTAATGTCACAATTTCATCATTTGTGCCACAGACCTGGCTGTTTATTCTTGTGTCTAAACAAGTCGAGGTGGAATAAATATTTAGTTAAGAATCCCTCCAGTCATTTTATCCAATTTTGTTGCTAGTTAGCTGAGTAGCATGTGGCTACCGGCAGAAGAAGCTCATCTGTGGTAGAAGTAAAGCTTTGGGACATTTGTTATAACTAAGTGTTTTCTCGTGGAATGACAAATGGTCACTGGTGACTTTCCATAAATTGGCATTCGTCTGGATCAACCTAATTTCTTTTCTTTTTGTGTTTTCCAGGAATGGTTTCAGGGAAGGCACCACCCCCAAACCCAGACGTGCTGCAGTGGCCGCCTCCAGCTCATCCTAAATTACACATTTTTGGTTAAATAAATGTGATGTTGAACAGGAGTTTGTCTTGTCTCTGGTCTCTAACCCTTATCTGGCCAGCAGTGGCTAAACACAAGTCATGACTGGTGTCAGATTAGATATACACAGATTGTTGAGATGTTTCAGGATGTCAAACCTAAAATAAAAGGTGTTTTTAGATAAATGAATCACTGTATTGGAGGTTTTGTAGCAGCATCGGTAGAATCTGAGATGTTTAAGAATACACATTACTGCATCTGTACTACACCCGTTTCATTTGGAATGAACAAATCTGCTAAATTGTATTGAAATGTGGAAATGACACTAAGGTAACGCCAGTGCGGTTGCGAAACTCAGATATTTAGAGAAATATTTTGGAAATTGCTCACCTTGAGGATTGTCTTCCCACTTTCATAAGAAAATCAGGTCAATTGGTTTGAATGTTAATAAACTTACTGAAAAATCTACACATTAAAGCTTTTTAGATGGAGGCTTCAGTTGAAATGGAACAGCTGTTAGTAATATTGTCTTAACTTTGTTTCATCTTATCAAAAGAAAGAACTAACTGCACAAATTAACCCTTAAAGTTGATCCATACTGTCACCTATGTTTATGTATCTGATAATGACAGGAAATTTATCTCAAAAGCAGAACATGAATCAATCTCGAGAGCTCTGCCAATTGATTGCAATATAGACTCTCCTCCATGAAACAGTTGACAGCCGACATCCCCCCAAAATACCTGGAACATCAAAGAAAAATGGGAATTAGAATTAACTTTTACTGATTGCCAAGAAAATGATAACTGTGAACTGAAAGAACATAAAACCACCAACAATAACCCGATGGATGCAGGGACTTAAACAGGTCTACACAATGGAACGAATGACTGCAAGCCTACAAATGAAGATGGACGTTTTTGCTCCAAGGTGGAACTGTTACATTATATTTAGGTGTTTAAGCAATATATGTTGTGTTAAAAGAACGGAGTTATAATGGAACACCATAAAAAAATGTCTCCATATAACCTCGTTAAATGTCATCTGTTCATCTTTAATTATATGTTTATTATTTATTTTTTAGGTCCATGTCAAGAAATGTTTTTCTTTTTGAAAAAAATAAAATGAACTTAAAATCAGCCATCTTACATTAGTTAATGTTAGGGTTAGGCCCAGAAAATACAAGATTTTGAAATACTGTATATTTTCAATGTGACTCACTGCTAATTTGATTGCATGTCAGTGAATTAGGTAACTGATTTAACATTCCTTACCTGATGGTCAATTAAGTGTGAACTCATCGCAAAGCGTCATAGGGGTCTGTGATCATCAGGAGTCCATGACTAAATCATGAGTCGTGCTTTTGTTTTTCATGGCTAAACAGGTCTACACAATGGAACAAATGACTGCAAGCCTACAAATGAAGACGGACGTTTTTGCTCCAAGGTGGAACTGTTACATTATATTTAGGTGTTTAAGCAATATGGGTTGTGGTTAAAGAACGGAGTTATAATGGAACACCATCAAAAAATACCTCCATATAACCTTGTTAAATGTCATCTGTTCATCTTTACTTTAATTATATGTTTATTATTTATTTTTTAGGTCCATGTCAAGAAATGTTTTTCTTTTTGAAAACTTAAAATGAACTTAAATTCAGCCATTACATTAGTTAATGTTAGGGTTAGGCCCAGAAAATACAAGATTTTGAAATACTGTATATTTTCAATGTGACTCACTGCCTGCTACTTTGATTGCATGTCAGTGAATTAGGTAACTGATTTAACATTCCTTACCTGATGATCAATTAAGTGTGAACTCATCACAAAGCGTCATAGGGGTCTGTGATCATCTGGAGTCCATGACTAAATCATGAGTCGTGCTTTTGTTTTTCACTGCTTACATATGAGGTGGATTAAGAAAATTCCTGAGTGACATTTCATTCACAGTTTTGCAAGGCTTGCTCACTGATATAACATTGATTTAGGCCAAGTTATTCATTAAAGTAAGATTGTCTGAATAACATACCACCCAACAGCTCTCTTAGATAGAACAGCATCAAAGCAAAGAGGACACTACCCAGCTGTGACTGCACAGATGCCCTTACAGGACCTCGGTTGACCCTGCCAACTTCACTTCCTGAACGTGCAGCTGGAAGACAGATCAAAATCTGTAGCTTTAATGGCAAAGTGGCGAGTTTCCGAACATCACTAACAACAAAACAAGTCTAAATATTTAGCCGGCGACAAACAATACTGAAAGCAGGAGGGAAGGAAAGGAGGAGACAAGTTCACAAATGGGTCAAAAGTTTTAGTTTCATGTTAGAAGCTGGAAACTGTCCAACGAGACCGACCGCAGTGGAGAATACCCAACAGTCAGGCTTTATTCCGCAGGAAAAGATTGATTTATCAGGAAAACAGTGATGTGTATCAGTGAAAGTGTTATTGTCTTTACAGTTAAATAGACACTTGAGTTTTTATGAATATCTTTATTCTTCTGATTCATCCGAAACACAAACGTGTCTACACATAAGCTTTTGTAAATATACTGCAGCATATTATGCCTTCAAGGGTTTTTAAGGCTGTGTTTTCCTGTTACCAGCCTGTACTCTGCCAACAATTTTTTATCTGTTGATGGATCTGGAAAATCGTGAGATGCAATAGCACAAATGCGTCATCATCAACAGATAAACATGCAAGGAATCATTGCAGCAGTATTTCTCAACATATCTCTTGGTACTGCCAAAATACTGTCCACCTCAATGAAAGTGCTAAGGCAAGGCAAGGAAAGTTTATTTGTATAGCACAATTCAGACACCAGGCAACTCAAAGTGCCTTACAAGGGCATAAAAATTACATTTAAAGAAATTAAAAATTGCATTTAAAATACATTAAAACAAGTTAAGAAATGTTGCTGAAGATAAATGCATGGATAAGTTTTTCCAAATCCTGCCGAGACATAAGTCCTTTTATCCTGGATATACTTTTAAGATGATAGTAGGCCGACTTTGTAATTGACTTAATGTGGCTTTTGAAATTTAGGTCTGAGTCCATGATTACACTGAGGTTTCTGGCTTGGTTTGTAGTTTTCAACATTACAGATTGAAGCTAAGCAGAGACTGTTAGTCGTTCTTCCTTGGCTCCAAAAACAATTATTTCAGTCTTATCTTTGTTTAACTGAAGAAAACTCTGACACATCCAATCATTGATTTGTTCAACGCATCTACTCAGCGTTTGTATGGGATTATAGTCCCCTGGTGAGATGGTTATGTAAATTTGTGTGTCATCTGCATAAGTATGGTAACATATTTTGTTGTTTTCCATTATCTGAGCTAGAGGAAGCATGTAAATGTTGAATAGTAGAGGCCCCAGAATGGAGCCCTGGGGTACTCCGCTTGTCATTTTCATCCGTTCAGATGTGTAATTACCAATAGACACAAAGTAGTCTTTCAGTGCTGTGAAACTTTATAAGTTCTACTTCTGTCAGTTCCACTACAGCTTATATGTTTAGCCCTCCCCTGTGTACATTTATGCACCAGGTACAGCAGTTTAACTACACTGAACAAAAATATAAACGCAACACTTTTGTTTTTGCTCCAATTTTTCATGAGCTGAACTCAAACATCTAAAACTTTTTTTATATACACAAAAGATCCATTTCTCTCAAATATTGTCTAAATCTGTGTTAGTGAGCACTTCTCCTTTGCCGAGATAATCCATCCCACCTAACAGGTGTGGCATATCAAGATGCTGATTAGACAGCATGAATATTGCACAGGTGTGCCTTAGGCTGGCCACAATAAAAGGCCACTCTGAAATGTGCAGTTTTGCTTTATTGGGGGGGTCAGAAAGCCAGTCAGTATCTGGTGTGACCACCATTTGTTCAGTGTAAATCCTGAGCTCCATCAGAGCCATCTGAAAAATATTTATTTCAGAAGCTAAAAGTTTAAATTTTCATCTGTCCTGTCAAGTTTATCAAGTTTATAACAACAGCTTTTAGTTTGGCTGCTTAAATGTGTTACGATAGTTGCTGCAGTGACATTACTGCACACATGGAAACCTTCAGAACTCTAAAAGCAGCCTCACTAATCATTATATCATTAAAAAAACACTGAATGAAAGGGCTTAATCTGTGCCAGATCCTGCCTTCCTAAAAAATTGTAAACAGCTGTTTCTACCTGCCTCCCCTGTTGTTTTTCTAAGTAGTTATTGTGATGACCAGGTTAATAAATGTAGATAAATGGACCAAAAAGACATCAAATCTCACTTTAATACTTCCTGCCCTGGTAACAGCAGTCTTCTAGAGTGCAACACAACTCTCTTCTGTGCTTCCTGACCTCCAGGGTCAGAGGCGATATCATCCATTACATCCACGCAGTCCTAACACACCTCCTCGACTTTGGCCTCGTGACCCGTGCTGTTGCTGTGTTCCCACCCCAGTGGAGTGATAGAGGTCGAGACGGGCTGAAGAACCAGTGGGCCAAAAACGTGTTCTTGTTGTTCAACCGTTAAAAAAAACTTACATTCTGCTTTGTTTGCAATGTTCTTCATTAAGTATCTGTGTTTTAATGCTTATTTTTCATGTACCTAAGCTCACTGTAGCGCATCTTTTCAGTCATGCTAATGCTGTGTGTTTATGTGGGGCGATGTGAGCCCAACACTTTAATATCTCAGCATTGTTTGACATGGAATTTGGAATTCATGTTGCCCAGAGGATGAATCCTAATGATTTTGGTGGTCCCTCACTTGTAATCTAGTGATGCCCATGGCCCAATTTGTTTTATTTAAAGTTTATGACCAACACAATTTAATTCTACTTTGTTTTCCCACCTTTTTACATCTTTCTACTTAATTTGTACTTTTCCATGTATAATAAACCCATTGTATTGTATCTGTTTGTATGGAATGGGATATACACTGATCGGCCACCAAATTAAAAGGAAAACAGTCGAAGTGAATACAATTTATCATCTCATTGTAATCGAATGTTTTGCTGGGAAGCCTTGAGTCATGGCATCAGTGTGGATTTCACTTGACATGCACCAACCATGCAAACGCCATTGCCAGAGCTCAAGGAGTCGCCATGACCTTTAAATTCCCCAGAAACCAATTCAATTGTGCATCCGTGGGACAGGCTGATACAAGTCTGATCCACGGCGGCCCCACCGTGACTCAAAACCTCTGGGTGTGCCCAGTGGTGTCTGGCACCAGGGCTTTGAAAGTGTTTTCTTTAAGTCCTGGGGGTTGCGAGGTGGAGCCTCCATGGTTGCCACGAATATTCGATCAGATTGGGATCGAATACCAGATGATGCCTTGAGGCCTTTATCACACTCCTCAGGCCATTCCTGAGAATGTTTGCAGAGCTCATTGAACTGCTAATGGGTGTGTGGTATGTACACATATCAGGACCCAATGTTTGCCAGCAGAACATTGCATTGTGACAAGTTAATTCATGTAATTTACTTCACCCGTTTCTCCTTTAATGTTCTGGCTGATCAGTGTTCAAAGTCTTCTTATCGTTATGGTTTTTCAAAGTAAAGCCTTTGTGAAGAGGTCAAGGAGCGGCCGCTGCAATCCCTTTTATTTGGAGCAAAACTTTTTTCCCTACAAGACATTTAGACTTGCCATAGCAGGAAAAGTACTGGCGTAAATAACATTAAAGGGTAATAAGTAGAATTAAACCTTTTGCAGCCCAGTCGTCCAGATATAATTTTAGCAGCTAACGGTTCTGCAAAAGACAGATACGTCCAAGATTGACATTCGTAGCAAACGTGGCATATCACGTTTAAGTTATTGAGGGGTTGAGTGAATGGTGGTGGCGTTATTACAGGCCACATGGCTGCCAAACAGGAGACCGCTGTTGGACTCAGCAGAGATTTCAAGCTGTTTTTGTGCAGATCAAAACAGTTAAACCGTTATGTTTCCTCACCCTAACCAAGTGTTTTTTGTTCCTAAAACTAAGCAGAGCATAATCACAGCACTGTGATGAGAGAGAAATAGAAAATTCAACCTAAACAGAAAGAAATGTTAAGTTTTAATTAATCTGTGGTCTTGCAGAAACATACTTAGTTAACATTCATTCTGGCAGTTGGGTTGTACGTTGCATTGTGGGTAATGTTGGCACCAGGTTTTGAAACACAGTCCAGTGGTTTAACATTGCTGCAGTCATTATGGACAGTTCAAAAACAAATGATCAGAATCAATACAGCAAAACCAGAGACAACACTTTTTAATATCACACGTTCTTCTTCCTTTTCAAAACCTGGCGCCTACATTTCCCACAATGCAGCTTAGCCACTGAGTGACATCTCTGGAGGGAATTTATCAGATGACATGCACTATTTTTTTCTTAAACATATTAGTCTTAATTTTCCTATTGATTGAGTCAAATTCCTTGTTCGTGTACACATACTTGGCCAATAAATCTGCTTCTGATTCTGATCCTGATCCAAAAAGATTCCTTCAGACCTGTAAACACACTTTAAATGCATACAGGTGGTGGTTTCCCTCTTATGGCATTAGCAGGACCCTAAAACTGATGCAGAAAAATGTGCTTCAGCCATCACAACTGTGCTTTTTCATACTGTGACGTGTCTGATGGCGTTCCTTATCAGCAGAGAGGAGCAGCTGCTTCCATCCTATCACACAGTATCATCTCTTAATATTTATATCTCTTATCCCAAACATTAAATCAAACTGACCTGGTGAGAGGGGAGGGAACGTGGAGAAAGATAAAAAGCATGCATCTGCAGTGGGAGGCAGAAATCAACAGTGGGGCATTCAACCAGCAGGGGGCGACACACAGGGGGGACACACGCACTTGCCTTGGCTCAAGTCTCCGTCCCACTTTCCCTTTTTTTTCGTGTGAAGGCAGGTAAAAGGCGCAGTGCGACGGGGCTGCACTATCACACAGAGACAGGACTTAACCTGTTGAGCTGGCGCTGCTGCTGGTCCTGCTGCATTGTTACTCTCACTGTCTGTGTGTGTGTGTGTGTTTGTGTGTGTGTTTGTGTGTGTCAGCAGCTCCTCACAACTTACTGGATTCTCACACTTTTTTTTCTTTTCTCATTTGTTGGAATGAAATGTTCCTGAACTGAGGCTGCTGTAATGAGATGTAAGTATGTCTTGATTGTTGCTGGTGTGGCTGCTTCATGTTTCACCCTATTCGTCTCCTAAACAATAAGTTGATTGAATCTGTGTGTTTTTAAGCCTCTGTTCTAGGATCAGTTGTGGTTCTTGTCTTGCTGCTGTGGGAGCCTGCATGCCTGGGTGATGAGGTTACCTCCAGCACAGGTAGGTGAGGGGTCAGTGGGGGTCTGGACTAGGTGTGTTATTATGCCTGTATTTGTCAGTCTGGACAGATGCAGGAAACACATGTTCAGTGGGGTTTGAATGTGTCTGTGCATGTGTGTGTGTTTTCTCGCAGTGGTTTTATCAGGTCTTCCTCTGAACAAGAAGAGTTAAGGCTTTCGAGGACATTCCCGTAACCCTGATAACAAAGACAGGCCCTAGCAGGCTCCCGTTACAGTAATATGACCTCAGGGAATGCACTGCAATAAAACATAGTTTACTGTTTATTATCATTCAGAAACATTGGCAGGGATGGCATGTAACTGAGTACAATTTTGAGTTACTTTTTTCTTCCACTCCACTACATTTTGGAGGCACATCTTGTACCTTTTACTCAACTACATTTATTTGATCATTTTAATGACGAGTAACTCTGCAGATGGCGTGCTGCATCAGAGCCCAAGTAGCACATTCATATGTATTTTAACTGCAATCAGATTAAGAGAGAACTGATTCTGATAATCAGAATGATGCTGAATATCAGATCCAATAATTGGTCGACTGTCGACCCTAAAAAGTCCGTAATCAGGCCTCCAGTGCCAGTGTTGTAGAAAGTACCCAAAAGTAATACTTGTACAAAAGTAAAGTTATTGTGTTAAAATATTATAATAGTAATAGAGTAAAAATCTTTGAGTAAATGTACATTAAATCTATTGAAAGATGTTTTACCTCCCTAAAGCGCTAACAGATTCATGGAACTGGATATCCATACATAAATATTTAAGAGGTGAAGCCCCCAAACAGACTTTTCCTGTCTGGCCTGTGTCATTTAGCTGGACCTTAACAGCCCCCATCACTCCCCTTACATATACACACACAATATACCATCCTGCCCTCGGGCTAACAGCACCAGCCCACACACACGAACAAAAAAGTTTCACAACCTTCTTCGTCTCCTCTGCGTCTATGTGCTGCTAAATCCTAAGATTTCTCAATGAGATTTTGTTGCGGTTGAGGCCCACACAGGAGGAACTTTCCAGACACAGTGAGAGTCATGGTAGAAAACACTTTCACCATAAACTGCTGTCTCACTGATTCATTTTCTGATTCAACGCTATAGTATCATGGCATGACGATGATGATGATGATGATGAGATTTGAACTCATTGTGACCTGTAAGATCAGATAGGGTCGAGGTTGATTATACAGCAGACAGATGAGATTAGTGATGTTGTTGAGTGTGCTGCTGACAGACAGAGAAAGACTGGAGGGAGAGGCATGTTTTTGCATGTGTAGGGAAGTGTATGTAAGTTCTCTCAGGTCATGCTTTTTGGCAGGGGAGTTTTCCTTTACGTGGATGTTGTATAGTTTATCACATAACATACATATTTCTAGAGCTACACCCTGAACTATTCTATAATATTATAAACTTGCAGTTTTTTAGGACATAAATCTAAGAAGGGAGGAATGTCTGACACAAACATCCGATGTTGTAATTTAAGAGGATTCAATTTCTCACCCTGAAACTGCTATCGATGAACTTTGCTTGTTCTATCTTGTCAATGTGTCTGTTAGACAACTGCCTCCGGTTCTGGCTGTAGAGCAAAGGCCTTTTCATTCAGCTCACTTGATAATCCGAGAGTGGTTTGTTTTTCCCACACTTCGTTACATGTGCGGGGTTGCTAAGCTCAGTTTTAGAGAGATTGATTAGAAGATTGATTCCACTCTCATGTCGGTCTGTTCATATTAAGTCAACACAAAGCAGCCGGTTAGCTGAGCTAGCTTAGCATAAAGACTAAACAGCCTGCCTGGCTGTAACCTTATATGTAACAGAATGATACACGACTGATATCAATCTTCTCATCTGACTAACTCCAAGTTAAATAAACTGCTAGGCACTGATGTCAGACTTGTCATACAAGTAAAACAATTTATAGAAATTTCCTCAAGGCCTTCTTGAGATCCGGCATTCACAAGAATTGGACAGACAAGCTGAAAACATGCCTCCAGTCGTGAGTGAGTGCATAGCAGGTCAGCTTAACCTACAAAAATGTGTAGTTTGTGATGCTTTTTGAAGATTTATTTGGGTTTAATTGAGCTGATCTTTTAAAGGAAATTCTTCTGCAGATCCATAACTGCTTTTAAACTGAACACAACTAACTCACCTGAACTATTTGCATGAACTGTATCTGTATTTTCCCCTAAAATCTGGACCAAATCATCTAGTTTCCTCGAGGGAAATTTTGAGGAATGAGCTCAAGATTTTTCTAAATTGTTGTCCTTTTTGTGCTATTCCAGCAAAGTATATTTTTGAGAAACTGGATAGTGTTTTAACCAAAAGCAAGAACTGAACTAAGAGCAGGAATTAGATGGGATTGCATCACTTTAATAGCAGATGTTTTTTTAATGAATGGTGGCCCTGAAGGCTCAAGCTGCAACTTCATGTCTGGCTAAGTGACAGATACTGAAGATTAATATCCACTCCGTTGCTAAGGCGGACGTTTTTGAGCGTGAACTTAATCACTGGGGAGGAAGTGGAGTTTCGAGTCAATATGTGATCTCATTTTCAGTTTCTGACAGTGACACAGCTTCATATATGATCTGCCTGCCTGAGTTTATGTAAGCATTCCTCACAGCCTTTGACACTACTTCATCTTCTTGTTTTCCACAGTGAACCCATGCTGCTATTTGCCCTGTCAGCACTGGGGTGTGTGTGTGAGGTATGGTGAAGACAAGTATGAGTGCGACTGCACTCGCACCGGCTACTACGGAGAAAACTGCACCGTCCGTGAGTCCATTTATTCTCGTGAGACCAGCTCTCATATCCTCCCTTCTTATTGCACTTTTAAGGAATTTGAAATATTCTTTTGTACATGAGACCAAAAGGATTAGATGGTAGGCTGGTGAAAAAGACTGTTCCAGCTTGTTGTTGTTAAATCAGGAAATCGAGCAACATAGCTGCTGGCTCACAGAGCTGGGAGTCCTCGTCCAGACCCAAATATTTGGAGGTAGAGAGAGTCCAGCTGGATCAGAGCTGCTTCTGCTGATCTCTTCACTGAACCACCTACAGACTCTGCCTGTCTGCCTCTCATTAACAAGGAACATTCACACACTGTAGTCCTTAATCAGACGTGATGTGTTTGGCAGACAGTCAAACAGTTACATCACACTCATCAGGCAAAACAGCAATTACCCATTACCGTTATTGGGTAGAGAAAAAAAGAAAGAACGAGTGGGAGGAGAAGGAAAGAAAAGCTATATGGGAGTCGGGGGAAATGGGATTGAGTGAAAACATTCACTTACAATAATAGTTACACAAGATAGAATAGCCCACTCATGTGGCTCATCTTACACAAACACAATCAACGTTGGAACATCTTTATGGAGCACAATCCCCCCTTCCACCCACCTTTGATACAGTATTTGCTCTCCAATCATAATTTACGGCCACAGCAGACAGCTATTTTACATGAAAAAGTTCTTAAAATCTATTGTACGCTACTTGCTCAGCACCAAACGGCAGACAAACAATGTCAATGAGTTGTTGGTAAAGGTAGTGGAGCGTGTAGCAGCTAAAGAGATTGATATTTCCCTCAGGAAAGCCTCAGGAGCTGGTGGAGACCAAATATAGAGCAAAAATAGTGTGAATATTGGACTTTCATTTGCCAGGTGGTCAGAAATATGACTCAAATTAATGCAAATCTTGGTGCTGTACAGGTTATTATGTAAATGTTTGCTAACAAATTAAAACACAACTAAAAGTGTGACGATTCTCCAAATCCACGATGCAATGTGCCTTCCGATTTTAAGGCGGCAATTGGAGCAATTGGATATTCGATCTGAAAATAACAAATATTTTCAGCTATGACACTTTGCTATTGTTAGACTATCCTATCTGGATTTGTAAAGATCAACAGATCATTGGTTTTATGCCATAACAACTGTCATTTACAGTATTTTACAAAAGCTTGACTTTATTCCTGGCGTTTTGCATGTTAGGGTAAATAATATTCACCAGAGTTTAACAAAAATCAAAGATAGTCTAAATGACTGGCCTCACTGTGGCACCTGAGTATGATGAAGTACTTTGAGAAACTGGTTCTGGTGTCCACTGCCCTCCACTCAGTCTACACACACCTCTACAATAAGTGCACCTGCATCAGAACGCTGTTTGTTGATTTCAGCTCAGCATTCAATACAATCTCGCAAAACTCTGGGCTTGAGTACAACACTCTGCAACTGGATATTGAATTTCCTCACAAACCCCAGAGAGTACGGATTGGCAGTCACACCTCCTCTATGTTATTGCTCAACACCGGGGCTCAGCCTTCTCCAGTTCACACTGTTTTCCCACAACTTTCATCCCAGACATGACGAGAACTCTATTGTGAAGTATGTAGATGACAACACCGTCATCAGCCTCAGTATAAATAATGACGTCATATTGGGTGGAAATTAACGATCTTGCAGAGTGACACACAGAGTAAAGTCTACTGCACAACGTCAGCAAAACCAAGGAGCTAATAGTTGATTTTAGAGAAAAGGGGGGGAAAGACATGCAACTCTGTCTACATCAGTTGAGCAAGCACAGTTTTAGGTTCCTTGGCATGAACCTCACAGAGGAGGACTTTTACAGAGAAGCAATAGAGAGCAGCCTGACTGGAAACACCGCAAACTGGCATGACACCAGACAGACAGAACATCATTGCTACCCGTCTACAGAGCATCAGTGATAGAGGTGAAGTGAGATGATGTCTGCGGTTACTATGAGTCCAAAGGTTACTAAAAGACAGCACCCACCCCAGCCACGGTCTGTGATACAGAAGTATCCGCTGCCCTAACACCAGATTACCGATCAGCTTCTTTCCTCAGGCTGTGAGACTCCTGAACTCATCCTCAACACTCTACCATGAATAATTTATTTTTGCGGCTCGATAATTACTCAATAATTAGTCTGTATAATTTTTGTAGTTTTTTTCATTATACCGTCTTGTTTTGCATAATGAGAATTAAATGAATCTTGAGTCTAATGGTGAAATATCTCAACAAATGTTCAAGTTAATTAGGACAAACCAGCTGGCGCAGTAAGCCAGGAGCCCCTGGAGTTTAGGAGCGATGGGGCAGTTGCAGGCAGGCAGCTTTGCCTGGTATGTTATCAAGCCTTGACCCCAGGATGCTAAAAACCACTAGACTGACAATCAGACAGAATTTCCATTTCTTTCTACATCTTTCAATGAGCCGTCGAGTGATTTAATGATGTGGGTGGAGATTCGGAGGTCTGGAAATGAGGCTATGAAATGAAAGCCAAGCTTGCATTGTGACCTGTTGGACCGTGACATAATGACTATGTTATTCCGGGTGAATGTCTTCCAAATTCACATCTGCTCTAACTTCCAGTAACAAGAACATTGTTTTTTCACGTGTCTTTCCTACCACAGCTGAGTTTTGGACCAGAGTGCGCCTGTTCTTGAAACCCAGCCCGGATGCGGCGCATTACATTCTCACCCATTTCCACTGGCTTTGGGACATCATTAACTACACCCACCTACGGGACATTCTCATGAGGCTGGTTCTAACAGGTTCGAGTCTGCAGGTCGTTCAAGAGAAATTTTCTCAGGGCTGTCATGTATTCATTGTATCTTATAACCATTTGTTTTTTTATGAACAGTAAGGTCCAACTTAATACCCAGCCCTCCAACCTTCAACTCTAAATACGGCTACCTCAACTGGGAATCCTACTCTAATCTGAGTTACTACACTCGGCTTCTGCCTCCTGTGCCAGAGGACTGCCCTACACCTCTGGGGGTCAAAGGTTAGTCATTTATATCAAGTTTAAAGCTGCATAATCAATATTTTGATATTATCACCGTGCCTCACAGTTAGTCACCTGCCACTTTCATTTGTGGGAGAGAGTCAGAGCGTGAGCGAACGTGACTAAACGTTCAGATTTAGATATTACTTAATCTGTAACTCTGAGTGCACTGAGTCACATAGATAGATTTACATCAACAACGCCCATGATCTACTCTACTTGCATTTTTTGTTTTATATTGATTGCGATTTGATTTGATTAATGTTTTGACTTAAAAAATATTAATATCTAGTAAGGTAGCATAAAAAGAAGAGCAGCATAAAATAGAAATACTCAGATAAACTATAAGTACCTTACAATTATACTGATGTACTGTACTGTAAACATAGATACTTTCCACTACTGTATCATTTTGTTATTATAATGCATTATGAGGAGGAAACATGTGACAGTATCTATAATATGTAATCTAAACATGGTCTCGCTCAGTGTTGTTTCAGCTGAAGCAAAGTCGTCCACCACAGTGACATGCATTAAGATTATTGACCTTGGAGGCACAGTGCGATGCGTTAACTGTATCAGTACTGTTTTCACAGACACACTGCTTCAGTATTATGACTAGAGGCGTGGCGTATCTGTGTGTTGCCCTCTGCCGTGTTTGACGCTGTGGGGGTTTTTTTTCTCTTCAGGCAAGGCTGGACTGCCTGACCCTGAGCTGCTGGTTGACAGGCTGCTGAAGAGAAGGACGTTTAGACCTGACCCCCAGGGCTCCAACCTCATGTTCGCCTTCTTTGCACAACACTTCACCCACCAGTTCTTTAAGACCTACAATCGCATGGGTGTGGGCTTCACTAAGGCTCTGTCGCATGGGGTAAGTACATTTAGACCTTTTTGTCCATTTATATAAACATACATTTCATTAGAATAGCACTCTTCATAACAGTTTCCAAAACACACAGGTGGATGCGGGACACATTTATGGAGACAACCTGCAACGTCAGCTCCTGCTCAGGCTTCACAAAGATGGAAAACTCAAGTATCAGGTAAAAGAATCAAAACTCTGAATGGAGAAAACATGTGTGCAAAGACTTGTCTTTACATGTTAATTAAGACTGGAAAAAAATCATTGAAATTCCAGACAGAGTGAAACAGTTTTGTAATTTGCATTAATCAAAAAGTTGTGTCATCCAAATCTGTTGCTCACAAACAGTGAGAGGTATCTGCCAAAAAATATAGATGCAAATAAACTTAACTTGCTTTTTAAATGACATATTGCTGCAGGACTATAGAGTATGAGCTGCAATGTATAATCAGTAATTATTGTTTTTCCCATCAGTTAATAAACGGCGAGATGTACCCTCCCCCTGTAGCTGATGCACCTGTGAAGATGAGCTACCCCCCCGGCATCCCTCCTGAGGATCAGATGGCGATTGGTCAGGAAGTGTTTGGACTCCTGCCCGGTTTGGGAATGTACGCCACACTGTGGCTGAGGGAGCATAACCGAGTGTGTGACATCCTGAAGGCAGAGCATCCCACCTGGGATGATGAGCAGCTCTTCCAGACCGCACGCCTCATCATTATTGGTGAGTTGGGCTTAACATTTTTTTTTTTTCGTTTTAACAGACAAATATAAGAGTGGTGTCAACCTTCTCATCTAACTCTTCACAAGAAACTTAATAAACATATTTCCAAAAATGTTGAACTATCCCTTTAAGGCCACAGCCAGCAACCCACTAGCTTAGCGTAGCACAAAGACAGGAAACGGTGAAACGGATAACAAAATCTACCTACTAGAAACTCTTCAGCTCACTAATTAAAGGTGCAGTACGTAGGAATCAGCCACGTGTCAAATTCATATTGAAAATCAATAATGGGGTAGTAACCGCTAACGGCTACCTACTGTAGCTGCCCTTAGCTAGTTTGCTCAGTTAGCCGTGCAGCTAGCAATAAAGAATGAGAGTGTTGTGTTTACACCGCTAACACGAAAGCTTTGGAGCAGGACGAGCCGAAGCTAGCCGGTAACCATGCTAACTAATGTTGTTAGTATAGCAACTGTTAGTCTTTCACGTGATGATCATTTTAATTCATTTATTTATGTTCTCTACTAAAGTCCTTACATATTGCACCTTTAATGTTGTGTGTTTGAATGTTTCTCGGCCATGTGTAGGAACCTTCTAGCGGCTCCGCTGGTAGGAAGCCACTGCATCCAGCCAAGTAACAGTCCAGCACATAGCAACCTTAAAGCCCCAAGTTTATGTTTTTTTACACTTTCATTGTTGTACTGATTGAGCAAAAAAGATATAATGTGTTTATTAAAGAGCTTTCAAGGGGCTGGTAGGTGTGTTTTGTTTCCTTTGCACAGAGCCAGACTTGCTGTTTCCCCACTGCTGGCTGCAGCTTTATATTTAACTGAAAGATATTAGTCATCTCATTAAACTCTCATAAATCCTAATCTAGCAAACGTAGCAAGTTAGCAAAAAGCTTATTTCCCGGAATGTCACGCTATTCGTTTCATGCATTTATATATATTTTAAACATCTTTTGTTTGTCTAAAGCTTTTAATAACAGTGTACGTCAGCACACCTCTCCAGAAGCTCATGGATGACCACTTTTAATAGAGCCAACCTGAGTTTAAACTTGTTCTGTCGTGACTCAGTAGAGATAAGCGTTACAATTAATCTTTCTTGCCCTCCCCCGTTTTGTGTCTCCGCATGTTCCTCTCAGGGGAGACAATAAGGATCGTGATAGAGGAGTACGTGCAGCACCTCAGCGGATACCGGCTGCAGCTGAAGTTTGATCCCACCCTGCTTTTTAACTCCAACTTCCAGTATGGCAACCGGATCGCTCTAGAGTTCAGCCAGCTCTACCACTGGCACCCCATGATGCCCGACAGCTTCTTCATCAACGGAGATGAACTGTCCTACACACAGTTCATCTTCAACACTTCTGTTATCACACACTATGGCATTGATAAGCTGGTGGACGCCTTCGCTCGGCAAGCTGCCGGCCAGGTAATTAACCACAGACAGTGTAACATGATACATATGCAGGAAGATCAGTAATTCCAACTAACTGGTAGTTCCCAGTGGGATAGAATTTGCAGTATTGATATCTTTAAATATATGGGTTTTACCCATTCACACTTCGGATTTGTATCCTGTAAACACTAGGGCCATTCTTTTGTGCTGTTGTAAGATTAACTGAGGTTGATGGGGATTGTTATATTTATGCTGATGCTTTATGTTGGTCTGAACCCTCTTAACATCTTATAAAAAATAAGGTGTGAGAAACACTTCAGATTTGTAATAATATTTTTCTTGTACATCTTTTTTTTCTGTGACTGAAAATACATCAGTCCACTTCAGCAGATTTTGCAGTGGATGCGCAAAAGGGTATATTCTGCCTATTGGGCTTATATTCAGACTATTTATTTTAAATTTCATTTTAAATAAAAGACACAAAGGCAGAACCTAATTAGATGGAATATACCCTCTGCCAAATAACGTCCACTGGAGTTGGCAGATGTATTTTCAGTCACAGAGAGAAATTTACCAGATAAAAATATTTCTAACACGTTATTTTGCTGGTTTTCTGAGAATAAGACTGAACAGTTATTCCAGAGGTACTTGGTGCATCTCCACCATTTTAAACAAATGATGCCATATCTCAAAACTACAGACATAGACATAGAAAGATAATAATAAAAGTGATTGGGACATGTTACTCCACTTTAAATGGTTTAAAAAGACTTCCAAATATCTGTCCACTGTAGTGCGACACCATGCATGAAAGGGTTAATATCGTGTTTGGGTTCCCTTGCCTGCCAGATACAGAAATGTATGTACTTGCTGGAAAATGAATTGATGTCTTTGCCTTCATTAGCATACACTTCTGAGACCTAATCACAGGTTAACATATACAACCCAGCAGCCACCGGACAAATCAAAGCACATCCACATGTATATCTTCAAAACATGCTGATGTCTCCCTAAAGTTATTTCATTTCCAGTATTTTGAGATTCTTCTTCGTCCTACAGATTGGTGGGGGCCATAACATCAATGCCGTGGTGACCCATGTGGCCGTGTCGACCATAAAGGAGTCCCGCAAACTCCGCGTGCAGCCCTTCAACGAGTACAGGAAGCGTTTTAACCTGAAGCCGTACACATCGTTCAGCGAGTTCACTGGTAAGACAAACAGTTTTGCGTTCAGACCACACAACGTGCAGTGCAACCGTCAAAGCGTGTGATTTACAACTTTTACAAGTCCATGAGAGCAGCCCAACAGACATTCTTGAAATGAATTGCATCCCCTCCACTTGAAGGCATCTTTAAAGACTGTTCTCCATTGCTATCAGTTGCTTTTACAACAGATCCTTTTCTCTGCAGACATTTTGACGTGTCAAAGCAAGAAATGCACAGGTGGAATTCATAACATGTATGAAGGCTGCATTCCATTTAGGTGAGCTTGTTCTAGGGCTCTGATATTATGCATGCTTACTCACTGTCATGGTGTACTGGGACACTTAATAAAATGGAGCCATTGTTAATGTTTGTACACACCTTTGCTTTTCCTGCTTTGGAGGAGGAAAACATCTTTGTATCAAATCCTTGTATTGTTGTATGTTGTATGTTGACTTCATGTTGGTATACATCAGGTAGTTCCCTGCCACAGCAGAATATGTGATATTAAGAAACTACAGTGAGGCACATTGTGGCTTTAAGCTAAATGCTAAAGTCAGTATGCTAGCATGCTCACGATCAGAATGTTAGCACGATTTATAAAGCTTACCATGTTCACCATCTTAGCTTTGTGTGCTAGAATGCTAACATTTGCTAGTCAGCACTAAACACAATGGCCGTTTTTTTCTGAAGTCACGCTCAGGGTGGGAATCTTGAATGCTGGGATAGTGATATGCTGCAGTAGCAAGTCCTATAAACAAAGGGAATCTGAAACGAAGGAGTTGTCCCCATTTCACTACTTGCCAATTGAACACCAACTTCAAAGATGGAGAGTGAAAATCTGGAGGGACATCGAGCCCTTTTTTCAAGATAAAACTGCATACCGTTTGATTACATCCAGTGGGTTTAACCAAAGTCATTAGGCTTCATCCTCCGGTCACCGTGGATTTCTTTTTACCAAATTTCATGGCAGCACATCCAATCATTGTCAAAATATTTCATTAAAATATAAAACCTCATGCTGGCACCAAAGTCAGTAGGGTTCTTTGGGGAGACCATGAAAAACTTTATGACAATCCATCCAAATGTCCAGCCAAAGTGGTGGACTGACCGACTGATCCAAAGAACTGACTTATGTCCTTGATGTTAGATATTTTTACTAACTGTGCCCACTTGTGGTTACCATTTGCAGATAACGAGGAGATAGCCCGGGAGCTTGAAGAGTTCTACGGTGACATTGATGCTCTTGAATTTTATCCTGGTTTGATGTTGGAGAGGACAAGACCGGGCACCATATTTGGAGAGAGCATGGTGGAGATGGGTGCCCCCTTCTCCCTTAAAGGCCTCCTGGGAAACCCCATATGTTCTCCTGAGTACTGGAAGCCCAGCACCTTTGGGGGCCAAGTCGGCTTTGACATAGTGAACTCTGCCACGCTAAAGAAACTGGCCTGTTTAAACATGAAGACGTGTCCTTATGTGGCATTTAGTTTACCAACTGAGGAGCAATCACAAAGAGGTACTGACAACAGTAAAGGAAGGACTGATGAGCTATGACCCTTTGCAGGCAGGGGGCTGCTGCTAATTAAAAAAAAAAAGTTTTGAAGATGAACAGTATGTGTGGCAAACAGACAGTGATGTTTGTCTGAACAGCACTGGAGAATCACACAGGACTCGGAGCCCGGTATGAAAAGTCGTCTCTTTTTTTTAATTTAACCACTCGGTCTCACGCTTGAACGAACAGTGAGGACATAAACACATGATTTTTGTTTGCCTGAAGACTGAAATACCATCAGAAAAAGCATGTTCACACTGTCCAGTAATATGTTCTGTCTGTAGATTTATTTTAAAATAAATGATTGCAATGCAATGTAACCAGTAAATGAAATAAAACTATAGACACAAAGTGAACTATTGTCCATTCATTTGAACTGGCGGTGATGCAAAGCTTTGTTTTCTCTATCCTTTGTTCTGGACCTCTCAGTCTCAATTCCCACTTCCACTTCTTCTCACCCACTGCTTTTTGTGAATCCACTGTTTGTTTTGGCTTGAGACTCATCCAACAGCGGGGTGTAAGGTTTTGAAATAAAAAAAAAGATGCACAGCGGGTTTAAAAACACGTAAAGCAGGAGCATCGGATACATGATGGCTTAGAACATTTTTGTAGGATACAACCAGAAAATGCAAATAGATCTACAGACGCTCTTGACAAGATAAGGCCTTTCATACGCGATACTATATCTGTGTTTTCAGTGATTTGTATTAGCAAAAGGGAAAGTAAACCTGGGTACCCCTGTTGGTATCATAGTAGCTTTTGTACAAATATTTTTTTTGGGAGGGTCAACAAATATTTTCAATTTTTGTGAGCCTGCCAGCAGCATTTGTCATGATATTTTATAGTTATATTGCCCTCTAGTTGTTAAGATGGAGACTGCCCAGTCCTGCCTCCAGCAGCCTCCCACATCTCCTACGTCAGTGGGATGAACCATGGTATCGTGTTGCCTTTGGGTGCTGTCAGTAAAGTACAATTTTACAGTTAAATCACTTTGAATCTACTAAACTTGATGGGAATAAAACCAGAATAAACTGCAGCTCCGCGATTTAAAGCGACGCTGATTTTTGATGCCCTCCTCGCCATTATTATAGCTTAAAAAATCGCAACACGCGGTTACATTTCGGTTCTGTTTGCGCATGTGTTCATAATTACGATATTTTTTCGTGTCACGTGAAGGCATCATACTTAGGCAGGGTTGCTTGCGGCAGCTAAACTAGCAGATGAGCTAGGGAGCAGTGGGAGTTGCTGTTATCGTCCTACCGTCAGCTGACCATAAAATCGAGGTAAGCTCAATATTAATACTTCACAAGTAACTAAAGGTGCATTTTTGTATGCTTTTATAACAGTGTATAAAGCTGAAGTCAGGGTATATTTTACCTTTACTCCGTTAGCTAATGTCTACTGGTTGTCACAGGAAGTCGGTTTAAGCTACCTCAGTTTGCTAATGCTAACATGGCTCACTTTCACACGAGCAGTGCTGGTTCGGCCCGTGTCCTACTTAATAAATGAGTTAATTGGATTGTCTCTATCCTCTTTACGGTCGTGTGTGGATAGGTGAGCTCGTAAATAACAATACCTGCTAATAGCTTGCCTAACATATCTAACTGACGTAGCGAGCTAGCTAGCTAGCTAGCTGTCGTAGCTGTCACATCGGCAGGGATCCACAGATACAACTTAATGTTAGGTGTTGGCTGTAGGCCTTCGCTCCTGCTGTTTACATATATTAAATGCATTATATTCAGAGGCAGTGGAGGGATATTGTTTTGTTTGGTCATCAGATTGCAACCAAGTCACAGAAAAGAGCTGTACACTGGTTTAGCGTAATATCATCGTCAAAACTGAAATGGATTTGTGAAGGGTTTCTGCCTCCTTGTCCTTCCATCTGTGCACATTTGGGTGGCTTACATACGGATCAGTGCACCATTAAAGACCTCTCAGCTCAAGTTGTCTAAATCGACACACTTTACTATAAGCTATGAATAGCGTCAATGCCCCATTTTCAAAATAAACCCTTTCTCACCGACCTATGACAGCTTGGATGGCTGTCGATCTGGATTATTACGCTCCATTTACTAATGTGCTCTGTTAGGAGACAAAACTGTTGTTAATCTGACGAGGTTTTTATCTACGAGGCTTTAAAGGATGAAGCAAATGGTAGTATTGTGTCAACTGTCATGCAAATGGCTAGTCAAATTATTCAACAAAATGGAGGTTGTAGTGCTTATTCAAATGCAGTCTGTGATTTTTAGGATTAAATGTATGAGATTAGTTAGTTTAGTTCCTGCTTAAAATACAGACTTTCAGATGAATGATGAGCTCTCAGTCATGTGAAACAGAATAATAAACTCATACAGAAGCATTAAGCTCAGTGTTATGTCTTGACAAAGTTGTATTAGTGAGTTGCATTGGTGCGCAATCTCACTTTTGTACTATATCGTGCAGCCCTGTTGGTGCCCATCTAACACATTAATAACTGCTGCCCTCAGGTGAGCCGTTGTCATGACGACTCTGGATGACAAGATCCTGGGAGAGAAGCTGCAGTACTACTACAGCAGCAGTGAGGACGAAGGCAGCGACAACGAGGATGAGGATGGGGAGAACAAGACCATCCGGGACGGCAACATCGAGGAGCCGGAGATAGACTACAGCGCGGATGGGAGCGCTGTCAACACAGGTACTTAAACAAGCACATGCACATGCACAACAAGAAAAGTCACTTGACACCCTAAAAATGACTATTCTTAATAAAACCTAACACTTATTTAGAGCTTAATACATATTTGCAGTACTTCACCATGATAACAGTGACATTGGTTATTCTATTCCAGGACCAAAGGGTGTCATCAATGACTGGAGGAAGTACAAGCAGCTGGAGGTGGAGCAGAAACAAGAGCAGAAGAAAGAGATGGAAAGACTGATCAAGAAGCTGTCGATGACCTGCCGCTCTGACCTCGACCAGGAGAAAGACAAAGAGAAACAGAAAGAGCTGCAGGAAAAAATAAAAGGCAAAGTGAGTTGAGTGGGAACAAAATACACACAGTTCACAGGAAAGAAATGCATGTGAAATTCTCCTTTTATCTTCAGTATCTTGTTGCTCATACCGTCCTGGCGGTGTATGGGTGACTGCCTCTTGAAACTGTGCCACACTTGATAATAGGACACTTGCTGTGGGAAAAGACTAAATACGGGCAAGATATTAATTTAAGACAGCCTGATTAACATAGTGGAATCTCTGCACCCTCATCCTCTATTTTCTGATATCATCTAATTATGGATTAGTAAACGCAGTGACACACTTGATTTCACTTTGCGTCAATGCATCTGCCAACTGTTGGACATAAGAAAAAGGTTTATCCTTGTCATAGAGTTATACACAGCCAATTTAGAGACAAGTAATCGAAGAGTCAAGAGTAAAATGTGGTATAATTGGAGCGTCTGTAAAAGACGCAGCAAGATTGCTCTTTTCAAAGGAAAATTTTGACATTGTAGGGGATATTCTTTTTATACTAAGTGTAAAAGAACAATTTGCCATCTTACACGGTTGCTGTCCAGTTTTCATGTTAAGCTAAGAGTCTGCTGGTTTAGCTATTTATAATTTGTTCTCCTCTTTGTCTTCCCAACAGATGACCATGCAAGAGTACAACATGCTCCAGGAAGAAGAGGATGATGAAGACTTCCTTCAGCACTACCGCATGCAGCGCATTGAAGAGATGCGGCGCCAGCTCTGCCGTGGCAAACGCTTTGCGCAGGTCTATGAGCTCACCAGCGGAGAGGACTTCCTGGAGGCTTTGGACAAGGAGGACAAAAGCACTCTGGTCATGATCCACATCTACGAGCCGGATGTCCCGGGCTGCGAGGCCATGAGCGGCAGCCTCATGTGTCTGGCCCAGGAATACCCGCTGGTCAAGTTCTGCAGCGTACGCAGCTCGGCCATCAGCACCAGCGCACTGTTCAGAGGCAGTGCTCTGCCCGCTCTGCTCGTTTACAAAGGAGGGGACCTGATCGGGAACTTCGTGCGGCTCACAGACCAACTCGGGGAAGACTTCTTCGCTGTAGACCTGGAGGCTCTGCTGCAGGAGTACGGCCTGCTGCCTGACAAGTCCTCCATCGTCCCCAAGACGGTTCGCAATGGAGCCATCATACAGACCAATGTGAGCGATGAGGACTCTGACCTTGATATAGACTAGAGCCATGATATATAACAATCATTTATGCTTGGGAAAACATGCGTACACAGTCTGCATGGACTATAGATCATTTTTATGTACGTGGACCCCGGTAGTGATGACGGACTGAGCCGGGATTGCTTTGTTTCTACTCACACAGCAACATCCAACCAGCATTGAAGCCAAAAGTAAATGCACACAGAACATCAGTGAGTTTCATCATGACATCATTCCATGGTTAACATGAGTTATATTTCATAAGAGTAAATTTAATCCTTTATAGATATAGAGAACACGTGATTGAGAATGATTAGATGTCAGGTTAAATGTTTTGTTTGAGCTACTTTTTTTTTGTCAACTATTTATTCATTGTGTAAAAAACATTTCTCTGTTTTGTTTCATGCACATCTTTGTTGTACTAAATGTGTTTCACTCTGTAGATTACAAAACCTTTCAGCCCAAACTGACTTTGAGTTAATTTTATAACTTTTATATGTGCTGTACCATTTCAAATAGTGGGAAAAATAAACACGTTTGGACTCGCTGCCTGTTGTATTTTTATTGATCAGAGTTTGATTTGGGTTTGGTTGATTTGAGCTCATTGTTTTGGTTTTTCAACCCACATACTTTAATTTCATTCGACTTTCAAACATTCGCCGAAAATTAAAGCTTTAATAAACCTACCTACACAAACAGTGGTCTGACAAAGTTAGAGACTGTCAGGTGAACGTAATGACACGCTACTGAAGAGCTAGGTATTCCCTTTGGGGTTGGTAGAGACCAAAGCAAAGCTAAGAAGGGGTTTATTTTCAAGGTAGGGACACGGTCCATGCGATGCCGACCTGTCAAGCTATGCAACATCAATTTTAAGTATTGCTAGTCGGTGTCATCTTGACAGCTTCTTCTGCTGTCCCTTACTAGCCAAAGAAAGTCAACAGATGCAGCTTTGATTTTCCTTTTCCATCAGTTGGAGTCATTCAGCTGAAGGTCCAGTGTGTGGGATTTAGTGACATCTAGTGAAAAAATGAAATATCCCTCGCAGTGGCTGCTAAAACCCACCAAAAAAATCAAAAGGCCCTCCCCAGAGTCAGTGTTTGGCTTGTCCCTTCTGCACCAATATGTCAGACTCTGGAGGAGGACCTGCTCCCTCTGTGGATATAAAAGGATCATTCTAAGATAATGAGAACAGGAACACACTGAACCTTGAAGTCAACAGCATGTTAGTAATCAAAGATTTAATCACATTGGGCTGCAGAGTCATCCCATTTGTAGTCATTTATTGTATTCACAGATCAGATGAATACTGGTATTTACAGACATCATGGACCTTTTTCATAGCAGACATTTCGACTTGTTAAACACAGCTGTGATTAATGTTACTGATAGTTAAAACAAAGCTATCCTTAATGTTATTAGTTCCACCTGTGCTTTCCTTCTGTGAAAAGACAAGATGTCTGCTGTGAAAAATGTCCACACAAGTGAAATTTGTAGTCTTAATTACCTGAAATTTAATGATGATTTAATGATTGGTGGTAAAAGTAGAAGTAAAAGTTTGATTTGTTAACATTGTGAAATTTGGACTCGCGTGCAGTAGCCAAAGTTACATCTGTGGATACACCGAAGAGCCAAAAGTTTCCCTTATCATCACTATCATAACAAAACAACTGCTGCACAAGTATTTGCTTGATCAACAACAGATAACCACAGCACGTAATCAGACGAGTCACCAGGTCTAACATGCTATGATACAGCTTCCTCTGTGATGATACGCCAGCATCAACAGGCTTCTTTCCACTTCAGTAAATTCCCCAGAGGTCATTTGTCTAAACACAGATTGTGGATAGGTCGACTCAACCAATTCTGTCCACTCAATAATCACTCTGAACACGATGAGCCAGAGCTGGAGCTAATCTCTGTGACCATATCAAAACTCACTCTTCAGTCATTAGTTTTTTATAGTTTGCAGAATAAATGTTGGCGATGAACGTCTCTGCAAAATCATTAATATGTTGCAACTTTACATTCGTTTAGGTTCAATTTTCTACTTTGTGTTGTGACAATGCTGTGCTTATGATCTGGTTAGGTTTAGGCACAGAAACCACTGGGTTAGGGTTAGGAAAAGATCATGTTTTGACTTTTAATTACTACTTTGGTCTCCATTAACGCAGCTGGAGATGTCTCAAGATCTTGTCAAAAACACGGCTGACACATGTCCCAACCTTCCCGTCAAAAATATCATTTTTTGTTGCTACAAAAGCTGTGTCCCCTTATCAAAATTATCCAGTGGTCCCACACTTACAAAAGTTAAAAGGCTGTCTCAAACTGCGGTCTCTGCCATCCTCGTCTCCTGTAACTGCACAACCATCCCCTCGACCTCCACACGTGGACGTCAGGTCATAAACATGTGATGTGAAACATGTTTTGTAGAAAAGTCGACGTGGTGCGCAGCCTATGACGTGTACAAATGTGAACAAACCAGTGGTTTGCAGAAATGTTAAGTGCACATTTTATCCTGGCAGCTGGATTTGACTTTGTATAAAAAAACAGAGCAACATCGTCAGCAGCTGAAGTTGTGCGTAGCTCCTCAGTGGACACCAGGCTAATGTAGCCTACAGACAGCTCATCAGCAGCAGGGTGAGACAAGGCAGCGTCAGCAGCAGGAGGGTTGTTTCTTCATGGAGGGGAGCAGCTGAGCCGTGCAGGTCATGTTCACAAAAGGCATGCTCCAGCAGCTGATGGGTCTCTGCACTGATGCCTGCCAGGGAAAACAGGAAATAGTTGCGTCACCTCGTGCAGTGTATCTAGCACCTTTAACTATTGTGCTGCTGGGAGGCTCATTTGTGGCAGAGTTGATTAATCTCGACCCCTTTCCTGACCCGAAAGCCTGACTGGCAGCCATGAAATCAATGCCACCTAATGGTATGGTAACATGCGCGCTCAATGCAGCAAATCTGCCGGAAGCTTTTCACATCCACTACCTGACCTCTCTGACTTCACAGTAACGCTGGAGTCATGATACGCACCGTGTTCTGACCACTCGTCCCACAGATGCTGGACGTCCTCATTGTGATGTTCGTGGTGCTCGTGATGATCTGGGTCTGTATTAAACACGCAGAATGGATATGTCAGGATGTAGATATGAAGGCTGATCCCCGGCACACATGTATTAAAGGATAAGTCCACCGAAAAATGAAAGTTCAGTCATTATCTTCTCAACCCCACACCGATTGAAAGTCGGGTGAAATTTGACAACTGAAGTAGATAGGGACTAAAAAAGGATAAAATGGCCCCATACGTACCATCCAGTTGGTCCAGTGTAATCCAAGACAATATTCACACGCTTTTAAAGCCGAAATCTTCACTGTAGCTGCTAAGCTAATAGCGTTAGCGCGTACCCTGTCCAACGCGTACTTTGAGGGCGTGAATAACGTCTTTTCAAATCAATTTGGCATCTCAGGGCTTCCAGAGACTTGGATTACACTGGACAAGCCACGCCAATTTTTTTTTTTTTACATTTAAAAAACAAGTCCCCATCTACTTCAGCTGTTTAGGAGAATCCTGCCATACTGTTTTGCTGCAAAGCTCCAGAAAACTACAAAACTTCACCTGACTTTCCATCGGCATGAGGGTGAGTAGATAATGACTGAATTCTCACTTTTGTGTGAACTTATCCTTTAAAGGTGCACTATGTAAGAACTGGTCAGCTATCAAGTTCATACTAAAAACGAGCAGGGGGAAGCATATCAACATGGTCATCGCTAACTGCTGCTCACTCTAGGTGCCATTACCAAGTTAGCTTGATTAGCTGTGCATCTAGCGATCTGACCGGGAAGCTTAGAGCACCAGGGGAGTGTTGGGGTTTGCTGGTTAGCATGCTAAGATATCTGTTCAACACAATACATAGACTTAATAATGCCACAACTGTTATTTCCTCACATTCTGTTAAAAACATTTTTGTTTTTTTTATGTATGTTTTTTTTACTAAAATTCTTACATATTGCACCTTTAAGGCAAATATATGAATTCCCTAATGTGTGTTTTGCTGGAAAAAAGAGTATAATTATCACATTAAACCCTTTAAAATGGTATCTACTGCTTCTCTTTCATTACAAATCTGCAATGGACTAGCTGCTGGACACAAGATGTCACCTGCTTCATCGTGAAGTGCACTGAAAGCTTTAAGCCTCTCTGCTCATACTTCTCTCTACACAGTGAACCCCAACACTCAATAGCAGGAACAAGAAAGAAAAACACATTTTTGACTGAAGTTGGACTTTAAGCACTTCAGCATTAAAAGCAAATAACAAGAAGCAAGACTAAACATATCTCTCCTCTGTGTGAGGTCACACGACTACAAAGAGAAAGCTACACGAGAACAAGGATGACTGAAGCGAGGGAAGGATTAAGAGATAACAGACACAAACAGGAAATGAAACAAGGGGAATCACAAAAATTATAGGACAGTGCAGGCAGCTGTTCTGACCTTGGAGGCCGAACGTTTCATAAAACCAGAGAGCGTATATTACAGATCTTTGTCATGGGATTAAATTCTGTGGGATCATGAAACAATGCTGAATGTTATGTGGGTTTTATTTGCGTATACATACACAAGCAGTATGTGTTGTGAAATGCAGAGTGGCGTAGTGTAGGAGCCCAATTCCTCATTTGAAAATTAGATATTCAATATATTAACTCCTTTGTGTCATGTGTTTTTTATATTTTGTTATGGAAATCCAGACTGAAGTCTCGCCTGGGTCTCACAGATAAAAACAAGAATTTTTATTTTTTTTGCCATTTCAGGTGTGGGTTGAACCTTTTAAAGAACATCCAGTGCTTTTGGAAAAAATGGAAAAATTATTGCTTAGAAACAAAAAGAAAATCTGTTTTTGAATGAATGATAATATTATGAGTTTACACAACATATAACTCACAGTGAACCTGCATGATTTACACAGAGCCAATGACTTCTGTTTGGATTATTTTGCTTTAAGATGCATGTTTTTTTTCATTTTCTGGTGAATTTTGAGTAATCCTATGAATCATATTGTTGAATATCAGTTGTTCTTATTCGACTTTACAAAGAAAATAACTATCCACTCATAATGTCCCTATTAAATAACTACACCAAATATTTCAGGCTTCTACATGTTTTGTTTTGTATAAAAGTGAAACTCAGTACCGTTTGAGTGATGCCAGAGCATCCGTTTGAGCTCCCTGAGGGCCTGGGTGAGGTTCTCCAGCTGGTCATGAAGGTGGATGTTCTCCTCTATCAGAGCATGAATTGTATCCTGTAGTTCAAAGCTGCGACTCTGCAGGACCAGCAGAGCCAGAGGCATGAAGAAAAGCACCGGCCTTAGTCCCCTCATAGCGACCACAGCACACAGCCTCTATCACATCTTCACAGTCAACAATCCCTCTCAAAGGTACACGTCCGAATCCTGAGCGAAAGAGACGTGCCTCACTGCAGGAATGATTGGTGCAGTATTCTTCTATCAGCTTAAACTCATGGGGAGGCGACAACAGTTTGTTCTTTCTTTCCAAAGCCATGAGTGGAAAGCTGCCAGTGGGCTGCTTTAAAATCCATCCAATGTTTCCACATCAGTTGTCACAGTAACCAAAGCAAGAGAAGGTCCCCTGTTTGCATCAGTGTGATCTGATTCAAATGAAAATTATATGCTCAAAATATATGCTGTGTAAACAAACTTATGTGTTATGTGTTTGGGGATTTATTTAAAAATACAGGCCAGAAATGTGGATAAAGAGGAAGCAATGTTCCAACTGGTCACTAAGATAAATCAATGGACAGACGGATATCCTCCTGGTGTTTAATTAGCTGCAGCTTATCTTTGTCACAGCATGAACATCATCACCAGGACATCAATCAGTAAAGTGAAGAGGATGGACTCAAACCAGGTCCTTACCGTCTATAGATATATAAATATTTCAAAAACATCTCATTTTGAGAGGTACAGAAGACACACCGCTGCAAATACAGTCCCTGAATAATTGTGTAGGTTTCAGCTACACTTTAACAGCCTCTAGATGTTGAACTGGTGCTGAGATCTTTTAGCAGACGGTGCAACAAACTTCACTGGAAATAGGTCAGTAAAATTAAGTGACCACTTACTGACCTATTTCCAACCACTGCAGCCAAACTATGTACATCAGGATGTGGGATGTCTGGTCCACAGGCCTAAAAAGCTCTCAAGTGTTGAGGGACAATGGCTCTTCTCGTGGTCCTTCTTCCTTCTAAGGTCCATACTGAGTGAAGCATATTACGATCTTGATTCATGTACAGCAGCTTTCCTGCTTACTATCAATAAACAGTATTTAGGAGGTTATTGAGGGAAAATCCTTAGTTAATGGCCTAGCAGTTTAAGGATAAGGTCATGCAAAATAAGGCATTCACAGGTGTTTTAAAAATACTAAAAGAAAGCCAATATACTACCAATATCCATGCTAAAAAATATTTACTACATGTAACTAGTTATACAAAGTTTTATCTAAAAAGCAAATTAATTGATAATGCTGCTTTTGATCTGAAAACACAATGCCTATACAATTTATTTACCATGTGTGATAGAAAACTCAAAGCTGGAGGGAACCAAACATTCATCATGGTTTATGAAGTTAACGTAACATTTAATGAAATTATTTAAATCACATGCAACTCTAAACTTGACAGATATGAGTAAATGTTCACGTAAATTATCTGAACTAAAGAGGTGATCACTTCACACATGAACAAAACTGCACCAGAGATGCATATATTGCAGCACTAGGACAAGTTTCCATGTTCACAGGATGTGATCTAACATGTCACGGATCCATTTCATTTCTGCGAGCATTGATACTTAGGGGATCGATCCACCGACCACTATTGAGTGGAACTTCATTAACAAACGTCATTTCTGCAAAATCCTGTTTATAAGAAACCACATATGTGATCAAGTTCAGACTCAGGACAACGTGATGTTTTTACAAACAAGAAGCTTTTATTAATTAATCATGTTTCTCAGTTTATGCTGTCTTGGCAGCCCTGGTGCGCTTCTTTTTGACCACAACAGGCTTCTGGCTCTTCAGAATGGCACTGGCACGACGCAGGGCAGCCTGCGGACACAAATTAAAATTCAATCATGTTATTGAAAGCTGTGAAAAACAAACTACAGATAAAAACATGGCAATGACACAAACCAATGTAGTAACAACATGTGGCACTCTGCTGTCTTAAGTCATAAATTAAGCTCACCATGCGCAGGTCCTTTCTGTAATTGTTCTTGCGGATGATGTGCCTCAGGCTGTTGAGGGTGGCGCGGGAGTTCTTGTTGATGGTGATCTTCTCAAAAGAGCTGGCAGGTTTGTGCTGGCCTGTGAGGTGATAAAAGATACAAATGTAAGCAAACAATGCAAATACTGATATGCAGTGCTCATCTGCACCGATAAGTGAATGCTACATGGCCACAGGAACTTGTGACTGCAGAGATAAATCCATTCGCACAATTTAATTCCTGTGTCTGACCGCAACCTCCAAAAACTGTAACTGAATTCTTCACTTGCTGCAATTAACAACATGAGTAACTACTTTAAAATCAGGTGGGAGTAAGCACATTTGATTTAAGGAAGATGAAAGATGGACAGCCTCTTACCTCTGCGCTTCTTCAGCACGACAACCACACCCTTGCCATCAGCCGCTGGCTGCACACCTACAGTCTTCTTGTGCACCAAACCATTGAAGCGGAAAGAGTTCCTGGACTTCAGGTTGTTGGGCTCCTGTCACAGAAAAAGAATAAAAATAATTCAGACAACCCCATTGGACAGCTTGTGTTGATCCAACACCGACAAAACACATTTATCTCACTGTCAACTACTGGGTGCATACTGAGCACTTGGTGCAGTGCATTGGCAGCATCAGATTATTTTAATTATAGTATGTTGTTGGTATGCAAGAAATTAAAACAAGCAAGCTGAAAGAGAAAAAGTATTTTTCCACAGATTTGATTGTATGTAGTAAGTAATAGTATAATGTACACTGGGTTTGGAAATTGGTAAGTAAAGGTCGGGTAACAGAGCGATCTGTGACATTCCACCATGCAATCACCATGTGTTTGAATCACAAGTCTGCTTTTTTCACTCGTGCACCTTAAATGAGGAGAGACAGAAAAAACGCATAACATTACGTCACAGGGAAAACCTCCCAGGATGAGAGACAGGCAATTGTAACAACTGCAGATGTCGTCTGAGATCTTAATCCTGAGTGATTCTACCATGTCTGTCTCTACAGCCACAACGCATCGATTCCTTGATCTATATGAGCTGTAAATGTGTATATATGTGCCTTACATGTGTACAAAGTGGTTAAAACGACTTTTAACTATATTAATAATGTGGCTGCTGAAGAACAGATGCCCCATTTCTGAAATGTTGAATGCTTTGACATCATTTCCAGGTTGTAATGTCAGTAAATTCAAGTAAAATACAGACTTTGCTTATCCCTTGACATCAAACATGCCACACAAACTACTGATGTAGGGGCGTCATTTCTACTTTCTCTAAGTTGAGAAAAACAGACAATGGAGAGTCCCGTTGCTGGTTCGTTTACGTGGAGTTAAGCCACAACATTTTCTTCGGTCTGCGTTTGTGCTTCAGATGCCAATAAGAGGATTATTAGTTGCATTACTGGGACAAAAATAAGTAAAATTGGTGGCCATACAAGATCACAAATCATCCAAATGCCAGATCCAGGTAGGAAAGGCAGGAAGTGTTCCTAAGACTGATTTCAGGGAAAATCAGCCTTGCAGGATACAAGGCTGCCATGAAGGCACTAACCAGCCTGAAGATGTAACCAAACTTAGCAAATGTAACTTATGTCAGGTCAAGGTTAATTTGTGTGATGAGACTATCCGTATTTTCCTCAGAGTTTGAATGTTTAACCTTACGAAACAAAAACAGCCTGTTACACGAATGAAGCAGGAATTGCCACAGTAGCAGGTGGACAAAAGTTAATATCCAACGCTGACAGCACATCAACAACGTACTGAAATTAAATACTCTTACAAACTTTGAGGACACCCACGTTTGTCACTTTTCCCCCAACACGTTGTCACCACATACTCAGGTGGGTATGATCTGTAGGTCATGTTAAGTGGATACAGGTGTGTTAAGGTGGTCTTGCAGAGGCAGGTGGTCTTGCAGAGGCAGGTGATGTACTCACAGTGCTGTAGGTCTGTCCGTTCCTCTTGATGAGGAAGCTGGAGCAGTTCCTGATGACCATCCACTGCAAATGGGACGACATGATGAACCTGGACAAAACAGGACCAAATGTTAATACAATAACTTAGTCCAACTGAAAGCACCTACAGCTGTCAGGTAAACTGTCACTTTTAGCCACTGACAGGCGTCATTTTTCTTATTTGCAACCATTTTCTTAGCAGCTACCGTCAGCTACACATGTTCACTCAGCTTCGCAGATTATAGATTAGCGACCAATTCAGTGAGAGAATCGCGACCCGATGTTCAAATACTATAACACGACATACAGCGTGTGTTTTAAGTTCGCACTCCTCTTAAAAACAAGCTGTTGTTACAAGCTGAGTGACAGTTTGCTAACGTTAGCTCCGCAGCTCGGCACAAGGGACTGAAGCCGCACGACGAGGCCTCGCCCGGGCGACGTGTTCACAAACGTATCTACACATTTCTAAACAATATAGGGACGATTCCTGCCACTCGGGACGTACACAGCAATTAACACACCGATGATTGCTTACTTTCTGCTACTAAATACGAGTTAGGACACAGAAGAAATACACTTTAGTGAAGGGCTGTTAGCTGCCGAAGCGACCACGTTACCTTTTAGCGGAGGAAAAGGACCGGAGAGAGCGGAAACCGCTTTACGCAACCTGTGTCACAGATCACTGCGCACTTACGGCTACGTTTTTACTAAACATTTCCCCGTCGAGAACGCATTTTTCACATATTCAGGACGCATACTCTTAATTTATAATATTTTACAGTAGTTGTTTTTGTTCGAATTTATAAACCATGACATATTTTGAATGTTACTTTGCGGGGTACTAGTTATCCGCATGCCCAGCGGAGGAACACTACGTCAGCGCGCTCAGTAAACGACCTACGTCATTAATGTGCGCCTCGTATTTACAGACAGCCGTGATGAAAAGAAATCTGTTTTCAAATATCAGCTGTTTTATTCTTAAAAACTGATTTCTTATTTTAGATGATGACATAACCGCATGTGAGGGACAAGCATAGAGTAAATAAGACGACCACCGTCACCGTCGAGCAACTCTGCGTATTTTTGGACTGCATTTTGTGATGTATTTCGTGGATGTTGTCTCAATGTTGATTTGAAGATGTGAACTAAAAAGTTGCCAGAGGTCAGAGTCATCTGTACAACCGTTCATTAGAGAGTGACAGTGTGGTGCAACATGGCATCTGCAAGTATTGTAATGTGAGAGTTTAAAAAAAAAAATGGATGAGGAAGAAGATCTGGAGAAGATTGGTGAGCAACTGTACAATCTGATTTACCCCAAACACAAAGACAGTGCTGGAAAACTCACAGGTGAGGTGACATGCATGGTTTGTTATTTGTTTTGTGACATTTTTTTCCTGCATTATAAGTTTGACTATCATCATTATGTGTATACACCATAGAACCAGAGTTCCCCAGCCTGTCTGTGTGTTTCAGGCATGTTGCTGGAGCTGCCAGGTCCTGTCCTGGGTCAGATGCTGCAGGACGAGGCCACGCTCACCGCAGCTGTGGAGAAAGCCCTCAGAGCCCTGCAGCTGGCACAGGACCCCAGGTACAGCAATAGGCAGAGGCTTGCAATACCTGATCTGAACAGGCTGATCTTACACAGTATGTGGGTTCACAAAAGTCCTAATTTCTGCATTAACAGAGGAGTGAAGTAGGTGCAGAAGGACATATTTAATGTAACAGAGACTATTATACCATTAAACAGTCTGAGGAAATCACCAGGTAATGTTGCCCATGAAGGCAACCTCAGCTATTTGCATCATAGTGGAAATAAGCATCATTCGTTGATTCTCAAAATTGTCACAGCATTGAATATGATTGTAGAAAACCTTTTAAAATTTTGTATTTCTCATGTGGCCGCACCGCTTTGCAGCAAGGTATCATGCAAGGACGAGGATGATGTGTCGGCGTCCTCCGACTCTCTGGGTGAGCAGCTGTTTGAGCTGGTGGATGTTTACAACACAGGCCACTCGCAGAAAATCACAGGTATGCAATCAGTCCCGTGACTCATCAGACATCTAATATTACGCAGCAGAATACCACTTTAGACACGAAGCGGCTCATGGGTAATTTCAGCAGAGCTCACAGAGATGCTGACATGGCTGTGGATAGTCTTGTTATATTCTATATTCTATACGCAGATTAATTTATGAGCAAACATTATTTGCTGTTCTTTAACAGGAATGCTTCTGGAGCAGCACAAAGATGCAGTTTTAAACCTTCTCTCAGATCCAAAACTGCTGGAAGAGCAGGTGAACTTCGCCCTGAAGACACTTAAAGAGTATGTGACCATTTACTGTTTTCACCCATACTCATCTATTTCTTTTACTTCCCAAGGTGCCCGATCATTATTCTACTTCAGAGGCCACTTGCTATTTTAATCTACAAAATAAAACATTAAAAAAAGAACTATCATTTATTTATAAATTACAGTTACACAACTCGCTTGCAATAATATTCCTGCTGCTTCCCTTCAGGCAGAGTGTAGAGGAGACGGACGTCAGCGACTCATCGGACGCCGACGACAAAGAGAGGCTGGGAGAGAAGCTCTTCTCACTGGTGGAGGCGCTGGATCCACTTCATGCAAATGATATCACAGGTGAGCTGATACTCTGGTTGTAGTGACACTGCCTGAGTCTTCATACATTTTCTTATCGTGTAAACTCAATACTTAATGTCTTTACAGCCCATAAACATAACACTGTTCATTTGCATCTGTTCGTGTAGGTATGCTACTGGAGATGGACCCAGCTGCTCTCAAACAGCTGCTCAGTGACCACACGATGCTGGAGGTTGCGGTTCAGAAAGCACAATCAGCGCTGGATACGTAGAATTGAACTCTCTGTGCTTGAACAGAAGAGGAAAACAACATTTTACACACAGGAAAACACTAAAAATGAATAACTTTGATGAACTCGGATAATATAAAGTGGAGAGAGCTGACATATCACTACAGGAGATCATGATAATACAAGTTATCTTTTACATAACCATCTATTTTTTTGTTTTGTACTGATTGTTGAGTGAACTGTGGACAATCTGAGTTTGACTGGACCTACTGAAAATAGAGGAGTTTAGCAAACCTTGCTGTAATGACCTGATGTTGTCCTTTTCTAATACGGGTGCTCACTTTGCTTGATAAATGGACTGAACATAAGTGCCATTGTCTTATCAAAAATACTCAATCGTCAGTTTTGTTCCAACTTCCACCACAAGGCATCAGAATCATTGTTGCTTGATGAAAATGTTTACAGATTGTCGGTCTATAGAAGTGTTTATCTAAATGCCAACAGTCCTGCTATGTTATGATCTTGTTGTGCTGTACTCGTAGTGGTGTAACTGTAAGTTGGTTAAATGTCTTTCCTAACAGAAAAATACAGCTGATTATACATGAACTAAGGCTCGATATACAATGTCAGTGTGTCACTCCTCCACTGGAATTATGGGATGTAATTGCCGTGATGTTTTGTTCAGACATTCATGGTTCAGAGGATACATCCGACTCTTCCTGGAATAATTACAGATGAAAAAAGGTTTGTCCACAAGCTGAACTGCAGGCCTGTGGGCAAGTTCAAGATGAATCTCTAATTGGAAAAATAATTAACCACAAGTGTTTGCTCTCGAGACTAATGTAAAAATAGGACCAAGATTTATTTATTTTTGGTAACACTAACAAGAGCGATGTGTTTTACTCAGCGCTTCATCAACAGTCATTATGTTTTGACACTGTTAGCTAAGTCTTGTGGTAATCAGCCCCAGATTGTGCCTCTCATGTATTAGCTAACATTCAAGACAGAGAGCATCTGTTTTTTGTTTTTTCTCTAAAAACAGTAAAATGTTTAGGTTTTAAACACTCAACACAGTTTTGGAATTATTTGCATAAAGAAGAAAAAATATTTTAACCATTTTCTGAAGTTGCTAAAAAAGATGACTGCAACTTGGGAAATTGATTTTAAAAAAATGTTATATGAAATATTTTTTCATCCCAAACAGCATCTTGGGTTTTTTATTTTGTACAGAAACGTGCTTGGCACTGTGACCTGAATGTAACATGAAGGAACAAAGTGAAGCTACAACCTAGCTGTTAGTTAGTTAGCTTACTAACAGTTAGCTAACTAAGTACTAGCTAAGTGGTGACCTCCTAAATTGGTAAATCCTCCATGCTACCCAGCCATGTTTCATCTACTACATGATAGTATGTTCAAGTATATTTCCCAAGTCTGCTTTATGTAGCAAGCACACAAATATCAATGTACTATTAGTATACTTGCAATCGGTCCACTTTTTAAGTTTATAAAAATATGCTTCTGAGTATACTTTGAGTGTAAGATAAATTTGAGTCCACAACTAGTTTACATCTAATGTTTATTTTGTACTGCAACAATACTATATAATCTTATTCTTATAATATATATATACATATATATACCCACCCACGTATAAAAATCCACCTCAGGATTAAGAACGTATTTGTTTTTATAAATCAAAGATTTCAAACAAATATTGTATTGGATGCCAAAATATAAGAACATAACAGTGACAACTCAAATCAACATCCCAGATCAGAAATTAAAATCAACAAACACACAGTATGAATATATACTTTAGGGTTAGAAACTTTCTCTATAGGGCAAGAACGCTTTAACTTTCCTTTAGTATATCTCAATCAAGTATACTTGTCCGTATCGCTTGAATAAATATCTTTTTTAGAAGGGTATTGGAGCCATTTTTCCATCACATCTTCATAACTAGTTATAAAAATGGGAGTTTTTGTTCGACTCCAAACTTCCTCGGGCACACAAGCTTGCTATTAAGTTGAGCTCTCGAGATTTAACACGTCTAATATTTAATCTAATGATGGTCACTTTAAAACACAATGATCTGTAATGAATGAAACCAACAGACATCTCTTTCAAAGTGCTACAGAGCGCAAAAAATAACTTTATTACTATTTTGCTTCCACCTTTCGTATTTACCGTTTTGTGTCAAGAATCTTACATGAGGAATTCTAAAACATTGGGGGGGGGGGGAATAAATCGCTTCTCTGAAACAGAAGGGGACCCTTTTTTGTTATCATAATCTGGTGTCTACAAAATCATTGAATCAGAAACATCGGGGTTGACAAGTGATTGAATAAAAAATCATATCAGTGAATCACAATGACAGGGAAGTATTTAGAGTACAATTAGCTCTCATTTCACAATTTAGATAAAGTTTTATTTGTCTGCAGAAGCGGCCAATACAAATGATAAGAATAGGAATCCACGTCATCTCGTCATCTGAATCATAAATGCATCTCTTCAAAGCTAATCTGAAAACATTAATTGCTCTCCACACACGCGCACACACACACACACCTTTATGCCTACAGCTCATAAATACAATCAATCTGATATACAAATATTTGGATAGATTTATTTTTAGCGACATTTAAAATGCAGTTTTAATCCCAATTCCTGCTGTTCTGAAGAACCACCCCTCGTCTCAGTGATGTTGATGAACTTCTCAGAGGAGAAATCGAAGCCTAGCTTGGACGAAAGACCCTGACGCATCTTTGAATTCAAGAGTTTTCTGACGGGCAGGGAGGACATTTAAATAAATATCTGAAACGAGCAGTGTCCTATCGATGCAGACTCTCAGGCTGTGCTGCCTGTGCGAGTCTCTTTCCTGAACATCCTTCCTTTACTGGAGGGCCACTGACGAAAAGCAAACGACACAGCAGACGATCCACTATTGACACGATTCATTCTCACACAAATTGCGAACTCCAGTTGACAGAAGAAGACTGAAGAGCTGCAAATGATCATACAAAGTCCACAATGTGAAATTAAAAAGGTGCCGCTTTCTTTCTATCCATCATACATACAATCAATCAATCAAACATGGACATTTGGACTTCACACACAAAGGGAAAACAGGACCTGGGATGATCATTTTGTTAACAGTGTTACATATGAGCAGAAGCTGGACTGTTAAGAGGAGCAACTTATTGATCATACACTAAATTATGCCTTCACAAACATACAGTTTGTGTATGAGTGCATCGACTGTCTGTTTTCTGTTTGGATGCAGGAAAAAGCCCTTCAAGAAAACACTGTGCCTGTTAAAAATACACCAGTGACAGTTACTGAACCAAAGAAAAAGATGAAAGAGTGGTTAAGCTGTTGAGACAAAGACCGACATCATGGAGACCGTGATTATGATCTTCTTAGGTGCAGGCAGAAAGAAGGGTCCTTTAGACAGAGAGCAGTATGTCCATGTGCTTCATTTACTTCAAGGTAGGATTTCACTCTTTCCAACAAGTCTGTTTACACAATCTCTCTGCAAGATGATGTTTACTTCAACACTGGGTACTGGCGCTGACCGCCCAAACGACCGGGGCGGTGTCCAACTCCTGATGGTGCACTTGTCTGAAAAGAGGGCAGCAAGGAAAAGAGCATTGAGAAGTGAAAAGGAAGATTGTTCACATTTGGCATGAACATGTGGACAGCTTAAGGTTCGTCAGTTCACACCTGGCATTAACATGCGTCTAGAGTGACCAGTTGTGATCGGATCTCACGTCCCTGCTCTCTATATAATCAAAGTGTACATTACTTGAAGGTTTTTTAACACAAAGAAAAATATCTTCATTTGTTATGTTTGCCGAATTAACAACAAGTCCCAAATAGTTAAGAATGTGATGTAGACAGCGTTTCACAACGTTAATAAAGTTTTTCCTAATGCAACAACTCACAAAATTAAGCATTTTTTTAAGGGAGTCTGGTAACTTTCTCCACAGGCGTCAAAATAGTAGCCTATATTGGTTACTATTTAGACACGGACATGCCGTGACACTTTTTGCAAGGAAAATAACAAATGAATGTTTTGCATCTAAAGCAAAGTTACAAGAAGGCCCGAATGATTTAGAATTTGCTATAGCCACTTCACAAAGTTTGTGAAGTCTCTCCTCTTAAAATCATGCCATTTGTGAGGGAGTCTGGGGATATTGCAGTTACCAGTTCAATGCTTAGTTGAAACGGTGTGTTCACAAACATTTGCAGCTAATTTTGTCAGGTTAAGAGAGCCCAAACACATAATTTACACAGTGAACCGCACCTGTGCAAACTGTGCAGGATTATAAAAGGTGACGCCTCCAGCGGGTGCTGCTCCCTGAAGGACAAAGGACAAAAAAGAGTTACTACAGTGTTTATATTATTATTATACCATTTTTTTCTAGGGGCAAAGACGGAGAGGTAGATGTACTCCTGATGCCACACAATGTTTTGACAACAATATACAACAAAAGCCAAGGAAAAGTCATGGCAAAGAGGACTTGGATCCACAGTGAGGCAGCATTACAAACCACTGTTTCACATACGTTAGTAATCATGCAAGCTCTATGATGGGTTATTGAAGCTTTGTGCTCCGGACAAGCCAGGGAGATGTCCTGCAACCGTCTCCAGCATACTTGACTCTGATCTATGGCTCAAAGTTACCCAACGACTGAGTTAAATATTGACTAGGTCAAAAAAATCTTGAAAAGAAAACAACAAGGTTTTGTTGAGTTATGCCAGATGTTTCCCTGCCACATCACACCTGATTCAAATAAATGGATCATTATCAGGCTTCAGCAGAGCTTGTCGAGGAGCTAATCATTTGAATCAGGCGTGTTAGGGGATAGAAACATCTCAAACATGCAGGGCAGGGGACCCCCGAAAACCAGGATTAAAGAATGCTGCGCTACTTTAAAGTGCACATAAAAATGTGCTGATGGAAACACGGCTATTGTAGTTACTGTAACTCTGATAAGTCTGTATCTGTTCTGAACAACCGAACCTGGCAAATGGTCAACAAATTGAGAGTTGAGTTAGTAATGCTGGAGACGGCAGGCAGGAGGGCAGGCAGACATTCTTGGTCGGACGGGCGGTGAAGCTTCAGGTGCAAACGGTGAAGCATGCTACTAGTGGTGATGTGGTGAGCTCGGTGGGTGGCGGGCATGGGTGAGAGTGGACCATTTGAGGCCCAGCCAGAGGTACCTGGTTTAAATGCTGACTCACTTCGCGTGATAAAGAACTCATTGAGCTAGAACGTGAGAGCTAAAGACAGCAAGAGGGAAATAAAAAGAGCAGACAACAAAAAACACAAACCACAAACCCAGATTAATAATCTCCCATGCATTGGATTAGATCTGTCTCCACTATATACCCCCTCAGAATGAAAATAAATAAATCAGCGTTAGAAAATTATGATTCTTGAGAAAACAGACATGGAGAGAATTAGATTATAACAGCAAATGGAACAGATTTTACATTTTATCAAGGCTGCGCATTTAGCATGATAATGGGCCAAGATTTTAAGTTGACATGCATGCATTCTCATGTTCCTTCACACACCCTCTAACATTAACTTATATTCGGACAAATGAGCAAACTGCACGCACTGGCTGTTAGTGCTCGAGCATTATGATTCAGTGGTGGCATGATGGTACTATGGTAGCTACAGGAGCAGCTGACTGGAACAATTTGTCATACCTCTCCAGACTGTGAGCCATCAGGCACAGGAGGACCTTCGGGGGCAGGTGGTAATAATGTCGGGTTGAACATCTAGACAGAAAAAAGTGCATCAGAAATCTTTTATTCTGCAATTTGTTCTATAACAAAAAATACAAAAACGTATGCGCCGATACCAATATATCTGTGATAAGCCTTGGCTGGGCTCTAATAGCAGATACACTACTTGAGAAGGATGTTAAAACATGTTAAATCTACTAATACATTAAAAATTAGACCAACAATGTTTAAACATAAACACCAATAAAGCCAAAAGAAATACCTGTGGAGCAGCGCTGGTGTTTGGTGAATTCTGTTCCACATTTCCTCCTTCACTGCCCTCCAGAGGTTGTTGATCGTCAGGAGCTGCACCAGAGATACAGATAAATATTTCACTACTTCAGTGCTTATTGTTCAGTAGCTCCTCCTTCCAAAATCAAACGAAAACCTGCAACCGTACTGTTATACATATAAACTAAGCCATCTTATTTTACCATCAATTGATGGAATTCATTTTCACACAACACTCACCTGAACTAGGCACAAATAGGTTTGCAGGCATGGGCATTGGTGCCAAAGGAGCAAAGATGTCTGCAGGTGCAGGAGCCAATCCGCCTGGTTTAGCTGTTCTACTGTTCGGGTTCAGAACATCCACATATCTGCTCCTCGTGCCTGAGAGGAAAGAAACACATCTGAGTGGCAAGAAGCAGAGCAAACAGGTGTGAACGCTGACTGACTAATACGTTAGACAGTTATATGACGTGTCTGCTCGATTACTTTTTTCACAACCTGTCAAAAGTATCATGCAAGGTCAAACATTGTGTCTGTGAAGCCAAAAGCCAAACCGTCACCTCACCTGCCTTCCTGGAGTACACGTTGACACCAGGAGGACCACCGCTCAGGGGTCCGGCAGGCCCTCCAGGGCCCGGCATGTGGGGCATCACGGGGAAACAGGAGGGAGGAGGAGGAGGGGGCTTACTCTGACGGATTATAAAGAGAAGCTTCACGTCAGAACTGGTTGATCTTTAAATCTTTCAGCTGCTCCGTTTAAACAAGAAAAGCCAGAAGAGAACATTTTACACTACTGACCTCCTCTTCAGGCTCGTTCATGTCAACCCATTTCTGCTTCTGTTCATCCCACACAATCTGGCAATAAAGAACACAGCGCTCTTATCAATATTGACCATTTGTAATAATGTACATGTACGAATGTATGAACGATATAACTAGCATGAACTTACAGATTTGTTTTTGTCATCTGGCAAGTGAGCCTCATTCCTCCCCTTCCAGAGCCAGTTTTTTAGCCAGCCACCACCACCACCACCACCACCAGCAGCCTGTGTGAAAGATGGGACATTGCGTTGATCATTGGTGAACACAGTAGGAAAACCGACTGAAAATCTTTAAGCTTATGTGTGGGTATGAACCTTTTTCGGGGAGTCTTTCTTCACTTTCTTGGCCTCCTCTTGGCGGGGCTGTTCAGGAATTGAAGGGGGAGGTGGAGAGGCCTGCTTCACAGCCGAGTTACTCCGCTCTCTTCCACCAGAGTGAGTGGAAGATTCAGAGGTGGTGCGGGAGCGACGTCCTGAAGCCACCTGTAAACCGGAAAATACTGGTCAGAATAACAAACATGTACACACACACTTCTAATGAGCCTCATGCAGAAAGAGCTTGTTCTGCTGGGGACCTTCACATGGACAGGTTTCCTGTATTCCTCTTTTCTCTGACTGCATACAGGAAGTATTTTATACCCTAAGAAGAATTCATAAAGGATGAGTGAAAAATGAAAATTAAATCCTTATCTATTCACCCTGATGAGGAAAGAAAGTCGAGCGAAGTATTGTTTTAAAAGACATTATTTACACCGCTGCTAAGCTTGGAAGATTGAGCACTTACCCCGTCTGAAGTGGGTACGCGAGCTCGACTGCGTGCCAACGGTGTAAAAAACGTCTTTTCAAATCAATTTGGGAACTTGGGGATTCCGAAGGCTTGGATACGTTGGACAATCGTGTTTTTATGTTTTAAAACAAGTCCCCATCTGCTTCAATTGTTTGAGAATGCTGCAGTGCTGTTTTGCTCTGAGGCTCCAGAAATGTATTATGAACTACAAAACCTCATCTGCCTTTCCATCAGCATGAGGATGACTAGATAACAACTACATTTTCATTGTTAGCTGAAGTTATCTTTTAATACTGATGCTGATGTTTTGAATAAGTTTCCATTTTGTGTGTCACTTCATAGAAATATAAACTCTACAGATACAATTCGATTTCCAAAATGACAACAGAAAATATTTTCTTTCATTACAAAGTTACTGTGGCCTTGTCAAAATATAGTATAGGGTATCTTAAGTATAGGGTTGTCTATCCACACTCAGCTTGGCACGTTAACAGCGTGTTAACCACATGCAGCACAGCTTTTTAACTTCCCTGCCGAGTTTAAAGTGAAGCCGCATGAGTTGCGTTGTCAGGAGATGTGAAGCTAGAAAGAAGTGAGCTTATCAGACGTCTGCAGTCCACCCTGGTCACTGATTGAGGCTAGCTGTTGAAGGCTACATTAGCCGCTATAAGTGTAACATGCCCAAATTTCAAACTAAACTGTCTGTGGTCAAGTTGTTTTAAAAAAAGTATTTATTTTTAATTTACAGTCCAGTGCGAGGCTGGCAGTGTTAAAGGAGTGCAAAACTAAATTGACTGAGCACTTTTTTTAACAACCTAACTGTAGAGACTCCAGACAGGAAAACCCTCAGGCATAGATGATTACACATGACACATGCACGCACCATATGCATTGAAGATTGTGAAGTAGTCCTTGACCTCCTCCCAGGACCCTGCAGCAACAGAAAAGGCAAAGTGGTATTTTCTATCAAGTTTACACAGCAGGAAAGAAGGTACTTCTATGTAGTGATGTTGCTTAAACAGAGAAGGTTAAAGAATATTTCTTTAGATATTCAAACAGCCAGATACTGACCATCTGAGCCATCTGGTCATAGAAGTCCGACTGTGGTGTAAAGGAGCCTCTGGGTGGGGACATTGATATTGGTTGAGTCATGTGCATCTCTCGTGGGGCCTGGGACAGGTGCTCTATGTGCGGCATATGCCCGGGAGAAGGAGGCATGTGCTGAGACATGTGCTGAGGCATCTGGGGTGGTGGGTGATTCATCTGTACAGGTGAATGGGGCATCTGAGGGGGCATCTGAGGGGGCATGTGTGGCGACATTTGGCCCGCTTGAAGAGGTGGTGGGCACGGCTGCTGATGGGCTCCTGGATACATCTCTGTTTGCTCAGGTTGAGGCTGGAATGGAGGAGGGGCGAAGCCAGGATCCTGTGGAGGGTAGCCTGAGACAGGGAACTGACCTGGTTGTCCAGTAGGGGGTACTGGGTAGAACTGGGGCATATCATTGGAGGGTAAAGGCTGAGGAGGGGCCATGGCATCTTGGAGGATGGAGGGGGGAGCTGAGAGAAAGTAGAAGAGATGAGATCTGATGCAGTTTGAAAAGTTTGATCACAAGAGCACTATTTTAAAAACACAAATAAATGTACACACCTGGAGGCATCAGCTGCACAGCCTGTGGTGGAGCCCCTGGCAGTAATGAGCTCATTAGTGGGTTGTCAGGTGTGGGGCCATCCAGCTCCACATGCATGTTGTCAGGTTCAGGTGGACTGGTCTGGTCCAAGTCAGAGCTGGGGCTGTTGCATTCGAACTGTGTAGGAGTTGTTCTGTTTTCGCTGTATTGAATCACTCCCGTCTAAAAAACAGACAAGCAACTTTAGTTACGTGGGAAAAAAATACAGAGAACAATTCAAAGACCATTTAACATTCAAGTTAAAATTCAAGAACTCTGTCTGTGTAGTATCAATGTAGCTCTATCACATCTACGAGTTATTTGGCCCTGCATAAAAAAAATAGTGCCACAGATCTTTGCTGAATATAGCTTCAGAGTTGAAAAATGTACTTGTGTATTTCCCAAGGTGTTTTTAATGTCCTGAAACTTTTTTATGGTAAAGTGTGAATATTCACTGCATTTATATTTTAAAAAATCAAAGATGTTATATTCTTCTTTCATATATATATTTTTTTAATAGCTAATGTTCTGTACTTTTCACTGGTTGTAATATTTTTATTTTTTTCCCCCAAAGGCCCAATGTAGAAAATCTATTTAAAAAAAAAAAAAAGTACAGGTACAGGATTTTGCAAAGACATGAAGTGGGAGAGCCTTGGTGAGTTTATGTGGAATGACCCTTTATCAATAAAGTTTGAATTTTAAAATATATATTTAAAAAAAACACAAAATAAATTTCCTTACTTTGAATATCCTTTGTGTAATTAAAAATAAGCATATACAAAAACAAACGACGACAAACACTTCTCCTCCTCACCCTGATCTGTCTATCCAGCTGCCTGAGCTGGAGCAGCCATTCAGGCTCATTGAACAACTCCTGCTCTGGCTTCTCCTTCAGTTGTGGATCAAAGAATCGCAGCTTTTCAGAAATCTGTTGACAAAAAAACACCACATCACATCTGTCAGAACACTAAAACTTGTCCACATCTATACTTATCTGAATGCAGGAGGTAAAGAAGTAAAGATGAGACAGAGAGCGGGCACATACCTGTATGATTTGGCTTAGGAAAACAGGAGAGTAGTAGGCAGGCTGTATGAGGACAGTCCTAGAGATAACTTCACAGTAGTGGAAGGCCTGAGCACTCAGGCCTGCTTCAGCCAAGCGGCATGCATAGATCAACTTGAACACCTAGTAAGAGACAATAAAGAGCAGAGAACAGTGTTATTACTCAGTAGTATTTACGCAAAGTCAAAAAATCTATTTATCTGTAAATACCCAAAAATCTACCTGGAAATTGGGAAGTGAGTACGGCTGGGAGCCCAGAGACTGAGCATACTCGTAGGCCTCAGTCCTCTGGATGGCTTCATTGGTTGCAAACTCATAAAAGGGCAAACTGAAGTGAGGAGAGAATGAGATGGTTAGAGGTGTGGCTTGTTCTGTGCAAACTGTACTCTTGTCTTAAAAGGTCCCTTTGGTTCCCGTGTGCATGCTGGCCTCTGTCTCTCACCTGTGGTTGGAGCCAATCAGAACCATCTTGGTGCTCTTCTTGGTGTAAACTCCCAGACTAACTTGGGCCATCAGGTAGCAGAAGTGTGCGGCGTCAATCAGCCCCTTGGAAGCTGCCCCGGCACAAAATGAGACAGACACACAGAATGTGAGGTAACATCTTTGTTGTGGTGAAGAATAAAAACGATTTGTAGTTCAGCCTTTTTAACGCAATCCTACCAAGGGTGTCACCCATGGTGGTGATGGTGCGAGTATCCAGGTCCAGGGTGTGTGTGAGGTTAGACAGCACCATGGCCAGGTGAGGGCGCCAGTCACCCCACTTCTCCTCTCCACAGCACTATGTGAAGAAAAAAAAATAACAAAGTGGAAAAACATTGTCTATGTATCATCTTCAGAATAATTGTGAAAAAAGCAAAGTTTTACAAAGAGAGAAAGCAGTACTTACAGTGGCTGATGCAGGCATCCTCCCTGACATCAGCTGGTACACTGTCTGTAGAGGGTCGTTGATGGGCAAACTGTTGGCAAACCTAAAGAACACAGACAGAAAAATGGAATATTACATCTATAAATCTGTAAAAACTATCAAAGAAAAAAGGTGCACCCATTTGTTTTTTACTTTACCTTGTCATGACCCGTGCATGTGTCCTATTGTCCATTTTACTGGCCAACAGCAGCGCGTGGCCCCACAGTCCTCCTTTCATGGCTGCTTCTAGTGCGTCCTATTACACAGGAACTCATTTCAGATTTCATAACATACTTATCAAATTACTGAAATATAGTTCAAGAGGGTTTTTTTCTTTACCTTCTTGCGGCCAAACAGCAGCAGCTCCCTGAAGCGTTCCGTTTCCTTTCCGACGTTCTCTGGGACAGTCATGAAGGTGTCAGACAGGAGGGACAGTGGTCCGGCCCCTGGCTCCTCCTCAGCTCGTGCCAGCGGTTCATTGTTAAAATCGATCAAGTTGGCTTCGTTAGGACTTTTGCCGGGTAGCCAGACAGAGCGGTGCTCCTTCAGCAAGAGGTCAGCAATGTCCGTGCCGACCACAGTCTTAAGAAACAATAGTGAGAAAGTTGTTTCAGGCAAACATACGTCACAACCCTGCTTTGACATATTTCCAGTCCTGTCTGCAGTCTTACCCCGTTCTGTCTACAGAGGAGCATAATGAAGTCCCAGAGGAGGCGGGCAGAGTCTCTGTCAAGGAGGTTGTTGTCACGAGAACACTCCAGGGCTTTGTTCTGGGAGAACTTTATCACGTCCACCTTATGGGTCTCCTCCCTGATGAACAGTAGTGTCAAGTTAGTAGTACTTATTATACATATTAATATCAAGACACCTCAATTGAATAAAAATTGGGGTTTTTTATGCATTTATACATTACGGCATTATTTAGGTAGTTTGAAACAAAATATGCAGATTGCTGGGAAATCGTCATAATAAGTGTGGTGATGTGTTTTTCTTATTTTTTAGAAATCCAGGGGAGAAGACCAAAACCAGCAATTAATTGATGCAACTTACAAGTATTGTCTGTATAGCCAAAGCCCCAACAAATACACTATCTATCCCTAGTTGCCAGTACTTCTTGCCAGTACACTTCTTTACCCTTTAGATTTACATTTTCAGTAGGAAACAATTTGATTTTGGTTGAGAGACACAGACAGGTGATAGAAGTCAGAAAATATTGAGAGACTACTGCTTTGTTGGTTTATTTTCATGGAATTTGTTGATTAATAACAAAAATACTGACAGTTGCGAGCCTTATCCTTTTATAGGTTAGTGACTCAAAGCTATTTTGGATGGATAAAAAGGTTAAAATACACTTACTTAACAAGAGGTCCAGGGAAGGCTCGTAGTTCTGTCTGATCCGGGGTATCCTGCAGCATGGTCTGCACAAACAGGCATGGTTCAATACAGCTTAATCACTGTGTAACTGCTGAATTGTTTTACTTTATGCAACAATGAATACACAAGGAAAGCTATCATATTGTGATATTTTTTCCTGAAGGGTCGGTGACTATCATAACATATTCTCAAGAGCCTGACAATGCAATTATGGTGGTAACTTTTGCCAGCAAGTGTACGGGTCACACGGTTTTCAGTACCTGGCTTGCTTTAAGTCTTTGAGGTGGGTTTGAGGGAATGGTTTTAGATCATGTACACTTATAAATAATACGTTTTCTGGCTTTTATGGGGCATGTTATTTGTTTGTAAAAAAGAACAACAACAGTATGTCAAAATACTGCTAGCTATACGTAACCCAGAAAAATAACAATCATCTTTTAAAACCGAGGAATCAAAAACACGGTAACGGGTAAATAGTTTAGGGTGACCACATCCTGTACTGTTTTCCACTGTGACAACTTATAACATCAAAAAAGTACAACAGCAACATTAACACTTTGTGCTTAAAACCCTTCATGCTTCCGTCAGCCTTTCATGAAACGCAATGGAACAAAACTTCAGACAGTAAAGTGTTGAAATACAATCGGTTAAAAAAATACCTCCATGCTGTGGATATCAACGAGAGCAGGCTGTCCAGCGGAGGGGAGATTGGGCAGAACTTGGACTAGATGACCACCAGGTCCAAAGCGGGCACAGCGGTGGGGTATGCTGAACTTCTCTGGGGTTGCGGGACGAGGAGGAGCTAGAGGGAAAAAATAAGTCAGACAACAGAAGCCAGTGTATAATTTCCCAAATCTAGTGGTTTAATAAGTATTCAACTGAACTATGGAAAATTCAACTGCAGTTTTTAATCCGAACTAAGCATTTGGCTTACGTTGCTCCGGGGCGATCCAGGTGCTTTCTGTGGGATAGGGGTACTGGCTATAGTTGTGGGAAGCATCAGTCTGGTTTGGGTACTGTCCATAGGAGTAATCAACAGCCAGAGTGGATGATGTGTTATCATAGACTGCTGACACCAAGTCAGGCTGGCTTCTGTATACCTGGCTCTGCAGGGTGGGAAGACAAACAGAGATAATTATGGAATAGGAAAACAAATAAAACGTAACTGTGAATTGCTCATATTTTCAAGGCCAACAACAAACAGTTAATATACTTGGAATTCCAAGAGAGCAGCGTTTCACTTTTTGGTTATCAGAACGAGCAGCCGGGTCAGTATCTATTTCTCAAGCCTTTGCTGTTGAGAGAATTAATGGGACGATGCTGAGAACAATATGCAAGTCCCAGTGGTGTCGTGTGGAGTAGATACTGCAGCTCTGTAAGTATTAAGGAGTCAGAGTGGAAGGAGGTTGTCTGAAATGTCAGCACAATCTATTCATATAAGCATTATACCATAAAAACATCCCATCACACTGTTTCTATGTAGGTGCTCATCTTTAAATTGTCAGTGAGCAGGTGCTCAAAAGCATTGCTAATAGTAAAGAGTAGATGCTACAGGAGATATTACAGGAATGCAACCACTAGCTGCATGACGGCTTATTCATTTTCTTCCCAAGAGATAGATGAGGAGATCGACACTCTCGAAGCCCAAGAAAACACAACAACAGCTTGCAAAGGGAGCCAGAAAAAACGGCAATCAAAAATTTGCTCCACGTGGCAATATGTTGCCCTACTTTCAGTATCAAAGATTGAAAATCTGAATAAAGGCTAATTTCAAGACCATAATTGTCAGAACACTGAAGTTTTGCCATTTAAATGTGTTAAAGTGAGTTCCATTGTGCAAACAATGTCGTCTTTATCTTCTTCTGAGAAATCCTCAGCCCACCCATTAAGGCATGTAAGGGCACTGGGACAGCTTCAACAAGAACAGCACTGTGCAAAAGAGAAGGCACACTATGCTTTACTGAAAGTAAACCCTGAATGAAAAAGCACCATAGAGTTGCAGGAAGTATTTAGAGGCATCAGTATTGGAAAACACGGAGAAACATTTAGGAAGTCAGCATAACCCTGGGATTATGGTTAAAACAGATTCAGGACCTGAGATGCAGCATCACCTGTCCTAACTGGCTGTCAAATAAACAACAACATCATCAACAAGTTCCTGTATTTGCGATTCCAAGACAACAGCTTGTGTCTTAAGTTTAATAATGTTGCGATAAAGAGAGCCAGGAGTGTTGGTGAGAAAAGGAGGAGGAATCTCATCTCTTTTGACTCACAGCAGTTTGGAGCACGACATCTAAATTATATCCGCTCATGGCCCGGCCTTGGTGGTTAAACCAGATAACAGGTGAGAACACCCATACAAACAAGAAAAATCCGCAAATTTACCTGCTGCGACCGTGAGCTGAAGCTGCTTCGTCTGCTGTGGTGGCTGTGAGAGCTGTGCACACTGTGTGCCGACTGCTCGCTGTGGACGCTGCGTCGGTCAAAGTCGTCGCCGAACATTTCTCCTCGACGGCGGTAGTCATCATCGAAACTGGCGTCATAACCGGGATAGTACCGCCACTGATCATCATAGCCTTCTTTCCTGTGAGTAGAGTGTACAGTGTTTGTAAATCCAACAGCATTACAAAAGTCATAAATGTAACAAACACAGCAGAAGTACACATTTTTAACAGGCTAAAACTATTTTGCATCAGAGCTACGTCTATTACCAAAAGTGCATCAATGTCACAGCAACAATTTAATTCACATGTGCAACTTAAGAGTGTGCAAATGCTTTCTCTGCATACCTCTGAGGATACACGTATTGATTATAGTAGTTGTCTCGGCCTCTGTAGCTGTCATCGTTAGACCAGTATGCCTGATCATAGTAGGCTCTGTATCGTGGGTCATACTGTCCATAATTGTATCCTTCCACAAAAAATACAGAAAGGAAGATTTATACAATAATATATAATGTATAAACACAGGAAGATCGATGTGTTTTGTGAACCAATCAATTTACAACAAAGAAGGTGAAAATGCTTTCAAATTCATGCTAGTAAGTAACCAGTGGCTCATACCTGCGTAATCATAGTGCTTGGCGTACTCTGCATAATAATCATTATAGGCACTTCGGTTTGCTCTGTGGAAATCTTCAGGATAGCCTTGCCTACGGAGGAAAGTAAACAAAAGGTGAGTTTACAGGTCAAGTACAAGAACCATCTATACATATTTGAGAAAGCAATTTATGCCAAAACTCATCGTGTAGGATTCCTTACAAAGTTCTCAACAGTCTCATGATTAAGACATTTAAAAACTGCTTAAACAAGAGTTGACATAAAGTACAGTGGAATAAATGATAGCGCAAGACTGCACAACAGTTTAACTGACCTTGATGAGGGCCTGTCAGAGTACTGACTGGTCCTGGAGCTGGGTCTTTCTGGCTGAGGCTCTCTGTACGAGTAGTTTGGATCACGATAAGCTGGGGTCTGCCCCTCATATCTGCCATACCAAGGGTCTGCTCTGCTCCTATATGCACCATCCTGAAAGATAAAAGCATCAGTAAGGGATTTTCTGTTGTTGAGTACATCTTTGCAAAAAAAGCACATAAATACAGCCAGAAAAAAATACATACTTGATAATATTGCTGTGCTCGAGGATCCCCAGGTGGAGGTGGATACTGGCCAGGAGGATATGGTGCTCTGCTATCAGGGTATTCTCCATAATTACCATAATAGCCACCGTACATCTGCCCTTGCCCTGGAGCAGGGGGCCCATAGCCTTGTTGGCTGCCTGCAGAGGAAGGTGGTCGAGGTGGCTCTGTAGGAGCTGGCTGGGAGGCTCCTGGAGGAACTGGTCCTCGAGGCCCTGGAGGATACGCAGCAGCAGGAGCAGCAGGCCCCTGCACAGGAGTTGGATACTGGCTATGGGGGGGTGGTGCTCCACTCACAGGAACAAGAGGAGCAACATTTTGTCCCTGCGGTGCAGCCTGAACATCTGATGTCTTAGGTGGTTCAGCTGGTGGAGGCTGGGTGTTTGCAGCTGCTTGGGAGGGTGTTGGCTGAACCTGTGGGGTAGATGAAGAGGCCGGGGTCTGGGCAGGGGCATTCGCTTGCACTCTTAAACCCTGCTGAGCATCTTTGGTGACCTGTAGGTAAAATCCATTACTAGACTGTGGAGACTCATGTAGAGAGGAAGGATGGCCAGATGCTTGGTTTTGGGATTGTGATTGGTGCATAGAAAAATCAAGCAGTTCATAATTTGATGGCTGATTATGATTAGAGACAGGAGCAGTCACAAGAGAAGCCTGTGGATTAACTTGGACAGATTGGCTGTCACCACCCAATGATTGGCCCCTTGAAAGCAGGGGGACTGGCTGTGACTGTGGCGGAGCTGTGACATCTGATGGTGCCGGTTCTGCGTTGTCGCGGGTCAGATTGAGTGGACCCTGGTGAGCGCTTGAAGAACCGAAGCTCACTGGTCCAGGGGCAAACAGTGGAATCTGATTAGAGGCCACTGAAGGTGGTTGAGAAGTATTGGCACCCTGCCCCTGTGCGAGTGGTCTCACAGGTGGGGTAGATTCCCTAAGGCTAGCAGGTTGAGCAGGGTTACTGGGGGGAATCACACTGTAATTGGACACTGGCGGAGCAATCAAAACAGGCTGATGGAGCGAGTCGGCCACAAGGAGAGAAGCATAGCCAAGGTTGCCATGAGAGTCGGTTGGCTCTGCCTCACTCACCTTTGGTGGGTTTTCTAGGTTCTCTGAGTGCTGCTGTGGAGTTGGCTGGATTCTCTGGGAGGGCTGCAGGTCCAGTGGCCCATCCTCTGGAGGCTGGATGACATCAGTACTGGGCTCTCGTAAAGGGGCAAGAACTGTCGGGGCAGCAGGGGCTAGGAGGATGCTAGCGTTCAAGCTAGCAGGATCATTCTGAGCCCACAGAGTAGTAGCGGGGCTCTCACAAGGCCGACTGGCCCCAAAAGCACGGGATGAAGGTCGAGAGTGAGAATGAACCACAGGGTGTGTAAGATGAGGCACACCACCTACGGCCCCAGCAGGTAGAGGGTGCCCTGGGCCATAAATATTTTCCATATTATCTGGTGGCTGCTCTAGGTTGCCAGGTGTAGCATCTGCGCCCCCTTCTGCTACCATTTTAGCCCTGTCCACTTCAGGAGGACGCACCCCAACCCCATGTGAGCGCACAGGTTCAAATGAGCTGTTAGCACTGGCCTGAAAGATACCAGTTGGTTTGGGAGGGCTGGGTGTGGGAGGCCACATCTGCTCCAGGGGGCTCTGTGGCGCACCCATATCTCCAGCGGGTGAAGTGTCAATCTGCTCAAAGTAGCCTCCAGCAGCAGGAGACAGGTTGGCTTCATCAGTAAGACGTGGACTTTCCTGCTGGATAAAGGTACCTACGACTCCCTGATGACGACGACTGCTAGTTCCACTTCCATGGCTCATGTTGCTATAGTTGGAAGACACACTTGCAGATCTCATTGGTCTTGGAATAGAATCTGGAGTCTCCAGGTTAGGCCCGGTTTCAAACTGGTCTACTCCATGGGCTGCAGGTGCAGCAGCAGGGCTGCCATGGGTTTCACTGGGTAATACTTCCTGATTTGGGACACACTCCAAATTCTCCACATGGTCGTACTGGGAATCAGGGGGCTTCTGGGCAATTCCCTGTGACGCATGATTGCCATCATTCATGTATGGTACGTGTGAAAGATCTTGCAGAGGCGGTCCTCTGTAATCCAAAGGAACATCAGCGAGGCCACTGTGGGCTTGTGGGTAACTGTGATGGTGAGAGGGTGCAGGAGTACCATTTACTGCCTTATTTCTCTCTCCAGCCAGAGTTTCTTCATTTTCTACATCATTGTCTTTGAAGAACATTGAGAGTGTACCAGACTCCTGAGAGTATGGGACTGGGACTGGGGCAGGGGCAGGGGCAGAGCTAGGCCCAGGCCCAGTGTAGGGTGCATGCTGAGATCCAGCAGAGTCAGGCCGAGGCTGAGGATGGCCAGTCCCCATTTGGTGGTAGCCTGAGTCCTGTGGAGGTTGGTTGAACCATGAGTCCTGGGGCGCAGAGCTCTGACTGAAGTAGCTCTGAGTTTGTAAGTGGGAATTATGATGCTGGGGTGCATTTGGGTCAGGCCACTGAGAACTAGGGGGCCTTGCAGGGTTCTGGACAGGAAGAGGAGCCTGGATGGGGGGATGTCCAGGTTGTGTTGGAGGGGTGGGGGTGTTATGATGAGGTGATGGGGTGTGGGAGGGGTACATCTGGGTCGGCGGAGGTAAATTAAAAGGCTGCGGTTGAGGGTCACTAGTAGGCTGGAAATAATTCTGAACTGATGGAGGACGACTTCCATGATCAGGGGCCCACTGGGAAGAGGAGGTGGTGGGAGGCACAGGCTGGAAGGGCACAGGCTGAGGAGGAATCTGTCCTTGAAATTCAGGGTTAAAAGGTAACTGAAATGGTACTGGGGCTGAGGCCGCAAGTGGCGGCTCTGTGGCCAGGGATGGTGTCTGTTCTCGTGAATTAAAATAGCCCTGTTCAGTATGTGAGGAGGACACATATCCTGCTGGACTGGGTGCCTGGAAAACACTAGAAGATGCTGTATTGTGTGGGTTAAACAGGGTCACCCCTGGCAAAGACGATGTTGGGGGGCCAGGGGGAGCAGCTGGCACATCCTCCAGTGTATGTGGTTGTGGAGGCAGCCCTGAGCCAGCTTGAGCGTACATGGTGTTAGGTGGGGCTTGCATCGGTGGAGGGTTGCTGTTGGGTATCGTTGGAAGACCACCTGCCGCCATAGGGGGAGGAGCTCTAACAAAAGCAAAAGGGTCTGTCATGGGTTGAGTAGTAGGCGGCATTGTGGCAGTAGGCGCTGCTGTATGCTTGTGAGGCCTGGTCCTGCGGAACATGTTGGGCCCAGAGGGAGGAGGGCCAGAGGCTCCTGGAGGTCCAGTCCGAGGAGGGGGCTGCATGGCTGCAGAGCTAACAGGTCCGAGGACCAGGTCACTCTAGTAGATGTCACTGAAGAGACTGAAGTCAGGCAACGCTGGGTGGAGAAAAGGAAGGAGGGAGTGTTTAACAAAAAGCTACACATGCCTCTGATGGAGTTAACCACACCTTTATTTGTGTATTAGGTTTCAGATCCTACTTAAACAATGGTACAACGTGGCGATTTCTACATCAGCTCGAAGATGTTATGACGAATAAATACATACGGTACTATAATGAGTAGAACGCAACTGACTAATTGTAATGAATGACCACTTTAATTAAATCACACAATCTGAATCAAATTGCTTTACTTTCCAAGCTTAGCGTTTAACTTATTCAAACAATTAAAAGGGAACATGATCATATAACAGATGCAAACACTTTCTTTTTTGTAAAAACTGCAAAATCATGCTCTTAAGTTAGTATCGCTGACAAAGGTAGAGGAGCAGAGGAAAATCAGAAAACTCAGAATAGCTTAACTTCTAAAAAGCCATGTGCTTTAGGATGGCAGAAAGCTTTTTCCATGGAGGTGATTTTGAATCCGATGGCTTCAAGAAATTATTGACAAGACAGCAAAGTGCTAAAGCTAATCTGCTACAAATAAAAGGGAAGACTCATCTTATGACTTTCTAAACAGGAACTTGCTCATTTAGCTGTTAATGATGAAAGATCAAGATAGTCCTTTTGCTAACTTGTGCATATGCGCTGCTCTTTTCTAATGTTAGTTATTGATCAGGCATTTTAATAGAGATCCCACAAATGCATAACACAGGCTCGTCAGACCGCTAACGAAGGCTGATGAGATTATTCTACCTGTCAGTGGGAAGTTGCGGAGGGCTTACATGGACTGACATTGAGCATTTTAAAAGGTTAGAAAGGGAGATCGATAACAGAACGAGCCAGAAGGTAAATAGCCTGGCCAGATGAGCGCTACTAATGTGATCCCGGATCTTTCAAGGATTGTAAACTCACCAGGAACCTTGGCATGCTAGCTAACGTTAGCACCGAGCCAACTTGCCGACAGTCAACACGATTCAAAACTTACAAACTTAGCCATCACATTCAGATAGAAGCCATCGACTTCTGATCTTTATACCACATTTGCTGAGCTGTAATCGGTACCTCACTCCTGCTGGTCTGACACGACACAGGGTTAACGTTACACATTAAGCTGCCTACGAGGAAAGGTCCAGAGTGCTTGGCTCAACAGCTAGCGGTAATGCTACATTGCTCTACATGTCCCCAACGCCATACCCAGCAAAACACTGATACCTAAAGTCGCCTGGTTTAGCCCGGAGCCAGGACTTGTAAAGAGTCCTAAACCGATTATATATCAGTTTTTAATACATATTCAACACTGACAGAGACGCACCGAGCAGTTACAAGTCGCTGGACACTCGACGAGCATAATTTAACAGGTTCACTGCCTGGTCAGCTAGCGTTAGCTTCGGTGCTTACTTTAGCCTTGCTAGCTGACTAGCCGATGCTAACTACAGGGGTAACAGTTTCAAGGCTGCCGTAGAGACCGGATCAAAACGTTCGGAGCAAAACATTGTTAACGACGGTATATATTTACTCTTACCCGATGTCGGAAATGTGTACAGATATAAATAAATTCTTACAAATGTGCAGGACAGTGAGTCTGACACACAGCCACCATCTTCAATGAACACATCCTACTAGGCTACGTGTACATGCAGCGTCATAGGCCAAACAACGGCTGCGTCATCACGGGGCGGAGCTTGTTGTCGGTCGATTCTGATCGTTCACCTGAAAATGATCAATCAAAAAATGCTGAAAATGAGCAAATGATTACGTCCCAGTGAGGGAACAAGCTTACTACAATCTGGATTATAATAAACACTTTAGTAAAGTGGGATTGTAAATCTGTTGACAGCAGGTGTTTACACTCAGGTGTGGCCAGGGCCATAGCCAGGATTTACTGAGGTCATGACCCCCCCACCCACCCCAACCCATCTATTGAGAACATGTTGAAGACTATAATATAAATCTATGCACTTCTCTGCATTTTGACTGGATCAATATTCGTTTAGGAGTATCAGTTACAGCAAATAGAAGAAAAGTGGACTCGTCAGAAGAAGATAAGTGACAAATATGGCCAATTTTGACTTATTTCTTTGCCAAAAAGAACGTACTGACATGGGTAAAACTTTTTAATAATCATTAATAAATGCTAAATTTATAGCTTGTTAGATTTAGTTGAGTAATTTCCCTGTTAAGAAACGGTGAGATGGTTCATAAAACATTTTTTAAGCAATTGCAAAGGTTAAAAACATCAGTTGCAACTCTCAGAATAATGTTTATAGATGAACTACACAGTATTTATTAACCATTTACAAAGTGTTATGAACATCAACTTTCCAATAAACAATTGCTAATTAACAGTTAATAAAGCATTTGCTTGCTTTTCAACAGTGAAATAACTATTATCTTAAGTTTAATTAACTATAAATTTGCATTTTTTAAATTATATATAATTGTTTATTTTAGTGATATGACAGATATTATAAAGTGTTACCAAAAATATATATAAAAATATCAAAGACCCAGAAAAAAAAATACCAAGGACATGACCTCAGACTGTTGCTGTTGTTGTTGTTGTTGTCTTCACATTTTAAAACAAGTCCCCATCTACTTCGGTTGTTTAGGAGAATGCTGCGATGGCGGTTTGCTGTGAAGCTCCAGAAAGGTTTTGTGGACGACAAAACTTCACCTGACTTTCCATCAGCATGAGGGTGAGTAGATAACGACTGAATTTTCATTTTATTGTGAACTTATCCTTTAAGTGTTGCAATACTTAAAAACACATGTACAAACAAACCAGGTGGGCGAGCTATGTGCAGTACATCCTATGCCAGCGTGCTTAAATGAAAAGTGATACTAAACACAGTATATGTCAAATATATTGTAGATTTATATATAATAAAGTTAAAATTATGCATAGATAAGATTAGATTCAATAGATTCAAGAATATTCTAAAGTATATATAATATAATGGTACACAAATAACATCATTGTACATGAGAGAATCAGAGAAGAGTGCAGGCAATGTGGACATGACATTTGTCCACTGGGAGGCGCTATGGTGTCATCTACATATTATCCACTATCTGACTGACATGAGGCCTTGTTGAGCACACTAGAAAAAAATCTGTTTTTTTTCCCTGGATTTTTTTTTTTTGCTAATTAGTGTAATGCAGTATGCACCGGATAGTAATACGCAGTCTAGCAAGTGTATCGCAATACGAATCATCTAACTCTAGTATGCTGATACATCATTATATTTCTTTCTATGTATAAATGCATTTCAAAATGAATCATTCTTGAAGTGTTCATCCAGAAATATGTTTAAATACTCCTGTGATAGTAAATATGACATGTTCCCCCTTAGTAATGAGTAACCTAATTTTCACATGACATTTCAGAATTCCTCCATAAAGTTTCAAAGCCATCCTGTGTTTCAGTGGAAAAGGAAAAATCCACCTTGAAAACTTGTGGTCAACTAAATCAAACAAATCAAGAGTTCACACACTCAGGATGTACACTGATCTACTTCTCGTTCACACACCTCCTTTTCCTTTCTGCTCAGACTTGTCAACCGAAACCTACCCTCCCACTAGACTGTGTCTAGAAGACTATGGGCCATGCAATGGGGCAGGCTGGAACAAAACCTGCACGCTTATACCTAAAATCCCCCAGTCTGTCCTCTCGGTGCGGAGTGTGTTGAGCAAACCTGATCTCTGTCCGTATGTCATAATGTCCTAACTTGTCTCTTAAAGTGGATCCTATCAATATAATACATTATTAAATAGATTGTTTTGCATTATTTTAGGTAAAAGTTGATGTGATGTAATTTGAACACAGGCCTTATTGATAATTATTATAAATACACTCATCACTTTGAAGTATTACACAAGAGTTATGACTCAAGTGATTAAGTACTCAGTATGTCATAAAATAATTTTAACACGTAATCGCGATCAATCAATCAATCTTTATTTGTATAGCGTCAATTCACAGCAAGAGTCATCTCATAACACTTTCCAAATTGAGCAGGTCTAAACCAGACTCCTAGATTAATGTATTCACAGAGACTCAACATTTCTCCCATGAGCAAGCACAAAATGAAAAGTGCTTAACACAAAAATGAATAACACTGTAACACTTAACTTAAAACCCTCGCCACAGAATATAGTATTTATAAGGAGTATGTCATCATTTAATAAACACACTATAATGTAGTTTTAAGCAGCTATAAGGTATTTTAATAAAGCTGTCCTTTAACAGATAATGAATAACAATGTACTAAAACACAGTAAAAATGTCAAATCCATAACTGCTGACAAATACTGATCATTAACAAACATTTAAACCCCTTTCCATCTGCTTACAACTACATTATTGTGTGTTATATGCATTTATTAAATGCTTATGCATAGTGAAATGCTGGAGTTGAGATAAAGTGTAACTAGCTCAGGATGTAGTGCTGTGACTCAAAGAGCCCTTTACGTTTTACATGCAGGTCCTGTGTGCACACACGCTCTCACACCCATCCACCACAGCAAACAACATCCGCACTCTCACCTAGAGACACACACCACAATCACACACCTCACTGTTCTCATTTCTTGTTTCATCTTCCCCTGGCCTATTTGCAACAGGCAATTGAAAATATTTGGAAATCAGATGTAGTTGTTTAGATTTAAATACATAAATAAAAAAATGTAAGTTAAATATTTGTATGAATGGCTAGTAGAGAAAAAAGCAAAAGCCGAAAGGATTAGTTCCCCCCTCATTATCTACTCACCCTCACACCGATGGAAAGTCATGTGAAGTTTCATAGTCCTCAAAACATTTTCAGAGCTTCACAGCGAACCAGCCACTGAAGTGAAAAGACGTTATTTACACCCTTTTTCACTGTAGCTGCTAAACTAAAAGCATTAGTGTGCAACACTTCTGCAGTGGGTGTGACCAGAGGGTGTAAATACTGTCTTTTCAAATCAGTTTTTGATGTCCAAGAGACTTGGATTACGCCATACAAGGTGTATGGAACCATACTGTGTTTGTTTTGTGTTATTTTAGGGTTTAAACTTCCTCAAGGACTCATATTAGTTCTCATGTTTCAATGAAAAGTGTGTCTCCCGTTGCGGCCCTCTGAAGACCTCATCACGTCAACACAGCCGGCCACAGCCAATCAGTGATATCTGCAGCCCACATCACTTCCTGTGGGTACACTGTGTTGGTGCCACTGACAGTGTTTGTCCTCAGAGACTCTGTCTACCCTGTCATTAAGGTCATGTTTACAGGAAAGCCGGGAGAGTGGTTAATGTTTGGTTAACCACTGTCTAAACTCCTGATAAGCCCCTGAATATCAACCTGAGCCCTGCGGTCTGTTAATGGCACAGGGTCTCTGAACAATAGCCCCCTAGAGTGAGTTCATCGCTGCTGAGGCACGTCTGCTTGTAATCAGCTGTCACGTTTGGCAGGTGTGTGATGACTGAGATTACAGCTCAGCAGAGAGATAACTTTATGAATAGCCAGAGAAGAAAATAACAAATATTTAGGTCTGCAGTGGCACGGTCTATGTCTTACTCAATGTCTCTCTCTCACACACACGCACAGAGACAGACAGACAGTTGGGGTTAATAGAGTGATAGGGTAGATTGCATGGGTAGGTGCGGGCCTGGTTGTACACTACAGGATGCAAAGATTAGAATAGAGCACCTCCTATCAGAGAATCTCTCACATCCCTTCATAGCAAACCAGTGTTCAACATGCTGGCGTGAGAAACCCACCTCCATCATTGTTCAACATCAGTGTTTCCCTGTTAGAGGGAAGCAGAACCACACTCATCGGCCCAGGATGGCTTATAGACAATACTTAATACCTATTGCATATTACCTTTGTGCTTTAACGAGTGAACAGTATTTAGATGATCAACTTTTTTGTGTATTCAAAGTTGGAGCCTGACCGAGACTCGGTTCTTGGAGTAGATGCCGATAACGATATTATCATGGTTATAAAAAAAATCTGATATTCATATATTGGCCAATATACACAATTTTATTTTGCAATCATCCCTCAAATGTGGTTATAAAACACAAAGATTACTGTTGGAGGCAGGATATTTAACATTTTAACAGTAAGCTTTCTAAACTGCCTAAAATGCTCTGTAACAGTAGACTTCACTGGAGATTTAATAATTATAAATTATAAAGTAAAGCAGAAACATCACCTACTCGTAGCTATTTTAATTTTAATGTTCAAATCAAATTTCCAGTGGAAGTAAACAGTAGCGTTTCAGCAACAGTGGTCTTTTTTTACCAGTACACATTTAACTGTCTTTAATAGCATTCATAGCAGCAAATGAGACGGCATGCACAGCACCAGTTCTGTCACTGGCACTCCTAAATCGAAGCAGTTTAATACACGTGTGTTTTTGCTGTGGAAAAGAGATATTCCATGTGAAGGATGCTAATATGCAAGCAAACTAAACTGTGAGAAGAAGTGGTCAACCAGCTGCCAACAGGCTATGCTGCCTTCAGGATCTTGAAAGCAATACCAGATGGGGGCGTTGTTGCTCAGGTGATTTATCATGAGACAATGGTGGATTCAGTTTAGTTTCACATTTTACAACAAGTGATATGATCTTATCACGATCACGATCCAGCGTGATCTAGCAGAGTTCATGTTTTTTTGTGTGTTTGTGAGTTATTGAGTGCGAATGTTAGAGAAAAGAAGTAATGAGAGCGAACTGAAATGACAGCTTGAAGGGCACTTATTGGATTACTGTAACGGCCCTGTATCACATTTAACCATCAATGAGGACTGGGTGCAATTATTGCACTACAAAGATCAGGGATAACTCTGTTTTCGTTTTGATTAAAGCGAGAGTTATGGGCAGAGGCGATGAAGGCAGAAAGTAATGTTTTTACAAGTGTAAGATGGATTGTTTTACAATTAGCAGAGGGGGACACTAAGGGAAGGAGGGACAGACTGAGCAGGGGAGACTACATGTCACATCTGCTCCTGCCACTCCCCAGCAGGCCTGAGAGCATGGGAACCCTCGGCAGATCCAACAGGCTCCACAGAGGGCACTTCATTTATCAATTTAAAAGGTAAAAGAAGTCACACATTGGTCTGAATGAATTGTATCAGGGGGCGTAAAGGATGGATACTTAGCAGAGTTCAAATCCTGTTCCACCCATCATCCAGTTGTGAGACAAAATTAACTCTGCGTGCTTAGTCTCTGGGTACGGCAAGCAAAATAAAAGCATCTGTCATCAGCATTTCATGCATGTGGCATGTTCTGTCTGTGTAAATACATCCATATAAAAGTATCTCCTGAATCTGGGGCTTCCTGTCTGCGGCTTGTGGCGTGCACAGCGCTCCGCTTGCCAAAGAGGGTTTTGAGTTTCCTCCACCGTCTTGTCTTGTGCTGGCCCCCCAGAATTGTGACCACCACACTTTAATAAGCCATTTCACAGGGGTCAATTCTCCTTTCTCCACGGCGTCAGCTGGGTCGGCCCTATCGCCCTCTTCACCCCTTCCTCACCCAAGCTCCCCCATTGGCATGTGTTCAGCCCAGCGTTGTTTACTGGACGGAGCATTTAGAGGGGTTAGCGTTTCACCATGGCAGCTGTTGGCACCATGTGCCTCCCCCTCGGGCGGCTGGCCGACGGCACGCAGGCCACTGCTTCACACACCCTGCAGCATCCCCTTGAGGACCCTGGCCTCCCTCACCCCCTTCGCCTGGCCTTGGTTGAAACCAGTAGCCTCGATCGGATATCAGATACCATTTTAATGTGAAGACAGGGTTCTGGCTTTAATTGATTGCTCCCGGATGGTACCCACAGTCTGGAGCCAATGTCGCTTGAGTTTGAAAAAGTACATTCAGCGTCAACAACAAGCGTTCACTTTCTGTGTGTACAGTATGGCATGTGCAGACTTTATTCATCCTAGCGCCACAGCTAATATCTAATGTCTGTCATTAGCAGGATTATGGGCTCCTGTCTCTGCATTTTCCACGTCACCTCTCACATTGACTGGCCTGGCAACTGTAACGACCACCGGGGCTCGAGGAAAAAGCCGATGTGTAGTTTCAGCTCGAGATTGCATACGACGGCCTTCTTTTTTAAGACATGTTAGCATCATGGTTCAGGGACAGGCAATTTGGTTTGGACAGGCTGCTTCTATAAGCTACCTTGAAATTTGGTACAGGTATCCATGGTGCTAGGACGAAGTGTCCTGATAACAATAACGATCACTTGACCTTTCACCTTTTGTTCCACAACATAAACTATGTCAGTACATATCCATCTTGTCAAATTATAGCTTTTACGTGTCTTTAAAAAAGCTAAGGCTGCTAACAAGTGGCTAAATAATACTACAGAGGTTGTCAGGGATGTTAAACATCAGTTGAAATTCATCCACTCCCTAGTCCGTCTCTACAAGAGTTGACTTTAGTTGCAAACTATTCTAACTAACTCTAAACTTGTAGATTGATCAATTTATAGTAACATGTATATAGTATAGCGTAGTAGGAAGCTTAGTAGTGACGATTAAGTAATGCAATCATGGTGTAGCCCAACATTAGCTTTTTACTTCTGGTTATTGTATTCAAAAATCACACTTCAGAAATCATAAAAGTTGTGTTCACTTGTGAAGATTGTCTCGCTTGTTAGTATCATAAACCTTTCTCTGCAATAAAATAAGGGAAAATT